>NW_006494608.1:10776107-10834507 GCF_000325575.1 Pteropus alecto | reverse complement strand
GAGTCCGTCATTCATACCAAGGGGGCTTCCTGGCTGGGCCGAGGTGGTGGACACCCACCAGACGGCGGGACGGGCTGGGGGTGGGGGTGGGGCAACTGTGGCCCCTGCTAGTCTGTGAAGGTTAGTGCCGAAGTCATGAAGCTTCCCTCTTTGGAGTCGGGGCTGTTCCAACTTCACTCCCTGTGGGTGAAGGTAGGACAGGCAGCCCCAGTGTCCTAGAGTCTAGAGTCCCCCAGCCTCTGGCTTGCTTGTTGCTCACAGTAATTCACCCTCGGCAGAAAGATCAGGGGTACGAGCGGTATCCTCAGAGTCACCTCGTCAGGTGAGGGCGTGGAGGAACAGCTGCTGAGGCTCTGTTCTTTTGGCCCAAGGCTGCGGGGTGTGGGAGAGGGTCGTTTTCTAAGATTCGTTCGCATCTCATCTGACTGGGAAGATTCATCACCCTGTTAGTGGCTCTGCCAAGATTAGGGGCTCCTGGAAGTTCTTGCGTTATGAGAAGGAAAAGATGAATCATGGCCGCACAGAAAATTATATACTTAACCATCGCATAGTTTGTTCCCACATATGAGACGTGTTTCTGCATTTGTGTGAACATTGTCGGTGATTTAGGGGACGTGCCGCTTCAGATGTGAAGTGCAACAAGGCAAGGGTCCACTCTTAGGCGATGACTTGAGAACCAGCTATTATCTAAAGCCCCATCCCCATCACCCACAGCACACCACCTGAGCGGGCCAGCGAGGCAGCGTGAGACAAAGTGATGCTCAGGTTTCCCGCCCAATTTTCTCAGGGGGAATTGGAATATAATCTTTGGTTTTAAGCAATCACAAAAAAAACCCCTTTTGTTTTGAATTTTGATGAGGGAGTGAAAAGTGACTTTTGAACTTTCCCAGCATTGACCAATCAAAACTTTAAAGAAGGGGAAGCCTGTGATTTCCCAGTTTTTATTTTTTTTTTCTTTTAAAGAAGTTAGCTGTAAATAAAGTTGCATCTTCAAGGCTTAAATTCAACTTGGAAGCAGTGATACCCTTGGATCCCACTTTGTGCACAGTAGCCTCTCCACTCCAGTGTGCTTGCCTCTCTTCTGTTTAAACACAATAGACTGCTGGAGGGCACTTTTTTTTTTGAAGGGCTATCAAATTACCCATATCTAAAACTCCTTTCCCCTTATTTTTGGTGAAAATTGTTTTCTATTCCTACCTAATGTCTTCACACTGTCCTGTGACTTTAGCAGAATATTTGTAGGATTTCTTAGCTCGGCCTGGTGGTTGCTAGTTCCAAGTAAGGAGCTCAAGGCTTGCTTTTGACTAATAATTTTCACTAATGATTAGGGTCATTATTAGCAAAGTTTCTCATTTTGGGGGAAATTTTTAAAACGTCTTCTGAATAAAGAGTTTTTGAAGGTTTAACTTTTTAAAATACAGTAGGCAGCTCCAAGTCAGCTTTCCACTCAAAGTGGTCCTTTTCTCTAAATCTCCATCTTGTATAGCTAAATGGCAGGTGTTTGCAAATGAGAAGTTAGATGAAGTGTGAAATACCACGGTCTTATGTTTCAGTAATGTGTTTTGATTGAAAAGCTGTGTGTGAGCCAGTTAGATTTTGGCTTCCTTGTGTCTTTCGCTCACCTGTGAAGAAATATAAACTTGTTTGTTGACATTCCTCTAAACAATAGATATCCTTGGGTCCTCAGAAAGTAAAGTTATTACAAATAACAAATTTTTTTTCTTTCTGATATTGGTAGTATTTTGCTCTTGCAGAGAACCTTGGCAAGATATTAGCCCTATTATTTTGAGAGTTGTTACTACTGATAATCACCTGTGGTTGGTAGCTCAAAAAAAAAAAAAAAATTAAAAAAAAGAAAAAAAAAGAAGCCCTACAAGTTAATTTCTCTTCTGCTATAATTAGTAGCACTGTCAGGGGAATCTGGGATTCTATTTTAGTTTTAGCACAGCTATTACTCCACACATTTGTGCAAATTATTTTCCTTTCAAAATCTTAGCTTTTCAAATGTAAATTGTGAGTAATTATACTATTGTAATGTCTTCTCTCTGCACACTTGCTATCTACATTTGAAGCCTTAATGTTTTTACATCAACAAATACAATTGAAGATTTTATATTAGTGCTAAGTAATATTCATTAAGTATGACATATTCTTGGCAAAATAGTCAGGGAGCTAGGCTGTCATCCATGGAAATTCAGTGCCTATAGGATAATTTTTTAGTCAATCAGAGGTCAAGGAGTAAGGAGATCAGATTTGGTTACTACATCTCCTGGTTCTGGGCTGAACTTTGGGAAAATGGTTTCTTCTGACATAAATGGAGAAATATTTGTTCTTTTGAAAATGAAAACAATTATACAAAGGAATATTTCAACCCGTGTAAACTATAAATAACAATAAACAAAACCATATACCCACCTTAAAAACAGAACAGTATCAAAACTTTTGAAGGCTCTTGTGTCCTCTATGTGACCTTATTTCTCTTTCTATCCCTCATCTCCCAGAGGTGATAACCATTTAAACTTTTATATTTTAACATTCTTTTAATCTTATTTATAATTTTAACCCATATATGTTTCCCCTAAGCAAAATATAATTTCATGTTGTTTATGAATTTTAAGTAAATGAAAGCATACTATATGTATTCTTTTTGCTTTTTTTCCCTTCTCTTTATTGTGAAGGTTATCTATGTTGATTGCGTTAGCTTTGGGTCATTAATTTTTCACGGCTGTATAGTATTCCAGGGTTTGAATATAGAACAATATGATGGACATGAAGATGCACTGTTTAGATCCTCCTTTAAGGAAGTACTTGTCCCAGGTGCTGTGAGTGTGGTCAGCAGCTAGTATTCAGCTGTCAGGTCCTTTAGGGATTGCTCTGGCAGAGGGCTGACCTTCTGGGTGTGGCCCACATTGAATTAGGGTTTGAAGTGGTACAAAGGCCTGGCCATTCTGACTCAACATGGTAAAACTCTGACAATCCATTTCAGTTTTAGAACTTCCCTGATGGAGGTCACCTGAGGCTACTGGGCCTGCATTGCAGCTTGACTTCTCCCTTGCCAGGTCCTGCTTTCCTCGCTTTCCTCCAACAGGTGTTAATCCCACCTTACTAAGCACTCCATAATGAACATCCTAGATACTAAACTGTCTCAGGGTGCTTCTTAGACAACCCAACTTTACTTATCCTTTTTCTGGTTGGTGACATTTGGGAGGTTCCTGGGAAGCGCTATTACAGTCAAAGCTTTTGCTAACTCTGTTCATGTCGCCTGTTGCACACATGCACAAGTTTCTCTGTGGTGGATGTCTAACAGTAGAGTTGCCGAGTCATAGTCTGCACACATCTTTATTTTTCCTGGGTAGTGCCAAATTGTTTTCCGAAGTAGTTACACTTTTTAATACCCTCATTTATAGTGTAGAAATGTTTTTGGTATTCTATATCCTCAAAAGCTCTTGGTGTGTCCAGATTTTCATTTATTTATTTATCTATCTATCTATCTATTTATTTATTTATTTTTTCACTGCACCGAGTGGACTTTAATAAGATTTTTAATTTTTTGTCAAACCGGTGGGTCTAGATGTTTCACTGTGGTCTGAGGTTGAGTATCCCTATACGTTTATTGGCCATTTGAGTCTCCCCTTCCATGAGATGTCGGTTTACCCTTCCGTCTACTTTTCTATCCCCCCACATTGATTTTTAAGGTTTCTTTATGTATTCTGGATTCTAGTCCTTTCTTCATCGTATGTGCCATAAATATTTTCTCTCAATTACTTTTATTTTTTAGTTTATGATGATGTTTTGATTTTTAGTTTTGATAAACAAGAGTTCTTAATTTTAAAGTAGGCTAATAATGAGTATTTTCTATTACAGTTTGTGCTTTTTCAGATCTTTTAAAGAAATTCTCCCCTCTTTGAAAGTCATGACAACATTTTTATAATAACTTCTAAAAGCTTTATAGCTTTGCTCTTCACATTTTTTAAATTCATATGAAATTTATTTCTGTGAGTGATATGATGTAGGAATCCAATTTTATTTTTCCATATCAGTAGCTAATGTTCTAGTATCGCTAACCAGTTTAGCTTTGCCCCTTTACATTGACAGCAAAGCCACTTCTGTCACACATCAAGTTTCCATATGCATGTGGGTCTCCTTTTCTGGTTTCTTAATTTTATTCCTTTAGTCAACTTGAGACAAAGATATCTTAATAACTATCTTTATGATAAATCTTGATAAAAGGGTCAGTCTTTTCACCTCAGTCTTCTTAGGCAGCGTCGTGGTTAGTCTATGCCCTTTGCTCTTTCATATATATATATTTTAAATCAACTTGTCATATTCCACCCAAAAGTCTGTTGTAATCTTTGTTTGAGTTGCATTGAATTTATAGATCAGCTTGACAAGAACCGGCATCTTTACAATATTAAATCTTCCCAACTATGAAAAAAGTTTAGTTTCTATTTATTTAGATCCTCTTTATGACTCTTAATAAGTCTTAGAAACTTCTTCACAAAGGTTCTGCACATTTTTAAAGATTTATTCCTGGGTTGTTTTTTTTGGTTGCTCTCATAAATGGCACATTTAAAAACATTACATGTTCTATTACTGGTATATAGCAATGCAAGATTTTATATATTAGTTTTTTTATCCAATGCTTAATTGCCTACTGGGATGTATCACATCTTCAAGAAACTAAAGTCTGTACTATGTAAATTTTCTAAGGTTTAAATGTCACATATATTTAAGACTGGAAAGAATGTAGGTTTTCTTGTCCATATCTTCTTGCTTGCTTGGGTTATTCTTGGATTTATGGTATGCCAGATTGATTCGTCTTTCAAATATTGTAATCATTCATCTTTACCGGGGAAGTGATATATTTTACCAGGTGATTGACTTATGTAATGATTTTTTTGTTGCCTCCTATATACCCCCAGACAAATTTAGGGGCCATGGGATTGGCTTAGTCACTTAGTTTTCATTCATAATTTCACTGTTCTCTCAGCGCTGTCCATCTTTTTCCCTTTTTCTCCCCCTACCGTCCTAGACTCCTTTTCTCATTTTCATCTCTTTATCATTTCTTAACTAATCATCCCATCCTTGCTTTTTCTGATTTTATTCAGAATATAAATTCGAAATCACATAATGATGTTTATTTCAGAAGTTCAGGAATTATAATATCTGATTGTGTTGAGCCTGAGGATTTATGTGTTATTTACAAAATAGAAATGTCATAGATATAATCATATTTTGGTACCTCTTGATCTGTGTATTAGGAACTAGTTCACATTTTTGTATAAGGCTGTGAGATTCTCCTCCCCAACCCTCCCCCCCATATAGTCTTTGGAAAGACAAATAGTACTTCTTTATTTGATTTTTGTCTCACGGTGGTTGGGAGCAAAATTTACATATTTGGCAAACATCTTTCCGTAAGTGAAATCACTTGTCTTTAGCAAAAAATAGATCGAAATGGACAAGAATATCTGGCAAGCCAGCTTCAATTTTATGAGCCATGACTTGCCAACACCTTTGTTATCTAGGTACTCTCCTTCTCTTTAGCAGGTTTACGTATGCAAGTATCTTGTCTGTCAAAATGTTACATATTTTTCTTCATGAGCACTGAGTACATTGAACTGTGAAATTAAACCTCATTTCCTCATTTGAAATTGTTAAACTTCCTCTTCTGTACTTTCCAGTGATGAAGGACTGGGAGAAGAGTCAGAATGAACAAGCAAAGAGGGTTATTGCATAGTTCTTTTAAAAAGGGTGTGTCTAAAACATGAGCAACTAATCTGGGGAGGAAGGACTGATGGGTAAATGTTGTGTGGTAAGGCATTAGTCTGTGGATTTCCGGCAATGCCAAATTTGTCTAATTCAAATGTCCTTGAGATGAGAACCATGTACATAACTGCAGGATTATTTAAGACTTCAGTTATTAATAACTACCTTACAGACCCATGAAACCATCATTTTTGTTATTTCTTTCAACTGTCCTCCGTGGTCACATTATAAGCTGGTCCTAGTTATGCTATCTAATGAATATTGTTTAATATATATTATAAATATGTAGTTTAGTGGTTCTGAATTCTGGCTGCACAGTAGAATGACCTGGGGAACTTAAAAACACTCACACCAGAGAATAGGCCCTTCACCAGCCCAATAAAATCAGAGTATTTTGGGGTAGGGCTTGGGCATCCATGTTCTTTTAAAAGCTCTCTTGAGATTCTTATACGCAGCCAGAGTTGAGAACTACTGGCTTAATGGAATAAGCATATATAATTTATTGTAATCTGTATTTGTTGATTTTTTCTCTTAATTTTTTAGCAATTTGAAAGTAGATGTGGTTTTGCAAGGAAATTGGATTTTCTCAGTAAGATTTCTTGTAAAAGAGTTTCTTATGTTAGCCAAAACCTTTTAAGTTCACTTTTGAGGTTTCTACCAGTATCTTTATTATCTTGAAAGAAAAAAATGCTTCACTAAGTATTGACACATTGCATTCCAGAAGTTTTGAGTCATGTGCAAGATGAAAAGAAACTCACTGAAATTCTCTTCGGATGTCTATAAAATCTACCTTAAGAGGGTTTTGTTTTGTTTTGTTTTGTTTTGTTTTGTTTTTTTTGGTAATTATCCATTTCTCATTTTAAGTGTGGTACAGGAAACTTAGTTCATTCTGTTTACATTTTTCTAGGTTTGAGATTAATCTGTGCCACTTTTTTGAAGTATGATATTGGCCAAGTATCTTAACCTCATTTAAACTGAATTGTTTTATCGTTACAATAGGTCTATAACACCTTAACAGTGTTGATGAAGTAGAAATGAGAACTCTGAAAATTGTGAAGTACTATTTAGTAACAAGCTAATTGAATCATATTCTCCTAAGAGACCAAGTCATTATCCTCATCATTTTTACTCAGTGGGAAGTTGCAGCTGAATACACATTGAAAAGTGTATATACCATATATAAAAAATACTTCCCCCTTCTCTTTTCCCTACCTCCAGAAGATCTAGGCAGCTTCTTCTTGTGAGGAGTTGGGGAAGAGAGATCTCATAATGATTCCTAAGTTCTCAAAGAAACCTGCTCTTTGTCTCTTTAAATGTTTCATACCGCCAGTACCAGTGCAGGGGTCCAGGTCACCAATTATCCTTGTTTTTTTTTATCTTGTTTTTTTCCATTTTAATCAGGAATACAAACCAAAATTGTCTCTGAATTATAGGATATTTTGCATATGTTTTGTCCAAATGTTGGAACTTGTCATTATCAACGTAATATTTTAACATCTAAAAATACTTTCCATGTATGGAAAATGAGTTAAGTTTAAGCAATTTAATTTTGAGGAAATTGGGGAAATAGACATTTCTCCTCAATTAATGGTGATAATTATCAATGTTGTATCTACCAATGTTTAATTCCTTTAACTGTAGAATTGAGAGGAATAACCTAAAATTTTAGGAGAAACATGATGATTCGTTAATTTACAAGTTAAATGTTTTGTGTAATGAATTTTTGTATACTTCATCAAAATATGGCATTCATATAGAGAAGTGCACAAATCATAAGTGAAACACACCCATGTAACTAGTACTCAGGGCAGGAAAGAGAACATTACTAGAGCCCCCAAGGTCCCCTTCATGCTCCTTTCCAGCAATCTCTTATCTATCATCATAGATTCATTTCACCTGTTTTTGAAACTGTAAATTAAATCATATAGTTTTTAAGCCATACAGAAAAAGTTGACAATCACATGATATCACTTATATGTGGAATATACTAAAAGCAACAAGCAAACAGGACAAACAAACAGACTCATGGACATGGACAATAGACTAGTGGTTACCAGAGGGTAGAGGGGAGGTGGGGGCAGAGGTAGATGGGGTAAAAGGGGTCAAATATGTGGTGACAGAAAGAAATCTATGGGAGGTGAACACACAATGTAAATGTGTGTGTGTGTGTGTGTTTGTGTGTGTGTGTGTGTGTATATGCCTTACTGTTAAAATGTACAGCTGAAACTTACTGGATTTTGTTAGCCAATGTTACCATAATAAATAAATAAATAAATAAGTAAATCATAGTTTGTGACTTTTTTGAGAGTGGGGAGGATCTGGGCTTCTTTTGCTTAATTATATATGTTATAGTGATAGCAAATCAATTCATTCTTATTGTTGTACGGTATTCTATTGTTTGGATAGCCACTTGATGGATATTTTGTGTTTCCAGTTTTGGCTATTATGAGCATAGTGCTATAGACATTATGTGTCATTTGCCAAAATACATGTATTTTTCTGTTGGGATATATGTACAAATGCAATTGCTGAGCCATATGTGTTCAATTTCAGTCCATAATGCCAGTTTTCTAGTTCCCATTAGCAGTGTATGGGAGTTTCGATTGCTTCATATTTCTTGGCACCACATAATAGTAAAACATAGTAAGTTAAGAGTTCACGTTGTAATCTTTAGAATAACTAAAAGTTGGTGGGCTTCATGTGGGGAACACTGACCTCCCCAAACCAGACTTGGTGCCTAGCCAGTGCCCTGCAGTCCCTGAAGGGAATTGTAGTTAAGACTCAGTCTCTCCTGGCTGACCATAATCTTACACATAGCTGCATTCCCGGCCCAGGTGCCTTCATTAGGACACCTCTTTTTCAGGAGTCTCAAGCGGAGATCTTTCTTAGGTGACTCTGCTCAAATCACCTTATCATGAAAAGGGGTGGAACCTCAAAGACTTTCTCTCTGCTTTTACTCACTACTCAGTACTTTTCCACTCTTAGCGCTTCTCCTTCTCCCTCCCTTGACCCCCTGGGTTCACTATCTTGCAGGAGCCTTTTGTTGGGAGCTTTCTTGGCAGTGAGAGGTCGCTACCTCTTTGCTGATTTACCTGACCCTCCACCCGTCTTATGGGGGGAAATGGACTGGGATGACGGTGCTTTCTCTGGTTTAACCTATTTTTTTATACTATCACAGTAAGTGATAAAAAGCTTGACTGTTACTTGCTTTTTTTTTTTTTTTAGCTTGTTGCCTTAATCTACTACTCTTGTAGCTCTGCTGAGTTCCTGACAGGTTAATCTACCAGGAAGCTATCATAATTCTAAATTTTATCTAAATTCTAAATAACATAGCTTCAAAATACATAAAAAACTAATAGAGACTTAAAATTTATTGAAATATAACATACATGTAGGAAAATCTATAGGACAAGAGTGCATAGTTATTGCAAAGTGAGCATGTGAGTATAGCCAACATATACAACATTACCAGCACCTCAGAAGGCTCCCTTGAGATACCTCTCAATCAGTACTCCTTTTCTCTTCCCTAATGGTCTCTATTATTTTACCTCTAATATAATAGGTTAGCTTTGCTTGTTTTTAAGCTCTATATAATTGGAATCATCAGTATGTATTCTTTTGTACTTGGCTTTTCACTAATACTATTTGTTAGATATGTTCTTAAACTTCTGTTAAATATTAACTTGCTATTATTATCTTTTCAGATGTTTTAGAAAATAATTATGAAAGCTTACGTGTACTAAATATTGAAAGAAATGGAAATGTAATCTATACCTATAAGGTATGTCTATATTTTCTCTTTTCTTATTGTGATAAAATATGGATAGCATAAAATTTACTATTTTAACCATTTATATTCTCTTTTTAAAGAATTTATGCTTTATTGAGGGGTAACAAATCAGACTTGTTGGCATTTAACCTTTAATATATGACTTTTTTATTTTGTAAGATTGAATAGAGTGATTTAAATTCAGCCTTATAAAGTGTCTTCTCTTTTTCAAATAAAATAAACTTCATAATGTCTGACATAGTGCTTAATTTTTTTTGAATAAATGAACAATTCCATTTTTAGAGGGAAATGCCAAGTAAAAGGTGTTTAAAACTAATTAATACGTTAGATTTTTATCTCTGAGAAGATATGAAATATGACTGTCATCTGTTCAGACTTAGATATGCTCACATTTTTGAGGCATTATTATTTAACCATGTGTTTTCAATATTAAATATTCTAAGGAAAGAAAATTTAATTTTATTGATAAGTTTACTAAAGTAGGGAAACATGAAAGAATAATTTCAGTGGCCAGTTTCCTTTACATAGTTATATCACTGAACTTTTTTTTTTTGCTTAAAAAGGTATTTTAAGTTGTATCTATAAATATGCTGCATTTAAGAAATTGTATGATTAAAAAAGTTTTACTTATAAATATATCAGGGACTTGAGCTAGGTACTCCCAATATTTATCAGATATATTCTCTTAAATAAATGAAAATACAAAAAGATTTACTCCTTCACCATGCCCAGTCCTGCTAGATAAGTTGCCCTAAACTCAATGAACTGTACACTCTTAATCCATTTTATTCTTTGAGACCAGATGATGAGCTGAAACAGGTTTGGCCCTTTACTGAAATGCAGCATGCAAACTTTAGAGTGCATAGTGCTAATATTGATTGAATTGTTGCAGGTTTGTTTTAAAACTTTGCAGTCTAACTTTCTAAACAATGACATTTTATAAACATCTAATTTTTTTCAGGACAATAAGGGAAATGTCTTCTTTGGATTGTATGATTGTCAAACCAGACAAAATGAGGTAAAAATCACCATAAATTGTAGATTTCTCATTGCTTACTTTACTGCTTTTAGAGTTTTCCTTTTTTTCTGCCATCTCCTTTTTCTAGATATAAATTCTCACTTAATTTTCTAAAAATTTAGTTTTTATTTCTTTGCCTTTCTTCTCCCTTTTACCCTCTCTTGGCACCATTATCTTAAAAAAAAAAGAAGTGCAAACACTTTTGGACCAAACATTAGCTGAATTCTCTTAGTCCTTTGAGATTTAAGCAAAGTTGGCTCAAACCAATCACCCAATATTCTGTAGGAATGTAGGAAGTCCAGTGCCCTCCCCAAGATTTGTGTGCTCCCAAAAGCTTAGGATCTCATAATGAACTCTGGATCTGAGTTCAGCTTCTGCTTAAACCTTCGCTTACCCTGCTTCTCCTTTTTTCTCAAAGATCCAGGTATAGAGAGCCCAGCTTGCTTTTCTTAATTTTCCCCCAAACCACTCCCATAAAGCATTGGATGATGTGACAAGCTCGTCTAATTGGGGTAGCAGCGAGGAATGAGGGAATCATTATGTGCCTCTGTAAATACAACTTACAAATATTAAGGGATTAAGAAATCTGTAAGTGTACCCTGGTACGGAAGCTCCTTCAAAACACATTGTTACATGAAAAAAGCAAGTTGCTAGGATAATACATTCCATTTATGGTTTAAAAAACTTGAAAGAAAACTATGCAATATGTGCGTATAAATATACATTAAAAACTCATTTTAAATGATTTAGAAGGCTACAGAGCACATTACCAATATGTTTCATTTTAGAAGGGAGTTGGGATTGTTGAGTATAATGGAGAGCTTTGATTTTTTATTTGTAGTGTTTGCATGTTTTAAGTACTGAGAATGTGTTCACGTGTTATTTTATAATTAAAAGGATAAAACACTAAACATTAAGTGTATACATCCACGATTCTTCTTGCTTATAAATTAGAATTCCTCAATTAGAACAAGAGTCAAAGGAAACCAAAATTTCTCCCATGAATTGAGAGCCTTCTTAGTCTTAGTTCTTATTCAAAGGTCACTTTCTCTCATCAAGCATTTCCTGATTTGCCAACATTTTTCATTGACTTCTGGCCATAGGATTCTAGTGTGTTCTCAGTTCTTTTTTCATCTCCTGGTAACAATTACCCTCTTAATACTTCTGCTATTCACTGTTTTTCTTAGCCTGTTCTCCCCTGATGTCTAAAATTCTTTATCTTTCCTTATCCTCTGAGTGTAGTTTAAGAGTGTTTGCCTACTATGTGATTGTCTCTAGTTCCTCAGTCTGTACCTCACATCCTTCTTTTCTGCATGATCATTTTCATTTTCTTTAATATTGAAGGAAATGGAATATTGCAACATTTTAAACAGCAACAAGACAATAAAAAATAAAGATTAAAGGTAGGTTACTTTGCCAATGCACTAAATATGAGAGTCCTAAAAGAGATACACTTGTGACAGTCTCTTAGACATAGCTAATATATATCATGTTATGTAATTTGATTTAAACTTTGCTAGGCTCAGTAATTATAATAGCTAATGTTTGTGTGCTTATGTGTGACAGATATAAGTGCTTCATATGGATTATCTCACTTGATCCTTCGAACAATCTCCTAAAATAGGTTTATGATTCCTGTTTTGCTGATGGGAGGATAGAGAAGTTCAATAACTTGTCCAAAGTCACACAGCTAGCAAGTGGCAGAGTCAGGATTTAAAACTGGGTCTAGCTTGGCTCCAAGGTCTGTGCTCTTAATCACTACATTCTGTTGCCTTATGGCTAAATTTCAGTGCCAAATATGGCCTAGCAAACTTAAATAAAAAAGCAAACTTAAAAAAACTCCAGAAACTTCTCAGTATGGATAAACTGGTTCATCGATGGTTCTTTAGCAAAATATTTTGCCACAGTGATACTTAGTAGACAGCTAAATGAGAATTTGTATTCATAAAAGTGTTATTTAATATGAAACTCCAAATTAAAAAATACTTTTGTTTTAATAGCATCTCTATACATTTGAGAAGGACTTGCAAGTTGTCAGTTGCTCTGTCAACAGTGAGAGAACTTTGCTTGGTAAGTTGAACTCTTTTTTTTGGGTTTTAAAGTATTGGATTTTTGCAATATTTGATTAGTCTACTAGAATGATATTCTGGGAAAAGGTACTCTTGGGAGATGAGAGTTGAAATAAAGACTCATTGAGTCTACCTACAAAAAAAAAATGCCTTTTATTCTACCATAATCATCCACTGACAGGTCCTTTGAGCCCTCACTTATTTCAGGTAAATGGGACGCTTTAATAAGCCACTGCATGGATTATTTGCTAATGAATTATTATTTTTCTTTTTTCATTAGCTGCAAGTTTAGTTCAATCTTCTAAAGAAGGAAGAAAGAATGAGCTTCAACCAGGTAATGATATTATACTTTTTAGTGCCTATTAATAGATGAAGATTTATTGAACTACTCAGTTAAATTTCATGTGTCTTGTCAAATAGCTTTATCTCAGAATGAAAAGGCCAAGGTCATGTAAAGCATGAAAAAGAGTTAGAAAATTTTTTCAAGTAAACAAGAAAGTACATAAAATATTATAACAGTGAATAGCAGAAGTATTAATAAGGCAATACTTCTGCAACCTAAATAAAGATTGAGGACATGCCTGAACCTTATGGTCAGAAGCTGGTGTAAAGGGTTGGGAAAAGCTTGGTATTCCTTTAAGAATACCATTTTTTTCTTATATTTCATTCACTTGACCAATACATAATGCATTATGAGTAGTCCACCAATTCTAAATAAAAATATTTTTTTTACTCATTTGCGAAGACCCACTTCATAGTTTATTATTATGTGATGCCCCATCCCTCATCCTTTTAACATTCTATAACATCCATCTGTTCAGAACTCAACAAATAAGGAGTGCCTGCAGGCACTATGCATGGTGCTGGGGATACAATAGTATGCAAAGAGGTGTGGCAGCTGCTCTCAGGTGAGCTATAGGGACTAGTGGTGGGTGGAGGTGTCCCATGGAGTATGTGTCCTGTCTTCAAAGGGGAGCAGTAAACCCAGTGGGACCAGATTTTTAATCTGTCAAGATAAGTATAGACTTTTATGTAAAAATTTAATTTTTAAATGTTGGCTCAAATGTTTTTTAAAAATTCTACTTGGGCAATGATAACCACCTGTGGATGGATCTAGCCCATGGACTACCATTTTTCAACCTCTGGTCGAGTGGATCTCATTTTAATCTTTTACTATTCCAGTCCTGCAGTGTGTTCCATCTGTTCTGTTTATTCAGCACTTACACTCCTTCTTTTGTTAGCATAGTTGTCACTCAGATGTATTTTCCTGCAGTTGCATATGATGGAAAAACCCTTTTACATACTTTCCACGTGAGGCTTATGAAACAGTCCTAAGCTCCCACAGAACGAGCTTGGAGAATGTCAAGGAAACCAGGCCTGAGTCTGGACTGGACCTTTTCAGGGACCTCAGTAGAAGAGTTTTTGGGAGATGCTGGAGGCTCTCCCTGAAATCTCATCATGTGTATCACTCATCCTACCTCCCCTGCTGCCATATTACACTGAGAACCATAGCAGCTTTCTTCCTTCTTCTGTGCCTTGTCCTCCTCTTAGCATTCTCTGCTCTTCTTAGAATTAGGTGCAATGCTCACTTCAGAGGTGAAGGAACTGGACTAGCTTAAGCAAAATAGGATCTAAGATATTGGTGTTTTTACCCTTAAAACAAGGTATGGACAAAACCAGGATATGACCCTGATCTTCTGGGCTAATGAACTCCTTGATCAAAGAAGAGAAAGGCCCATTTGCTTGTGTTCCTCCCAATACAGAATCTTGGATTAGCTCCCTCCGCCTCCTAGTTCTTGAGTCTTTTAGCCTTGGAAATCATTTATTATCCTGGTAAACCCTTTAGTAACTATAATCTTTACATGCTGTTTACCATCTATGCCTGATAGTCATGCAGAATAATGACAAATTATGTATATTATAAAATATACTTTCAGACCAACTTCACCGTAAGCTTTATTTGATTATAACATTAACTCCTATTCAGGATTTAAACTTACCCAGTTTTGGAAGTTTGATGCAAGTGAGATTTAATGCAACCTCTAGTGAGATTATCTATCACTATCTTTAAACATAATTGAATGGACATTGTTATTGTATTGGATACCTCATACTTTGTCTTAGCTCACTTTTCATGCCAGCCTCTGCATTGAGAACCAGCTCTGCCCAAAGGTCATTTGACAGAGAATGCCTCACCTCAGCTCTTCTTCCTACTTCTTGCTTTTTGCCCAGAGCTCTTAGGAAAATCTGTTTACTACCTGCGTGTGTACCACCGGGAAGTATGGTTGGAAAGGATTCTCAATAGGGTAAGCCATGACCGCAGCGGGGCAAGGAGCTGAAAGATAAATACTCTCCCTTTCCATCCCTAAAGTGGATAATTCTGAGTTGCACTCCATGCAGCTCAAGACCCAAAGTGGTCATGAATGTGATAATGACCCTGATACTGGCATGCTCTTCTCCCTGGTTCAGTCTCCCCAGTCCCTCATGCCAGCCACTCATGGCTAAAGTGATTCTGTCTCCAAGATAACTTCTTGTCTTAGTTTGGGTTTCCTCCTAAGTAGAGTCTGAGGCAAATATTTGAGTGCACTTAGTTTATTTGGGGGAGGATCCTAGCAAAAACTATTAGAGGAGCGTTTAAACAGAGATCTTCAAGAAGGGAGGGAGCAAGTGTGTGGCTATCGGGAAAGCACATTTCTGGCAGAGCCAACAGCCAGCACGAAGGCTATGAGGCCAGAGTGTACTCAGTAAACTTGCTGTTTGAGGATAGTGAGGAGTCAGTGAGGATGGAGAGGAGTGAACATGGGGCAGAGTGGTACGAACTGAGGCCAGAGGAGAACAGAGGTGAGGTGCAGACAGGTGGTGGAGACCCTTAGGAGGCCTCTATTCAGTTAAGATTTCAGAAATGATGTGACCAGAGAATACTACAGGACCTATTAGACAGTTTTGTCTTCTGAATAAATATTTTGGTAAGGCTTATTTTATTTGTCCATGAATGACTTGGTAAGCCATTTGATTATAATATATAGTTGGCCTCAGGTGTTATTTAAAACTCTGTTGCTTATAATGAGATTTTTCCATTGCAAATGAGACAAACTGTTACATTTTTCACATGAACAAGGTAGGGTTCCTTGATTCACACACTTTACAACAGTTTTTATTAACAGTGCTTCCCCTCCTGGCTATGGCCATGACAGAGTAAATGTTTTATTTAGAAAATGGCTCACCGTAGGAAGCCAGGCCCAGCTGCCCCCTTCATCTTCCCCTGTAGACTTGCATTTGCCCCAAGAGGTAGGATGAGTGATTCAGAGATCTCTACTGGGCAGCGACTGGGGTGACTACATCTCTAGAGCCCCCACACCCCATTATAGACAGTTAAGTGCAGCAGACACTCCATGGAGCTACGGTTTGGTTTAAGTGCTCCAATAATCAGAGCTTCTTCAGACTCAGGCCCCGTTGGACTTTTCCAACCTTGTCACAATTTCTTAGCATGTACCCGCACCTGCATTGGACTAGCTTCTTTTGCCCACTCTCCTCATATTGTGCCTATTCCTGTGCTTTTTTTTCTAAAAAAAAAATTTTATTCAAGTTACTGAAACTAAAAAAAGTTTACCCATTTCTTTTACCCTTCCACCCTCCACCTCTTGCAACCACTAGTCCATTTTCTTTATCTATGAGCTTGGTTTTCATATATAAATAAATATGTATGTATTTTTTTTTAAAGATTCCACATATAATAGAGATTATATGGTATTTGCCTTTCTCTGTCTGACATATTTACTTAGCACAATGCCCTGGAGATTCATTCATGTTGTTGCTTTCATTCTGCCATGTCTACGTCCTGTGATACCCATATCCTGCCTCACCCTGTCTTACCCTTCAGTGATACTCTCTCCATTGACATCTGGATTCTCTAAAATTTTTTAAACGCCTACAACACCTGGTATTCCTAGGTGGTCTCCCAACCAAGTTCTAACCAGGCCCGACCCTGCTTAGCTTCCGAGATCAGATAAGATCGGGCAGGTTCAGGGTGGTATGGCCATATGGATTCTCTAAATTCTTAAGACAACTTGAAATACTTCATGCAATCAAGGGATTTTATGGTTGGAAGTGATTATAGAAATAATCTGGTTCTGTAGTTTATCATTTTATTTTTTAATAATAAGGTGCTGAGGCCTAGGAAAGCTTCGTGATTTGCTGAAAAGTATACATTAGATTAGTGGTAGAGCTTCAACTAGAACTGGTGTCTCCAGAATCCTCATCCAGAGTGCTTCCTTTTATACGACGAAAGCACTTAGTATGCTTTGGGGAGAATTTCCCATTTGCACAATTATTCTTCTCAATATGCTAATTTTATTAGTTAAATGTCTGGGCTGCTCTAAAGAAGGAGAATATTAGTATAGGAAGACGGTTTCTGCTCTTGAAAATCCTCCCATTTTAAAGGCAAATGAATTTAGATTATAGCTGGTTATCTCATTTGGGTACAAAATCTCATTGCCAAAAAAAAAAAAACACAACAAAACCTCATTGCCAGAAAGGCCAAATACAAGATGATTTCTTATTTTTCAATGAGAAGATTCCTCTGCCTGCCCTGCTAAAAAAAATTTTTTTCAGATTGAAACATATGAACTTTTATGGCAAGAGATAAAACAGTCAAATGTCAGCTGTAGTCTTTAATATAGTAATTTAGCTATATACACTTAACATAATTTTTTCTCATTCTTACATTTTTTCCTCATTCTCACATTTTTTTCTCATTCTTTTTTCTCATTCTTACGTTTCACCAAACATTTCTGTTCTATGTTTCATCTTGAGTGTCTTTGACATCAGTGTCTTATTCCTAGAGCCATTTTTTAAGTTATCAAGCAAATTCCTAAAGTGCCTCACCTTTACCTCTGCCTCAGTTATTAGAAACACAGCCCTTTTGAATTGGTGTATGATCCTGACACTGGGATTTTTAACCTAACCTACAAGTACTCATTGACCAAACAACATTTGGTTTTCATTTGTTCTGTTGTTGTATATTTGTGATCCCACATAATAATTCACTCACTATCTTGTTTTTTCAGTAATTTTTAAAGGTATGTTTACAGAGATATCCAGTTCATGCACTTGTGAGGCCTATCCTAGAAATTGTTTTACATTTTTTGACTTTTTTTTTTTTAATTAAGTAAAGCAATGCTGTCAGGTTACTTTCTTAAATAGTGAAAATTGGCATTAATTCAATCCCAGGCTGCTGTGCCACCCCCAAATTTTACATTGTTATTCAAAGTAAAGTCATTGAGAAAGTGAGGATATTAGTCTTTGTAAGAACTGAAATGTAAGCCAACCTCTTATTTTTTTGAAGTTTAATCTTGGGAGAGGAGAGCCTTTGGCCTGAATTAGTATATCTTTGGTAATCCTATTCTAGCTTGTGTCCAAGTACTTCCTTCTAATTGCTGTCTTTGATAACATTTGCTCAAATGTGACACTGAGGAAATAAGAGGGTCTTTATCAGTGCAGCTCCACATTCCTGAGGGAAGCCAGCCCTTGTGCTATTGATAGGTGCTGTCAACTGTAACATGTTCATGCATCAGAAATATCTTTTTATTTTCATATACAAACAGTATTTTCCATCATGCTATAGAACTGGAGTGACATTGAATTGAGTTGTGTTTGTTTAGACTTAGAAGCAAAAGGGCCTGTGACGCTACACTAAAAATGGCTGAGGAATGGGCGGCAACTTGTTCCTCATTCTATGCACATCAGCTTTTCCTTTATGATGCTTCCTGTACCTAGTTTGGGTTTTAATAAATGTCATAGTAAATTTTCATAAAATTGTTTTTCTTTGTGGAATAGCTAATATAACAGGCAACAAATTTATATTTTCAAAGTTCAGACCTATGTGGAGGAGATAATATGTGATATTCTAGTCTTTATTACTAAAAGCTTCCTTTATTTTGTAGGATCAAAGTGTTTGACTCTGTTGGTTGAAATCCACCCCATTAACAATGTGAAGGTTCTGAAAGCAGTGGATAGCTATATTTGGGTACAGGTAGGTGAGTCTGTCCTTTAACATTTATCTCGTTGATCAAAAGGCATGAAACCTGGAGGCACTGGTGCTTTTACACACATTATTATCACTTTTAATCCCCGACGCACTCTAGCAGATGGTATGCTAGAATTATCAGCTCTTCCTTTGCAAATATGGAAATCTTTAGAACTCAAACCTAACTCCTCTGTCTCTATTATATGTCATGGCTTGATAGTAATGTAATGTTTTACATGATAAAATATTGAACATAAAAACACATTTAAATGGTTTATTTAATGTATTCACATAGTTGACAGATTAAATATCTATGATTAAATAACTTAAGTAATCCTGGAATTTATCAACTCTGTGAACCGATGTAGAAGCACTATGTGTATAATGCAGGCGCACTAGATAAAGTCAGTCCTCCTTACCCGCACATTCTGAATTTGTGAATTCTACCGCTTGCTAAAATTTATTTGTAACCCCCAAATCAATACTCATAGTGTTTTCAAAGTCATTTGCAGATATGTTCAAAGTGGTGAAAAAGTTGTCACCCAATGCACATGTTTCCATCTGAGGTCGAGTAAGGTGATACTCTGCATTCTTGATTCAGTTCTCATACTTGTAAACAAATGTTTCCCGGTCTATCTAGTGCCATGTGTTTTGTTTTTTATTTTAATTTGGGGGCTTTTTGTTGGTGACTTCACTGTTTAAAATGTCCCCCAAGCATACTGCTAATGTTCCTAAGTGCAAGAAGGCTGCAATGTGCTTTACAGAGAAAATGTCTGTTAGTTAGATAATCTTCATTTAGGCATGAGTTTATAGTGCTGTTGACTGTGGGTTCAATGCTAATGAATCAGCAATACATATTAAATAAGGTGTCTTTAAACAGAAACATATTAAACAAAGTTATGTGTTAATTTGTTGACAAAAATGTAGTGACTAGAGGCTTTCAGGAACCTATCCCTGTGTCTTCTCAGGGAGCAATGGTTCATCATTCAGTGTACTGTTTGTGGTGACTTTAAAATTTCCTCGTGTAACCCAAAGTATCTGCCCCCTCTTCCTCCTACGGACTCCCAGCCTCAAGCCAGTGAGTCTCCCTCTTAAAGTGGGTGTTAGGAGAGGGGATTATCTGCCACTGTCAGCAGTCCTTCCACTTGTGAGTTTTTGCCACTACTCCTGGCTTCACTGTGGGCCACTCCTTGCTTCTAGACAGCCTGGGGTGGAGCTCCCGAGGAGCATTCCCCTTCCCCCAGGAAGCCACTCTGTTTACACTGTCATCATTGCAGGGATGACTGTGGGTTGGTACATTTTCCTTTCCTGGCCTGGTCTTTTGGCTTCCTTAGCATCTCCATAGGCGATTGAGATGTTATTGAAGGGTTGGGACACAGGAGGGGCAAAGTTTCTATAAATATTTGGTTGTACAACATTGTGACTATTAAAAACTACTAAATTGTGTACTTTAAAATAGTTTAAATTGTACATTTTATTTATATGAATTTTATCTTAAATTAAAAAAAAAATTAAAAGTACGTGATACACGACCACATACATAGGCCAAAGAGAAGTCCCCACACAAATAAAGTAAAACTACTCATCTTGTGACCCCATCTCAGTTTTTAGTACTGCTTTCTGCTCCCTTCTCCTCACGCCTATGCCCCTGGAGAAATTTCTTCCAACGTCCGTCTATCCGTGGCAAATCCTGCCTCCCCGCTATATCCCTCCTCTTCCCCTTTTAGAGAAACACCATTCACTGTCTGTTGAGTTTGGGCTAGTCCTGTGATCTATCTCCCTCCCTTTTCTCATCAAAACATCCATGGTGGTCTCCAGTAGTACATTTCTCTAAGTTTCCATGTACCTTCTCGACTCCCTTCACAGAGCAACTTCAGTAGGAAAGTAGTGAGTGGGGTTTGGATTTCAATCTGGTATCGTTTGACAGTTCTCTATTAGCATGAGGTGCATCTTTCAGATAGTTCCACTGGGTAAATATACACCCCTCTACATACCTATGGTAAATACTCTTTTCTAATGATGAATATTAATAATTAGAGTGTAGCTCATATTTGTGAAGGTAAATATTTCCCTAATATGATAAAATTTAGAGTCTTACTTACAATGCACAAAACAAACAAATGAACAAACAAACGAAAAACCCAAACCAGTCTTGCATACTTTTGTAGAGCTATGTCTGAAACCTTGCTCTAGGGCTGCCTCATAATAGAAAGCCACTACCAAATTGGACTTTAAAATTATGTTCTCACTGATTGCCACACAAAGACTATACAAAAGTTTTAAATCTAGCACCACCTTAGTCCAGATCGCAGTCCTAAGGGAGCATGCCTTGGCCACCTCTGTAGACCCAGGGAGGCCACATCATCTTCTGTAGAAGTATCTCCTTATTTTGAGGCACTGAGCATTTGCTCTTCCATTATCTATGTGGTGTCATTCATCTTTGCTTTCCCTCAACCCCAGGACTCAAAGTATCCTATTTGATGTGCCCAGTTTCACAAATCAGGAGATAATGAATTCTATATTATTTTTGTAGCTAAATTCTACATTGCTATCTATTTTTAAATTTTGAGGTTATTGCTGTAAAGAATGATATATAGTTAATGTTTTGTGCAATTTTGACAGGGAAACTTGACTACGAACTATTTTAAAAACTGGCTGGTTACATTTCCAATTTGTCATTATGAGAAGTTAGGACACCAGGTAACATATTTTGTCAAAAATTTTCTTAGTCTGTAGAAAGGCAGCCAACACAGAATAGGGAAATGAATGGTTATGTTCTTTTATTATGCTTTCAAGTTTAAAAAGTAAAATTCACCAGTGGATCTTATCTAGTAGGCTTTCATGTTATAAAATGAATCTGCTGATTTATAGTTACCTTTTTGTTGATGAAAGAATTAAGCCACTGGAGTCATCCCATGACCAGTGTTCCCTCATTATCAGGGCTGACGGCATAAAGCCTTGTGTTTCTGGCTGCCTTCTTCGTCCTGTCCTGTGAGCTGGTACCTATGGGAGAGCACAGAGGAGGAGTGGTATGGATCAAGCCTTTTTTCTCTAGGGGCAGTCATTTTATGCTTTGAGGCTTGTGAGCCCTCTACCACATGCCACACTGTGACTCATTGTTCTTTCTTGGAAAGTCCCTGGCTATGTTGTGCCTTGTCTCTTGGATGTTGGACTTTGGAAGTTATAATGGAGAGTCCATTTACTTATCTCGCAAATTAAATGCTAGTTGAACAACAAATGTATTGACCACTCTTATTTTGTGTATGTGAACTTTCTGTAGGAATGTTGTTTACATTGTTTCTGATTGGCTTCAGAATCACATATTCCAAATAGGATGCACTATCCCTATAAATAGCATACACTTTAGCCTTATTGTCTAAATGAATTATGTTGTACCTGCAATCAATTTTTCCCTGGAAAACTGAGCTCCTGAAAGGGTCCCATTTTCCTGCTTGCTTCCATCTGTAATACATGCATGCACGTAACTCACCTAAACTATTCTGTGGTTCCCAGTCCCTTGTATAGTATGTAGTGTATAATGATCAAATACAACTTTTGAAATATTTATGTAAGCAAGGTAGTTGCTTATGATTTTAATTAATTTTCTTTCCTTTTTGCAGTTCCTCTATCCACACGTTGACAGTCATCCTCTTCCAGAGAACCATTTGTTACTGATTTCAGAAGAGAAATGTAAGTGCATCTTTAGGAGGTATATGGAGACTTCATGAATGTCCCATCTAATGAAGTGTGGGACGTGACTAAATCTTCTATCTGTCCACTAGTCAGTGCTGAGGGTCTGCTGACCTTTGATATCCACTTGAGGCCTAGGATTCCTGTGGAAGGGTTTTTCCTACAGCCTCCATTTAATGTAACCTCAGGGTCTGCTCTATTTCCTCATCCTAGGAATGATAGGCCCTTCCATATATGGATTTCCAGTTTTGTCATGGGGGTAGGATGTTTGTAGAAGAGTTTTGCAGGTCATTGTTGCCTTCTGAAGTCCATCCTTCTTTAGGATGTCTGTCACAGTGGATAACCATGATATAAGGAGAGAGGCTTAGATGGAGAGAGAGGAAGGCATTAGAAGCTAGAAGAAATCCATGGTAGAACCTGAGGACACATACTAAGTTGGTCAAATTCAGATAGAGGGAAATAAGATTGGGACATCCTTTAATGATGTTTTCAAGTTGGGGCAGGGGCGAGAAAGGATAAAATTCACTAGTGGATCTTACCTAATAAGCAGTCTTTCGTGTTATAAGATGAAACTGCTGATTTATAATTGAATAAACAAGTCTGAAGGGTTAGGCTTGTGTTCAGTTCCTATGCTCTTGCCTAATTGTCAGTCTCACGTTTTTGTAATTAGAACTGGCAGAAGGCAAATATAGTGATTGAATCTCAATTGCTTACTGGGAGAAAGAGAACATTCACAAATCAAGGCAAAATGTTTAGAGTTTTGTTACTGTGAAATTGATCCATGTAAAAACACCTCCCCCAGATATCTTGTATAATAAGTTTCCTATCTGATACTTTCATACAAATAGGTGTCTGGAATTTGGAAACTGAAGATAAACCCTGCCAAATGAGCTCTTATTAGCTGTACATAAGACTGATGGTGTAGGGGAGGCAAATGCTTATTGAGGGAACCCAGTAGAGCAGACAGGTTAAATGCTTCATGTATTGTTGATATTGAAGAGCAGAGTAAATGCTGAATTTGAAACAGATTGTAAAGGGAGAGTGGAGTAAGATGGGTTGTGTTTTGAACATTTACTGTGAGATTTACTGTGAGATTGATGTCTGTGATAATATTTTTCAGCTAGTTGTTTAATCCGCACTTTTAAATAAAAAAATTGTTCACAGTAGTTAGGTGAAAAAAGTATTCACATTTTTCATGAATGTTAAATTATATTTCTGTTGTTTCTTTTAAAAAAGATATTGAACAATTTCATATCCAAGTCATCCAAGAAGATGGAAATAGAGTGGTAAATATTTGAAATTCCTTTTGCTTCAGAGCTTTTTTCACAAAGTGACATTTCTAGATTGTCAATTAGGCCTTTCTAATTTTTATAGATTAATATCATAGAAACATAACACTTTCTTTATTTGATGTCTTTCAAATTATATACTTATTGTTGTAACATGAGAAATAATTCAAGATATATGAAGGGGTTAAATATCCCCTTTATCTCTATCTCAGCCTCCAATCTCAGTCTCCTGACATAATATTGACAGCCATATGTGACTATTTCCACACCTTTTACCTTGCTCAAGTGCACATATACAAGGATTCAGTTTTTTTTTTTTTATCAAAATAGAATCATTATATATTAATTTGCTGCTTTTGTTTTTGCTTTGTACCTAATAGATCCAGGGGGTATCCCTATAAGTTGCTAAATAGAGATATAACTTTTTTAATCTAATTTTTTACATAGATACATATACATAGATATAAATGAGATCATAACATATATGCTGGGATTTTATATAATTCAATTTTCTTTCCTTTTTTTTTTTTTTTTTTGCTTATTTTCCACTTCTCTGTCTCCTTTTCACCTTTAACTTTCTTTCACAACCTGGTATGTATCCTTTCATACTTTTCTCTATACCTGTATTATCTGCCATCTCCACCCTGACACACCCAGGGGTTTGTTATTCACTCCTTCCTCCTTCAACTTTGTGGAATTACCTGCAAATCAACTAGAATAATTCCAATTCATTTTCTTTAGAAGTACATAATAGTCCCTGACATGGGTGTACAATTTTTCATCTACGCTCCCACAGGTGGACATTCACTTGATTGCCAATTTTCTTTTACTTGTTTACATTAGAAATTGTCTCAAATATTTTTGTGTCTATAGCTTTACATATTTAGTACATATATTCTTGGGGATAACTCCTCAGGAATGGATAATTAGGTTGATGTATATATGCTTTAATACATTTCAACAAATTTTCCAGATTGTGTTCTAAAAACTTGTTAACAACTTCGCAGTTTACAACCAAAGTTTTACCCTTTCCTTCTATCCATACCACTAATAGATGTATTTGTCTTTAAAAAAAATTTACAATTTAATGGGTATAAGTTGGTAATATTATTATTTTAGTCTGTATTTCCCTTAATATTGGTGAGTTCGAGCATCTACTATGCTTATTGGCTGTTTGAATTTGCTTTTCTGAAAGTTGCTTAGTTGTATCCTTGTCTATTTTTTTACTGAGTTGCCTGTTCTTTACAGTTTGTATGAGATATTAATATATTAAAAATGATTTCCTTCAATATTTAAATAGTCTGTATCAAAATAGTCTTCCTCTGAAAATTTTAAAGTTATGTGAACAGAATCAAAATGGAAAATGGCATTTATTTATATGTATCGACTATTAATTGCCCCAAATCAAGAGGCCAGGCTAGAAAATGACCAGAACATGTGTGGCTGGAGCTCTGGGCCACCAGTGGCTAAGTGGATAGAAGGGCAAGGTCATGGCCAGTGGTCAGGAAAGGGTCATGCCAGAGAGGAAAGAGCAAGGCAGGATCCCACAGCATGAGAATTTAGAAGAAAGAATTATATAAACAAGTTAGGGTCAGAAGCTGGGAATGGGCATAGACAGAGGACTGGCTGTTCAGAAGAGGGTTTGGGAGCCAAGAAGACATTGCAGAGAGAGTGAGGGCAGGAGGCACTCGTCAGCAGTCCAGAAAGGATTCTCCCAGCCAAGAGAGTGCAGCCTCAGCTTTCTTTCATCCTTGTGTGCTCTTTTGTGAGGCACTTTTGCCTTCATTCTTAAAGGCTTAGATGACAGCTACTTAAAGCAGTGTGTTGTTCCACGTATTACTCACAACATCCCTGCATGATAGAGGTGGTATTATAATTATCCCCATTTTTACAGGGAACAACACAAGCAAGACTCACAGAGGTGAGGTAGCTCTAGAGAGGAACAAAACTTAGATGTGAACCTGAGTTGCCACACCCTGATGCCTGGGCTGTCATCAGTATATCTCTTCATCTGAGAGTTCCCCAAATCTACCCCAACCTAACACATTTCAGAGAAATGGAAACAAGGGTTGTCCAAGGTTTAGAGACTGACAGGTATTCTTGGATATTGTCTCCAGTATCACTTTTCTGTCTAAATTAATGGACCTCGGCAAGCCAAAAACAGAGATGCATGATTCTACATCCCCTGTGTCTCCCTCGAGTTCTAAGTTGCCCTCAGTGGAGAAATTCCTATTAGAATTAGAGAGGGTTTAGGCATTAAAAATGGGCCATTCTGATGTTTTCCCTTTTTTCTCATTTCTTCTACGTCAACCTGTCTACATTCTTTACTCATCTGTCCCAATATAGATTACTTTTGCTATATAAGCATTTTGAGGAAAGTGAATTCTTAATTCTTTGTATTTATTGTAGTATTTTTGACGATTTACATACTTTTTTCATTTTCCTCCTTTTGAATAGCATTCCTTGAGTAGTAGTATGTGCTATAAATATGACATCGAGAGTATGAAGATGTTACAGAAGAGTGCATACTCACTGGGGGAGACTTAGAGTATTAATTAAAATGTAACTGAAATAAAAGCATGCCAAAGCACCATGGGGATACAGAGGTGGGGACCTTCACCTTTGTCTTGGGCCTTAGTTTTTTCCTTGGCATCCCAGCCTTTGTGAAGGCTTCTTGTCTGCAGAGACTTGAATGGTCTCTGAACCCAAACAGGAAGCTCTGAATCTTTTACTAAATTAGCTATTGATTTGTGGTAGATGTGGCTTGCCTTCAACAACACCAGCCTGTCTGTTACATTAGGCATAGAATAAAATAATATATTATAAAGTGTTTAGGCAGAGAAAGTAATGAAATGATACCTTAAATTTTTCCTGGAAAGACTTTACATATGTATGTGGTGAGGATGGGGGGCTGCTAAAAATAAACCATGGAAATATATATTGTATTACAAAGATGTATAAAGATAATGTATGTATTATAAAGATAGAATATGCAAAATAATAATGAATTGTAGATCTGTCCTCTTTTAAAACAGTTATTTCTAAAATCTTTTTGCCTCTTTAGGTGATTAAAAATTCTGGCCATCTCCCAAGAGACAGAGTAGCAGAGGATTTCGTCTGGGCTCAGTGGGATATGTCAGAGCAGAGATTATACTACATTGACCTGAAGGTAAAAACTAGTCTACTGGCCCTCCTTTTTATAGGTGCAATTGGATTTTGACATTATCATAATCGTAATTTGTTAATCACTGCATTTTCATTGATGGGGGCTGTCAGTAAAGGTTTATTAAAAATAATGAAAAGGTTTTCATTACTGTTTGCATCTTGGCTGCTTTCTTTTCTGGCTCTCATTCGTGCTTTCTCTTTTTTTTTAATTAGTGCTTTTGTTGACTTTTTGAGTAATATGTCATTTATTCTGTTTTCTCTTTTAGAAATCAAGGAGTACCTTAAAATGCATCCAGTTTTGTGCTGATGAGAACTTTAACTTAATGGTAAGTTCAGAGAATTATTAAGCTACAGGAAATTTAATGACACGTTGCCTCCTTTAAAAGAGAGTTGTTACCATAAACAGCATTTTAGCATTCTTGATGTTGTGTCAGTCTCCTATGTAAGCAAGTAAAATAGTTCTTGGCATTTAACTCTATAACAGATGCAATTAATATAGGTGATTAGAAGAGCACACACAGGAAATTTCTGCTAACTAAATACCTCACATTAAAGAAACAAGTATAAGAGTAAGGATTAGTAGATGATAATAGTATGGTCTATAGCTTTAAGTGGTTATTAGTTATTTGATGCCAAAGGACTTGTGAGATCGGTGGATTTGAGAATAAGGTAAAGAGCCAATGAGAAGGTATAGTTTAATTAGTAAAAATCTAGCATGACTCCTGAAAAAGCTATTTGGAATGCTAGAATCAATACTGGTGTCTTATGTAGATTGGTATCATATCATTATAAGAATTTATTTATTCCTTCTCCTCCCCACCCACTTTTTTTTTTTTGACTCATCCACTGTTCTAAAGACACAGTCCTTCTCCCCTTATATGGTCATATGGTTTATTATACTACCTGTTTATGATATTCAAATCTAAGGCAAAATTTGCCAAGTATTAGCCCTTTGAAAAATAAATATACATCAAGCTTGTGATTGTACATAAATTCCAGAATATTCTTGATGGGATTTCTGTGCCATGGCTTTGAGGAATAACTTCTGAAGATAATGATGGTTAAATGGGCTCTTCACATTAGGCAAGCACAGCCTTGTCAGGCATGCTCTGGTTTTCAGAACTAATGTCACTTAATTAAGGTCATCTTTTGTTTGTTTTCTTCTGATTTTTTAACAGTTTGAAGCACCGTTGGACATACCATTAAGTGATTCAGTATTTAAGTAAGTTATTCATAGGTTACTAATAATTTTTATAGATACTCATGGGCAGAATGATTATGTTTATATCTAATATATGGCATGCAGATAAAATGATAATTTGATATTCCTGTGTGTGTATCTTCTTTTATACTTCTGTTCTCTTTAGAGAACATAAACAGCCTTAACAAGCACGAACAGAGGGTATTTCCATGTTAAGTCAATCATATTGATTTTTGTAGCCATTTACTTCTGTAGGGCATATCCATTTATTTAGATCTGGAAGTGCTCTTCTCTATGTGATTCAATAAAGGATTTGATGAGTTAGAGCTACATTTAGAATCAAACATCAAAACCCTTTTCTTGTTGCCATTAAAGAGGATGTCACAGGTCAATCCACTTGTAGTTCAGCTGACTCTACCACTTATTTTCTGTTTTCCTTTTTACATGAAAGGTAATTTTTCCCCGCCCCCAGACTGTTTTAAATGTAGTAAAAACATGAAACACTTTTGAAAAAATAGACACAAGGCCAACAGTACACAGAAGAAAAGAAAATCTTCGTGAATTAGATTAGTGATAATCCTAAACTGTTAAATGTTTTCACTAGTTTTCATCATATATACATTCAGTTGTGCTTATTTTGAAACATAATATGTGCATTACTCTAAATCAGAAAAAGCTATAAAAATGTAAATTGAAAGCAATATTTTTTTTCTGTTGTCCAGGCCACAGAGAAAATCTACTAAGCTAACAAACAAAACTTGACATGTATTTGTTTTAATTACTGTTTTATAGAATTTTTTTAACCAAAAAACATGTTATCTACTTAAATTTCTCAGGGACATGTCTCTACTTCTGTGGGTATAAGTGGTTACTGTCCTTTATAAGGGAACTTATTTTTAAATTCACTTACAATTTCTTTTTATATTCTTAGGCTTGTCAACTTTGGATGTGATGATATTCAAGACCAAGACAAATCATCCAAATACCCGATGCTGTGCATTTTTACCAACCATACAGGTAGAACCAGGGTTGCATTTATCAATTTATTTGACTATACTTGAGTTCTATACAAAATTTAGTTAATGTTTAGCTATATGGTTCTTGAAAATGAAATGGAATAGAGCAATATTGTTACATAAGTGATCATATGGAGTTTTATATACTAGATTATCCTCTCCACTGTAATTTTACATATCTGCTGTCTGTTTTAAAAAGCCACAGTCAGCAACGTTATTTTTCTAAAATTATTTTTTGTATTATTGTTCTAACAGAGTGGATGGATTTGAATTTGATCTACATTTTCTCACCTGCTCCATATTTAACAAATGGCACAGAATGGGATTGCATTTGCATCAGGCTTACTGACGTGTTTGAGTTCTAAATCTATATACTTGGACACTTTAAGAGCCATACTATAAGCTACTGAGCTAACAATCAAAGCTTGACATAAAATTATTAGTGTACAATAGTCTGACTCTTAACACCTGCTTATTGTAGGTAGAGAAAATAAATAAGGGGGAATAAAGAGTACCCGAAAATGAGAGGAATATGATTACATGAATGAATCTGGTGAAAACAAAAACTGCTCATTACCCTTAACAACCATCTAAATAGTCAACTCTAATAACTAAATCTAATAGTCATTTTTAATATCCACACTCGAGTAGATATTTATCAGTTGAGTTAAGTCGTACTTGGACTAAAGTTGTATTCTTTTAAAGCCAAATTATGTGGTATTCATTAAGCCAACATCTATGAAGCACTTACTATGTGCTAGGTTTTGGGGATACAATGATTAGCAAAACTAACCTAGCCTTTATTGATATAGAGGTTACAATTTGGTGTGGATTTTTAACATTAAATAAGTACACACATAATATTTAAATAAAAGTATGAGAAATATGAATGAGAATTATAGGAAGCAATGAGAGCATATAACAGAGGTTTAATGGAAGATACTAGTTTCTTCAAATATGTTCTACTTCAGCCAGTCCATCTCTGTTTCTACCTTCCTCCAAGACATCCTGTTCTGTTCTTAGTCCTGAAAATTGTTCCCTTTCCCACTGCACGCCTTCATAATTCATTCCATTTCCCCCTCAGCCACATGAGTTCTTCCATAAACCAGTTTTGGGGAGTTTAGGGAGGGAAGTGATATTTCATTTGAGACTTAAAGGATATATATGAACTAAGAGCGGTGTGACTGAAGTAGAGAGATCAATGGGAAGAGTATTGTGAGAGAAAGCTGAAGAGGTAGGCAGGAGCCTGATGGTGCAGACCAGGGAAATAGTTAGGATTTCATTCTAAGATTCATTAAAGTTTTTTTTTTTTAATGGCATTTTATATTGAGATTACTCAAGCATACAGAAAATTTCAAGAATATAATGGACACCCATGTACCTTTCACTTAAGCAGTTGTATCATTTGCAGTATTTGCTTTATCATTCTCCTTTCATATAAGTACCATTTTCTTCCTTTTGACTAAATCATTCAAAGTAAGTTGCAGATATCATGATACTTTACCAATAAATAATTCAGCATGTATCTCCTTAGGTTAAGGACATAATTTTATATAACCTCTTTTAGTTCCATTATCACTAAAAGAAATGAATTGTTAATTAGTAAAGTATTTAATATTCAAATTTCCATAATTATTTAAAAATATGTGTGTACGTATATATGTGTATCATATAAATAATTGTGTATGTATATAACTTTTGAAGTTAGGATCCCAGCGAGATATATGCATTATATTTGGTTATGTCTTTGTATTCTCTTTTAATGTACATCGATTCCCGCCTCCTACCTGTTCCCCCCGCAGCCCCCTTTTTTCTTTTCACAACAACGACATTTGGAAGAGTCCAGGCCATTTGCCTTGTGGAATGTCCCACATTCTGTATTTGTCAAATTGTTTTCTTGTGAAATTATTTAACTTTTTCCTCTACCCTCTATATTTCCTGTAAATTGGAAGTTAGTCCTAAAGGCATCATTAGATTTAGGTTAAACATTTTTGGTAAGAATACTTCCTAGGTGGTGTTGTGAATTTTATTGGTACCAGATCAGAAGGCATGTAATGTCAGGATGTCTTAATATTAGTGATGCTACATTTGGTGACTGGGTTAAGTGGTCACCACTGTCTGTCTCCCTTGTAAAGATGCATTTTAACCTTTGCATTAGTAATCTGTGAAGAGATACTTTGGCATCTTGTGACTATCCTATTCTGCAGCAACTTCTCAGCTGTTGGTTTAGGATCCATTGATGCTCCTTCACTGAAATGTTGTAAGCAGAAAGTGACATGGTTAGATATAAAGTTTTAAAAGGTCACTCTGGTGGCTGTGTAAAGAATGGGTTAGAGGAGGCAAGAATGAGAGATGAGAGATGAGCAGTTAGGATGAGGCTGCTTAAACTAAGAGAGGCAGTAGAGGTGGAAAGAATCGTGTGGATTTGAGATGCATTTTGGAGACGGAACTGAGAAGACGTGCTATAAATTAGATGGAGAGGAATGGTTCTCAGATTTCTGGCATAAGCAAATAAATGAACAGTAGTGCCATTTACTGAGTTATAATGGTTTTGGCGGGCCTTAGAAAGGGAGATGTGAATTTTGTTTTGGATGTGTTATCTAAGAGATCTGGAGCTTTGAAGAGGGTCAGGACTGGAGATGAATGAATGTGGAAGTTGTCAGACTACAGCTGGCCTTTGAAGTCATGCGAGGGGCCTAGGATCGAAAGGAAAGAAGTTTAGGGATAAAATCTGGGAACAAAAATATGTGAAGGTTAGGTTTAACATCCCAAGAAAAAGGAAAACAAACGTCTGGAGAGAATACTAAGGAGGGATACTAAGTGTGGTATTACAGCAGCCAAAGACAGAGGGGTTTCACGCAGGAGAGTGGCTGACTGTTACTGGGTAGTGAGAGGAGAGTCCACTGGGTCTAGTGGCATGGAGGTATTTATAAGTAGTTTGTGTTGGGTGAAATCTTGATTGTGATGGGTTAAGTGGCACATGGGAGTTGAAAAAGATCGTGGCAGTGTGAGTACACCTGAGAGAGGCAGCAGCTAGAAGGAGAAGTAGGATTTAGGGAATATTATTTTTAAGATAGTAGAGACTTCAGTATGTTTGAATGCTTACAGGATAGTGCCAAGAGAAAAGATGACAATATGCAGCAGAGAGGGATAACTGGTAGAGTGAATTTGCTTAGAAGGTGGGATGTGAAGGGATCCAAGGCTCATGTGGAGGGACCAGGGTAGGTTCTTCCGTAGTACTTCACTTTGAATCTTTTGGACATAAACAATCATTTTAGGCTTTTATTTTATGAAGCTTTTATTCCTTTTCATTTTATTTCTATGGGAATTTCTCATGAATAGTAGCAGCTATCATTTGTAAATGGGCTATCTATGACATACTTAATAAAATGTTAGGTTTATCTGGCATGAGGTGTGAAAGTCTGGTTTTTCCTTTCTCAGCAGTGTCTAGGAGAGTGGAGGATGAGCCTGCTCTCACAGTCAGCTGTGAAATTAAAAAACAAGACTGTTTCAAATGAGATGCTTCCAGATTTAAGCTGAAACAAGCCAGAGAAGCAACTTTTAGGTTTTCGACTAATAAATTGTCAGATCATGGGTTTCCCAAGATACTTACCAAAAATTATTTTTTACATTCGTGGTCAAACTATCAATAAGCTATTTAATCAAAGTAGAAATGGAGAAAGGAGCAACTAGTCTAATTCCTATATAGCACTCTCTATAATAGAGAACTTAATTTTCCAGAAAACATGGTTCATAAAAGGAATGCCAATAGACTCGGGGCCTTATACAGACTCAGCTTATTTCAAATATTTATATCAATGATGATGCTATGATAATGTTTGATATTCACTTGTCACATATTGGTCATTGGGAGTTACTTTATACTTTCTTTGCATTGCTTCTTACATTCTGGACAGTATCTTTGTCTTTAATTTTCTGCCTTAAGAAATGAAATTCACTATTTTCTAAGGAATAGAGATGAAAATATCGATGATGGGGGTGCTCATGAGAGTTAATAGTGGATAAAAGTGTCACTTTTATATTGAATGTTGCTTATTTATTAATATATAAGGCCACTTATGTATTAAGATTATGAGTTCACATAGATTTTCCTAATCTTTTACAGTGGGAGCGTAAGTCAGAGACTTCTTAAAGCATTGAATGAAATAAAATGTTCTCATTCCTTCCCTGGCTGATAGTCAACCTTGAAGCTGTACTTACAGCACTTGTGTGTGTTCTAAGTCAGTGGCTGTAATTCTTTTTTTGAGCACCACCTACTGGGAGATAGTGAGGGGTGAAAAGTGTAAATTCTTCCTGTTAGTATATTTTTAAGAGTCGCCCTTCACAAGTTCCCAGAATTAGGCTTGTGTTTTAGTATTTTGTAGAGGCTTTTACAATGAGATAATTTCCCTTGGAAAACTTTGTCCATAATAGCTTTCATTGTCCAAATGATTTCCCGAAGACTAGCCAACTTTGAGATGTTATCTTCATCATTGATGAATATTTGTTAAACATCTCTGGACACACCATTAAGAGCATGCCTTGCTTTTTCAAACTGTGACTTCTCACAACTTGTAAATAGCAGCAAAATTCTTATAGAATAATGATAACAGCTAACCTTTATCTCACTTAATTCTCACATAATAACTATGAAGTAGGTTCTATATTTTCTTTATTTACAGATGAGGAAGCTGAGGCTTAGAGAACTTAATTAACTTGCCTCAGGCAAATGTAAAAAATACTGATGCCTGAATTTCACCCTCAGAGGTTCTGTTTTAGTTGGTTTAAACTGGGCATTTGTGAACCCAGGTAAGTTTAATGTACTTTTAGGGTTGAGAACCAATGCTCCCGAACTGTGTTGTCCAATTTGGTAGCCAGTAGCCACAGGTAGCAATTACAATTTAAGTTAATTCATATTAAATAAAATGAAAAAGCAGTTCCTCAGTCACACTAGCCACATTGTAAATGCTCAATGGCCATGGGTGGCTAGTGGCTACTATATTGGACAGCACAGAAATAGAACCTGTACATTATCAGAGAAATTTCTAAGTATGGGACAGCTCTGCAGAGCCTGTGCATGTGCCATTTCACCTTGCCGTGACTTTTTTTCCTCCTTTGGGATTTGGAGGGGGGAACTAAGTCACAACCTTACTACTTGGAAATATTTGCTTATGAGATCTTATATGGCTCTCAGGGAATGTAATTAGGTACATTTATTCTATATCTCACTTTAAAATTTTTTAAAATATTTTATTTTATATTAGTTTCAAGTATACAATACAGTGGTTAGACATTTATATAATTTATAAAGTGATCCCCCCCCCGAATACTCTGGTCCCATCTGGCACTATACATAGTTATTACAATAATATTGACTATAGTCCCTGTGCTGTTCTATATATCCCTGTGACTGTTTCATAGCTACTAATTTGTACTTCTTCATCCCTTCAATTTTTTACCCATCCTCCCACCTGCTTCCCTCTGACAATCACCAGTTTGTTCTCTGTATCTGAGTCTGTTTTTTTTTTTTTAGCTCGTTTCTTTAGTTCCTTAGATTCTGCATATAAGTGAAATCATATGATATTTATCTTTCTCTGACTTATTTCACTTAGCATAATACCCTCTAGGTTCATCCATGTTGTTGCAAATGGTAAGATCTCATCTTTTTATGGCTGAGTAATATTCCATTGTGTATCTGTACCACCACTTCTTTATCCAATCCTCTATTGATGGGCATTTAGTTTGCTTCTATATCTTGGCTATTGTGAATAGCACTGCTGTGAACAAGGGGTGCATATATCTTTATGAACTAGAGTTTTGGTTTTCTTTGGATAAATACCCAGAAGTGAAATTTCTGGGTCAAAAGATAGTTCCATTTTTAATTTTTTTGAGGAAACCTCAAACTGTTTTCTACACTCTATTCCCTTTTCTCTACATCCTTACCAACATTTGTTGTTTTTTGACTTATTGCTACTAAGAAATAAATGGGTTAACGAAAAAATCAAGGGAGAACTCAAAAGATACCTAGAGACAAATGAAAATGAAAACACAATGGCTCAAAATCTATGGAACACAGTGAAAGCAGTCCTAAGAGGGAATATCATAGCAATACATTCCTATCTCAAGAAACAATAAAAATCTCAAATAAATGGTCTAACCTTATCCCTAAAGGAACTAGAAAAAGAATAGCCAACAATACCCAAAGTGAGGAGAAGGAAGGAAATAATAAAGACAGAGTGGAAATAAACAAAATAGAGTCTAGAAAAACAATATAAAAAATCAAGAGCTGATTCTTTGAAAGGATAAACAAAACTGATAAACCTTTAACTAGATTCACTAAGAAAAAAAAAAGGAAGAGGACCCAAATAAATAAAATCAGAAATAGAAAGGGAGAAGTAACTACGGACCCCACAGAAATACAAAAGGTTATAAGAAAATACTATGAGAAATTATATATCAATAAATTGGACAATCAGAAAGAAATGGATACATTCCTAGAAACATAATCTCCCAAGACCGAGTCAAGAAGAAACAGAAAATCTGAGGTGAAATGTTCTGAAAATATCAATTAAATTCAACTGATCTAGTGTGTCATTTAAGGTTGCTGTTTCCTTGTTGTTGTTGTTTTTGCCTGAAAGATCTGTCCATGGGTGTCAATGGGGTGTTAAAAGTCTCCTACAATGAGTATATTATTGTCAATCTTTCCCTTTATGTCAGTCAATACTTGCTTTATATGCGTAGGTGCTCCTATGTTGGGTGCATGTATATTTACGAGGGTTATGTAGTCTTGTTGTATCGATCCCTTTATCATTATTTAATGCTCTTCTTTGCCTCTTATAGCCTTTGTTTTAAAGTCTATTTTGAAAAAAAAGTCTATTTTGTCTGATATAAGTATTGCTACCCCAGCTCTTTTTTCATTTCCTTTGCATGGAATATCTTTTTCCATCCCTTTATCTTTAGTCTCTGTGTGTTATTTGATCTGAAGGGGGTCTCTTGTAGACAGTATATGTAGGCATCTTGTTTTCTTATTCATTCACTTATCCTATGTCTTTTGATTGGAGTATTTTATTCATTTACATTTAAAGTAATTACTGATAGATACATAGCTATCGCCATTTTATTATTTGTATTTTGTTTCCCCTCCTCCCTCCCACTTCTTTTTATAGAAGTCCCTTTAACATTTCCTGAATTCTGGCTTGTTGGTGATGAATTATTTTAGTCTTTTCCTGTCTGGGAAGCTCTTTATCTCACCTTCAATTTTAATTGATAGTTTTGCTGGGTAGAGTAGTCTTAATTATAGGTTCTTGTTTTTAATCACTTTGAGTATTTCATGCCAATTCCTTCTGGCCTGCAATGTTTCTGTCGAGAAATCAACTAATATTCTTATAGGAGTACCCTTGTAAGTAATAGTTGCTTGTCCTTTACTGCTTTTAAGATTCTCTGTCTTTAACCTTTGGCATTTTAATGATGATGTGTCTCGGCGTGGGTCTGTTTGGGTTCCTCTTTTTTGGGGTTCTTTGCACCTCCTGCACTTGTATATCTATTTTCTTTACCAGGTTAGAGAAGTTTTCTGTCATTATTTCTTCAAATAGTTCTCAATCCTTTCCTCTCTCCTTCTGGTACCCCTATGATGCAGATGTTGGTACATTTGATGTTGTCCTAGATGTCTCTTAAAATATCCTCATTTTTTTATTCTTTATTTTTTTCTGTTCTTATTGGGTGCTTTCTGATACCTTGTCTTCCAATTCTCTAATTCAACTCACTAATTCAATCCTCTGCTTCATATAATCTGCTGTTGATTCCTTCTAGTGTATTCTTTATTTCAGTTATATTCTTCACTTCTGACTTTTTAAAATGGTTTTTGTGTCCCTTTTTTATACTTACTCTTTAATGTAGTCCTTACCGAACTCATCTGCTGCCAAAAGTCTTCCCTATAATGTGTGGGCCATGTGCAGGTGGTGTGAGCTGAGTGCTGCTGCCTGCCCATGAATGCATGGCTCAGGGAAGGTGCAGAGAAGGGCTGGCTGCCTGGCAACAGGCCTGCCATGGGCAATTTGTGGGTTGAGTAGGGCCGGGTCTCAGGGAGACATGAGGTGGAGTTAATGGATCTCACCAGGCCAACACAGAGTTGGCCCTGTGGGGAGAGAGTTCAATGCAGGCCAGATGGCACCCACCTGTAGTCTGGCTGGGGTGGGGGTGCTACAAAGGAGCAATAGCTGCTGTCTCTCCAGCCCTCGCTCAGATGCCACACAACTCGGTCTTTCCCTGTGTATCTCTTGCGCCTCCTGAGCTGCTGACCCTCCGCCAGTATCCAGGGTGAATGTCTGTGCGCAGGACCTTTAAGGGAGACGTCTGTGTTTTCAGGTTCTTTCTGTCTCACCCAGATGGCCAGAATCTCCATTGATTTTTATAGTCAGATTTTGTGGGAATTCCTCTTTCTGGGACTGGAATCCTGAGCTTTGGAGCCCCTGTGTGGGGCTAGGGCCCCTCATTCCTTCAAGGGGGTTTCTCCCTCCTGCACTCTCCCTCCTGGTGTTCAAGCGACATGCATGGTTGCCGTACAAGCCTACTTCGCATTGCCTCTTCCTCTCCTACCAGTCTCAATGTGGCTTTTTCTTTATATCTTCAGATACATGTGTTATGATCAGCTAGATTTCAGATGGTTCTCTAAGTTGTTTGTTTTATAATTTGGTTGTAATTTAATGTGGTCCTGAGAGGAGGTGAACCCTGTTTTTACCTAGCCCACCATCTTGACTGGGACTTGGTTTCTACATCTCACTTTAACTTTCTTCAAAGCAAGTAAAACAATAACCTTCATTCTCTAAAGGATGGAGTGTGGAGGATTTTCCTAGAATGGAGGTTGTGGTCTTTCTTATATTGTTGACATTATATGTTTATTCCTTAGGGTACATTCCTAAATGAATTATTACTAAGTCAACAGGTATGACTATATTTAATGCCCTGAAAAACTGCTTTTTAGAGAGTTTGTATTAGTTCACTCTTTCACTGCTGTTATTTGAGAATGTTCTTCCTACTGCTCCCTTGACTGAATTATCATTTTTAAAACTTTGCTAATTTGAAAGGAGAAATATGGTGCCTTGTTTTAATTTTTATTTTTTTATTATTAGAGAGCCTGAAGTTTTAATTATGTTGGCTAAAAATGTATTTCTTCTTGCGATTATGGACTATGAAAGAATAGGATAAACCAGCCATTTTTTTTGCTGGTAGTATGTTTACTATATGAAAGTTGTCAAAGTGCTATGTGAGACGTTTGTAACTCATATAATTATTATTTTTATTTATGCTTTAGTATAGCTTTACTTTTAATTTTAGTGAGTGTGCTGTAATTTTAAAGAAAATTTATATTATTGTGTGCTCAGTAGCCATAACAGTAATTTTATCTAACATAATTTACTATTTTTATCTGATAAAGTCATTTTTTGTTTATTTTGTGTTTAAGATCTTGCAATAAAATGTACTTCTAACAGTATATTGCACTCTTAAATGTCATTAAAAATAGTTACAAATGATAAATATATAAAGAATGCTAATAATCTTAAACAGCCTTCTTAGGAGAAATGAGCTCCCCCCCTAAGCCCCCGCTACTGTGATTCTTTGATAAAGAAACTAGTGAAGTATGATGGAGGAAATATTGTGATTCACTGAAGTAGAGTAATGATTTAATTCACACAGCTAGTATAATATTAGCTTGGGGACTAGAACCCAGTTTCTAGACTCCTTGTCAAGTTCCTTTCCACCAGGGAAATCTCTTATTTCAGTTAATCACATAAACAATAGCATTAGAATGAAATATCAGTGTCAGCATAATGCCCTCATTTGTAGGTCATTGATGGACATAGTTGTCCATATAGCAACAGTTGCTGGAGATGATGTACAGTTTTATATATTGAAGGAGGTAGGAAAGCTGAGGGTATTCTGGAGATATAGGTTAAGTGAAGGTGGTCAGGGTTCATCTGGAAAGGCTACTCTATGCCAGGAGCTCTTCTTTGCCCTTGGGCCAAGGCCCTTAAGTAATCCAAATATGGTGGGTATGGGGGCTCACACACCACATTTGCTCTTATCGCCCGTAAGATTATCCAGTTTGCCTTTCAATCTAGATAAACAAGACTAGAAACTTTCTGTAAAGGAGAAATACACTTTTGATAAACTAGGGTCTATAGCTATTAGTGATTACTGGAAGGCACACAAGATAAGAGGGCAGGGCAGTGCATGTATGTTAGGAGAATCTCATGAAGCTTTGGACACTTCTCTAGTCTCTCATGATTTCCTACACAGGAGCGTGTCTCCATTCCTTTTTCTACCCTTCAGTAGCCTACCACAATACATTGCTTATAGTGTGTGCTGAATAATTATTGAATTGAAATTTCTTAGCTACTTGTTAATATACTAGTTCTAGAAATTAGGAATAATCTATGAGGTAAATTGAGGCAGGGCATCTAAAAGAATGGAAGTAAAGTTAAGTGATTTGGGAAACTTTTTTTGTCTATGATTCTACTAAGCTCTACTAAATACCTTCTTTCTTGTAGGAAGTTTGTGTGTATGTTATAGCCCAAAGTTTGACTCGTGGGAACAAATTATGTATACAGTGTTTTACTTTCATAAAGGTATGTTTCATTTATTTTGTGTTTTATTTTTACATAATCACTTTTCCCAAATAGTAGCAAATTTGGCAGATTTTAAAGTATTATTACCTTGCAATAAATAAATCTATACCTGTAAACCTATATAAACACGTTTCTTAAAAAAATTCACTAGTGATGAATATTGTTAGCTAAGTATTTTTATATATTATATATTTTTTATCCTGACCTATATCTTTTTCTAGGCCTGTAAACCAATCGTAATGAACTTATTTGCCCAAAGTGTGTTTCTTTTTTATTAGTACTACTTGGAAATTATCAACAGATTTAACATACAAAGGTACATAAGGTTTTAGTTTAAAGCTTCCCTGATCTCAGAATTTAACAGGTGCCTTTTAATATTTAAAGTCTGACTCATGCTAAAGAGTATTTATTTTGCTTGTTTAATTTCTTAAAATTAATATTTATGTAGTCCATACTGTGGATAGAGTGAAAAATTTTTAAAGGTAGATTTTTTTTTTCAAAATGGGAAAAATTTTATGCCAGCCCACACCAGAATTATTATTCTGTGAGAGTGCCTAATATTTTTTTCGGAAGTCAGAGATCATGGTAAAAAAGTTTAATAATTTATTCAATAATGAAGAAACTAATAGGAACTTCAAACTGGACATACATAGATGCTTTAATAGTATAAATTTGATATTTTGTGGAAAAGTCTTCACACAATTTTCTAATGATTAATGATTAAAACCAATAAATAAAACTTTTCTGAACATTAAGAATTAGAAAAGTGGAGAGTGAAGCCTAATGCACTGAATTTAGTAGATAGTCTGATACTCTTTTTAACTCAAAGTGACATTTCTAAGTGACTCAGAGAAGTCTCAGAGGGTCTTAATGACTTCAGCAGTGAGCCTTGAGGCATGAGGACCAGTGAGCCACCTGGTCTCCTCCATATCTTGGATCTTTAAGTAGATTCCTTTGGATTCTTCCTTCCCAGCATAACCTACCTGTTAAAGTCTAAGATTACACATAAGCCCAGAACAATTACTGGAATGTGACTACACTCAGGTCATCTGCCTTCAATGCTGGCTTTTGGATAATGACAGGGAACCATGAAATCTAGAAGTTATAGATGCTTGCTTTATCAGTTTCACAGGTAGTAAATGTAGTAAATGTTGAGGATATTACACAGAGTCGCTACTTTGGGTAGAATTTCAGCTCTTTGTTTCTTTACATGCTTTCTCTGGCTTCATGTTCATGGCTTCTGTCTCCGCAGGGCACAGCAAGACCTTCACTGCTGCTCTTGGGAGTGCTGACTCACATGTGACAAAGGGCATTACTTTTCTCAACCTTGGTGAGTGTGAAGGAGAAGCATCTATCTGTTCTGATCCTTCCTTCCATTACATGTTATGCCTCAGCCTTTAATATCTCATTTTCTTCTCTGTGAACTCCATTTTTTTATGCCTCTTTGTAACTTGGGTCACTGACTTTTTTGAAACCTGATAGGAGAAGATTTCTCTGGGAATAACCTTACCCTTCTCCCCCACACAACTCCATCAGCTTTTTTGGGAGGTGGGGTAGAGGGAGGAATGCATCTCTCTTTTTAGAGAACCTACACTGTGAACTTTCTTATGTTTTTAGTAACAATCCTAAAAGTCATTTGTTAGTATAAAAATGATGACAGTGAATGAGATGTTCTCTAAAAGCCTATGAGAAATAATACATCATGTTGGCCTTTGATTCTAGAGAGGTCAAAGGCATTTGGGAACTTGTTTATTCCCTGTTGCTAATTGCTGAAAACTTCCCAGTCCCACAGATGATTTATGGATCAGCTTGAGTGAGTTTTTTTTTCACTGAGTAAATATAGTAAAGAGAACTTGAGCAGTATTAAGGAAGTCTATATGGAAGAAAATAATAAAAGGAGTTTATTGTACTTCTCTACTGAAAGCAGCTTTTCCATGCTAATTGAGATGTGGGGCACAAAGAGATTAGCACAAGACTAACCCACAGAACTGTTGCTTGCCCACATATGGGACATGGCATGATATTTAAAAAGGAAAAGGTTAGGCAGGTGTGATGTGAGGGAACTGGGTAAAGTGAGAACCAAAATGATAAGATTTTTATTTTGAATGATACTATTAGTGAGGCGAGATATTTTATGCTAAGTGGGCCAGTATGTGGCAAATTTTATCATGAGCTCTAAAACTGGGAAATTCCCTTAGAGAGGCCTGATGCAATTGCTTACTGTGTTAAGAGAGGTAAATACAAGATTTCTTGGGTCTGGGACTTGATTCTTATCAGCAATGCTATATCAGCCTCCCACCTCAAGAATGATGTGGGAAACTTTCCACTAAAAAAAAAAAAAATTAGCATTTTGTGAGGTCAAAGGTATCTTTCCTTTTTTTTTTTAACCCCTGGGAATGATTCTTTAAAAGGGCAGGCATGATTTAATCTTTGACCTTCAAAATGCGAAGAGGGCAGAAATACTAGAGCTTTGTGAAAATAAGCTATCCTTTCCTTCTTAAACACACTTTACTTTGTAGGCACAAAATTGTACCCAATTAAACCTGTTCTAGAGGTAATTTTTATGACAATATTGTTTTTTTGAGTCATGTATTTTTTGCTATTAATTATGTGCAATTTCCCTCAATTATCATCCTTTTAAAATGGGCTTATATTGATTAAAATATTAAAGAATAGAGGGTTTTTTTTGAAATTTCTATTAACCCCCAAGCACCTCTATGTGAGAAAGATATGTTTATAAATAAAAAGCTACCATTTTAAAAATGAATACTATATTCGTATGTTAACTGTTTTACTTAAGTTATGTTACAACAATTCTGTTTGGTGATGATCTCCACATTTTTCAGATAATGAAACTGAGGCTCAGAAAGGCTGAGATGTGTGTTCAAGCTTCTTTTAGTTTCTCTTATCAGGGGCACTATATTTCTTATTGCTGCTGTAATGATTCACTATAAATTTAGGACTTAAAACAATGCAAACATTCTCTTATGGTTCTGGACGTCAGAATTCTGAAATGAATCTTGAGGAGCTAAAGTCAACATGTGGGCAGAAATGGTTCTTTCTGGAGATTCTAGGGAAGAATGCTTTCCTTGCCCCCTCCTGCATCTAGAGGCTGGCCTTTCTTGCCTTGTGACCACATCACTCCAGTCTCTTTTGTCATATGGTCTTCTGTAGTCAAATCTCCCTCTTCTAAAAACATTGGTGCCCTGGATAATCAGGATATTCTCCCTGTCATTTTTGGTGAGACAATAATTCTTTGGGTGACAGTCCTGAACACTGAGGGATTTAACATCCTGGGAGCTCTCTCACCAAATGATAGTAGGAATCCTCCGTGTGCCCCAATGATTGTGACAACCCCAAACACCTTCTGTATATCCATAGGCCCCTCTTCCAGGGATATAGTACCATCCTAATTAGCTGGTTAACCTAGGTCATTTGATGCCCAAACACTTACCACTGTGCCCTATTTCAGAGATGCCCAACCCCTGGGCTGCAGACCACTACTGGTCCATAGCCTGTTAGGAACCCAGCCACACAGCAGGAGATGAACTGGCAACCCAAGCAAAGCTTCATCTGTATTTGCAGCTGTTCCTCAGCGCTAGCATCACGACCTGAGTTCCATCTTAGGTCATCAGGTATTAGATTCTCATAGGATCTAATGAGATTCCTGGTCCCAAAAAGATTGGGAACAACTGCCCTCTTATTGTGTTTTTATACTTAAGGTTTGTCATAATTATGTTATATTATTGCTAAGTACTTTAACATCGCTTAATCCACGGTGACTGAAAGGACATTTATAAGTAAACCGGTTAGAGTTTTATGTCCTCTTTCCTTTCCTATGCACAAAATGCCTTCTATGCAAATGATTAGCATATACTTCTTTGCTTCTTAGAAAAATAAGATTCCAGCTGGCTCACTTATAATCTAAATGTTTCATCAAATGAAATTCACTACTATCATGTGAATTTGTTTTCCTAAAGTCCTAGAAAAATTATTGGTACTTCTACCCTCCCCTTCTCCAGAAATCTATTTTTAAACCTTGGCTCAATCTGTGTACAAATGTTCTTGATACAAAAATATCTAGTGCAGGGACTGTGAAGGTGTGAATTCTAGGCAGCTAGCTATGCAAAAAAATAAATTAGTACTTCATAAGTGTCATAATGCCTGCAGAGGTTGTTTTGATGAATATCCATTTAAGGTTTCTCTACACAAAACGATGGTGATGAGGACAATAATGATGACAACTATACTGTTACTATGGTGATGATGATGAGTGGACAAACATAGGAAACTAAATTTTAGAGCTGCCCGAAACTGGCAGGAACTATGAAGGAAGTTCTCATTATAAGCTATTCCCGGTCTATCAGATTATAGAATAATTTACATTGCTTAATATTTTTATTCTAATTTGCTCTTAGGACCATTGAGATTCATAAAAAGCCACAGTTCACTTAGAAACAAAACTACAGATTAAATTAAGGTAATCATGGTTAAATGTCTGAAGAAAATTAGCCACAGATAGAAATAAATGAGATATGGCTAGTAAGATGAAATGTACTGATATCAGACAGATGATTATTACATTGGTCAAACTTTTGTGTTTTAAAAGATTCAAAAAAAAAAAAAAACAGGGATAATGTGAAGTTCTGGGCTTTATCTGTACCTGTACAACTCTTACCGCATGCAGATGACTTAAACCTTTCTCTTCTATAGACTATTATGTGGCTGTTTACTTACCTGGTCATTTCTTTCATCTACTCAACATTCAACATCCAGACCTGATCTGCCACAGTCTGTTTTTGACAGGTACAGCTGTAGTTTTTTTCTTGTGAACATGGTCCATTTGGGTTTTTTCCCCCCTCTCTCCTTCTCTCTTTTCCTTCCTTCCTCCCTCCTTCCCTCCCTCCCTCCCTCCCTCCTTTCCTTTTTTATTTTATTTTTTTTCATTTGGGTTTCTTTTGACTTTAATGTTCGGTTGGAAGAGGAGTCCTTTTATTTGCTAATCTACATCTTTTTTCCCCCCCAGGAAACAATGAAGTGATTGATATGCTACCTCATAGTCCTTTGCAGTCACTCTCAGGGTCCCTGGTACTGAATTGGTGTTCTGGAAAGCTCTATAGAGCATTCCTCAACCAGTCCTATTTATTGCAGTTCCTGTGGAACACCCGGCTAGACTGTGAGAAGATAGCCGTGTTGCACTGTGTGCTCTCATGTGGTCAAGACCCACAGTTCCTGGAAGCCAAGGTGAGAACATAGCTTACGTTTAAAAATTGGCAAGTAGACAGTATCAAATGTATTTTTTTAATGGTTGAAAATGAACAGAGGTTATTTTTATTTGTTAACAGTTAATTGAGGTTATGGTCTCTATCCTTACTGGAATATATTCTTCTCTTGTGCTCCTTTTTTATGGTGAGGGTATATCTGTTCCCTTGACTACTCTTTTCCATGTCGTGAATAAATATTTAGGTATATCAGTAGTCTAAGGAAGTACTCAGTAAATAATGAGTTTCTCAAATATCTTTTTCACTTTCTCTATATTTGGTGTATATCGTCAAATAGACTAAAATCTGGTGGTATATATTTATTACATTTTCAATAAAGAGTTTGCATTTAAATTGCACATTATAGTTTACAAAGCACTTTTACATACTTTGTCATTTAATTTTATAGCTATCCTGTGAAGTCAGAGAAACCCCTTTATTAGACTTAATTGGGATGGTTGGTTAATTGAAAAAAGATATCTTAAATACTTTATTTTAACCTAAAACATATAAATGTACACTTATTCACCCATCTTCTGATGTAAATTAAGGCCCTTTATTTGTATATCAGCTAATTGAAGTTCAAAATTATTTTTCTTACATAAAACCACTAGTAATGTGTTGTCTCTGATTTCTTGTTACTTTTTTCCTAAGGAGATCAATAATTTCAAAGCAATTTGTGTATATAGGGCAGTTTTTTCTCAATCTTTTATAGTTGTCTCACTTACACCTAGTTTTTTAGTAAGTGTTTTAGAGACATGCCTTTGAGTCTTTCCAAAGCATATAATTTTATTGACCCAACAGCACTCTTTTTGTACCCATATTTTACTTGTCTAAGGTAATAGTTTATTAAATTACCTAATTATGAAAATAAGCACAGTTAGCATGAAGAGGTTTGGAAATAAAAACAACTTATTGGTAGGAGCAGAAATGTGAGAGTATACTCATGGCTAGGCAAGCCTTATAGTACCCATCAATTCTAAGGTAGGGAATGAGGGGCTTTATTCCTCCAGCAGGTGAGGATGGTTTTGGTGACTTAGAGCTGTTGATATATCTCAGGGATTATCTCTCCCTTGGGAGGACAGTACAGTGATGCTCATGAAATTTAAATAGTGTGACAGTGTTTGCACTTATTATTGAGCTAGAATTCAGACCCAGGTTTGCTGTCTCCAAGCATAGTGGATTTTTTTTCTCCTGTATTCCATAGCTCTTCCCATTGGTACTTTGCTAGAATATGACCTCCTGTAGCAAACACAAACATTGGGTTGAGGAAGGCTTATTTGGATCCCACCAAGGGCACTTATTAAAAAGATGTGTAAAAAGGACCTCATTTATAATACCATTTTATGCATGCAGTCTTGCATTATGTATCTTGAAGATAGCATAGATAGAAGTGAGTGTATTTTTAGACAATTCCAAAATAAATATAGAATTTAAAAGATTCATGTATATTTTATACTTCTATGGTGGTGGGACCAAGGTGCAGATTTAAATATTAACAGAGTTGTCTTCTTACTTTTTAAAGATTATTCAATGGATTTCTGAGAATGTCTCTGCCTGCCATTCATTTGACCTCATTCAGGAATTTATAATTGGTAGGTGTTGCTGGTGTTACATGTTAAGTTGAATCCTTGACCCTTTTACTTGAGGGAAAATAGTAAATTGATGTTTCAACATGTCAAAGTGCTGGTGAGAAGCTTTTTTTTTTAACTCTTGCATTCAGCAGCTAATTAAATTTCATTCTCTTGTGGTTTTATGAAGAGCTGTGGCTGTTCAGAGACTGATGAGATATGATATGATTTTGATTCTCTAACCTCATTAGTGATTTTTTTTTCAGTAAAATGTAACTTTCTTAGTTTAGTTTTGTGTTGGCTGGTTCTTATTGAAGTGTTATAATGCCATTTGGATAGATATGTGTTAAATAATCTTAAAAAATAATTATTCTCATTGTCAAAAGCAGAACCTTAACATTGTAATAAGTAGATAAAACATAATGGTTAACATTTAGAGGATGGAAACCTGTTGATTTACTTGTTCTGGCAAATTACCGTCTACTGCCTTGTTATTAAACCATGTCTATTCCTTTTCTTTCAAAAACCTATTCAGCTTCTTCATATTGGAGCATATACTCAGAGACAAGTGACATAGACAAACTTTTGCCATGTTCCTCTGTGCTCACTTGGAATGCAGTAAGTTAATGCTTCGTATTCCTTATGTAATTAAAATTGACTCACAGTTGTGGGTCAGTTGTAGGACATCCCTGTCACAGTGACCAACGTTGTGATTTCATTTAGATTTTGACTGATAAGAAATTGAGTTGGTGTTTTCTGGAAGAAAAATAATAGTGAATCCATGCTCTTGGCCAAAGGTATTTATATAAAACAGAACTGAAGGAGAAGGTACAGAATTTTTGTTACTTTTCCTACTACCAAGCAGAAATAATCCTCTATTATCTTCAAATAGTATTTTAATTTTATTAGCACATAGAGTGGATTAAAACATTTCTTAGGGTGTTATAAGTGAGGAATGCTGGGCCACTGCTGTTAATCTGAGTGGTTCTCTTTACTTAGTAGATTAGCACCTTCGTGACCCCTTTTTCTAGCCTTACAAAGAAAATCTGTAATATCTTTAGAGCTTTATGATCAGTAAAAGTCAGTCATCTTGAGCAAACTCATTCTATTTAACTTTTTCTTCCTGTTGGGCCAGACTCCCTCCTTTTTCATTAGGAAGTGCCGAGCTAAAACTGTGTACATATTTTTTTGAACATGGTACAATAAGCTGAGCTTTGTTGGATCAAAAAGTGAAAAGCACATACAGGCATCCCCTAAAAAAGGTTCTGCCTCTTCTCCTGTCATATTTAGATGTTAGAACTACACTTAGTCTTGAAGCGGAAGTTCATATCAAAAAGGCATTTAGAAAAATAAATTCAATTTAGGTAACATGGGCCTAGGGAAAAATATGTACTAGGATAAATTGTGACACTTCTCATTTTCTATTAGACTAAATACATTCCTTAAGAAGAGGCATCATTTGTGTTTGATTAATTTCTAAATTTTTGGTATGCACAACGGTAATGTTTTCCTAAAGGCCCTTTCCTCTTGTCTTTTACTGTTAGACTTATTAAAATTTCATGCTTAACTGTAGAATTATAATGGGAAGCCCTGAGCTTGTTCCTTCTTCATGTCTTCACTGTTTTCTTTAAGAACCTTGTGAATATACATGCAGACGCTGTGGTAATGTGGCAGGAAGTTTGCAGGTTAAACCACCCAGGGTCAGGAAATGCACATCTCAGCTTCCTCTCCTCACCACCCACTGCTCTCTCTCATTGTCCTGCCCTGTCAGGTTCAGTTTCTGGGAGGCAGCGACAGGATCTCTAGTTCCCAGGGTTGTGTTTAAAAGAGCCAGTACGTGTTAATTGGATGTTGTGTGAGAGTGTCAGCCTGACAGGCAAATCTTCACTTTTGCATTTCTCCTAACTTTGTGAGGCAGAGGAGCTATTGTGGACATATAGAGTGACATCCTACAAGAAGGACAATATAAAAAAAAACAAATTTATAACTTCTGTGTACTAAGCTTATTTTAGGGATTACCAAGTTGCTTTAAAGTTCTTGTGGTTGGAGGTTACCTTAAAGGTCTCTTCTAATCCTGGAATTTTATAAATCTATGCTTATGCAATGATGTAAATTATTTATTTTTCCTTTCTCTAATCTGTGAATGCTCTTAATGCTACACCCTTAATAAACACTTGTCACAATAGAGAACATTAATTTCACACCTCCGTATGAAGGCAGTTTATTTTTGTAAATAAATAGTGTTATTTCAAGATACTAGAAAGTATGATATGCTTACAAATTCAAGATACTAGAAAATATGGTATGCTTACACATTGATAATCCTGAATTATACTATGCAAACAATTAGCTTTGTTATAACTATTTTCTTTCACAAAACAAGTTTATTGCAGTTGTCATAACAGTAGCTGTGTGAGTTGTAATACCTATTTTAAGATGCTATTTATAACCTAAAACTATAGTGAAATTTTAATACTTTTTTGAAGTATCCTCTGCTGCTGAGCAGTGATAAGTGAAGCACACAGAGGATTCTTATCAGGCTTTTTACTCTCACAGTGGAGAACTCAGTTGTTCGGATGTTCTGGAAATTTATTTCTTCCTTGCTGCAATCTCCCTTTTCACAGGAATACTGTATGTCAGTAAAACCCTGGGTATTTAAGTTCAAAACAAATATAAAATTTTATTTCTACATATCATCTTCTAAACTATTTTCTCATATATTATTTGCTTTTTTAGTAAATGAAAAACTCGTTGAGAGGCTAATATACATAATTCATGTAGAAACACTTTAAAAATAACAGTGAATAAAGGGCAGTTTTGGAAATTTATCCTTTTAAATGTCTGTTTTAATGCTCACTAACTAGCAGAATGTTATTATTGGGACTTCCTGAGATGAATTGCATATCCTTTACATTTGTCATGGTGATAGTGCTGCATATACTCTTTATGGGGATCTCTTAGCTCTGAATTATGATGGAGGATGAAGTACAGAAAAAATTTCCACTAAAGTCATATAAGAATCCCGTTAATCTTGGTTTCTTCTAGTAAAGTGGGAGTTACTGCAGTACATTTAAATGAAAGAGAAGAGGAAGGAATGCAAAAATGGAATATATTCCCTTTATTATTACACTGATGGTGCAAATGGAAATAAACAATATACCGTTCTCTATTTCTTCATTAGTCTTCTTTCCTTTAGAGATACTGCCAACTAACATAATCATAACTTTAAAGAATATTCCCCTTCCTGAGACAAGAGACAGACTGTGTTTACTGTTATTTATAAACCCCAAGGTTTATTTAAAGTAGAGGTTAGCAAACTGGAAGCTGCCCTCAGCTGCTTTCTGTGCGGAAAACACTTCCTGAAGCCTTGAGCTTGTGGCAGTTGATACATTTAGCAGTTGTATGTCTGTCTGTTTTTCTCCCATCATAGGAAATTCCTGGGATAACCCTTGCGACGGAAGAGATCACATTGCCTCTAATGAAGGTAAGTCCCTTACAGTTAGAGGCAAAAGCACAGACTTGTGTGCCTTCCTTGCTGCCTCCACACTTGACAGTGGTTAAACTTCTGCTGCCCTGCGTATTATGGTGGTTCCAAAAGGGATTGTGAACTGTCAGGGAGGACAGGGGTTAGGGGTAGGGCTGTTCTCCTGAACAGCGGTCCCCAACCTTTTGGGCACCAGGGACTGGTGCTCCTCTGAGAATCTAATGCCTGATGATCTGAGGTGGAGCTGAGGTGGTGATGCCAGTGCTGGAGAGCGGCTGCAAATATAGATGAAGCTTCACTCGTTGTCCTGCCGCTTACCTCCTGCTGTGTGGCCCCGGTCCTAACAGGCCACAGTACAGGTCTGTGGCCCAGTGTTTGGGGACTCCTGCTCTAGAAAATCCTTCCTAAGTGATTGAGTAGTTGCTAAGGAAGATATTTTGGCAATTCTTAGGAATGCTCTTTGAAGAGAGAAGTTTTCTGAAGATAGGGAATTATAGGGCTCAGTGTAAACCATGTAGAGCTAGTACTTTCTACTGTGCCTCAAACTAGCTCGTATTGGAAGAGTTCTCAAAAGTTATCTTTAGAGGGCCTGGTAGCTGTTTTTCACTTCATTTATGCTATCGCCCCCTCAAAACATTCAAGTGCACCTATGTGCACACACGTGCACACAGACACAGAATCTTAAAACCATTAATTAATCTGGGTGGGATTATTTAATTTCCTTTTGGTTCTAAGAACAGCTTTTCTGTTTCTCAAGAGTGTCCTGCACTGGCTCTGTATGTGGTCTCAGTCAAGTGTCTGTATCCCTTCTTCCTGCCCACTAAGCAGTAGCTGTTAGTGTCTTTCTGCAATCTGGTGGTTTCAGAAGCTTCTGAATAGGGAGAATGGGGTGGGGCGGGTGAGTAGAAAAGAATGCATATGTAGTTTAAAATGGGGGAGTATTTTAGCACAGTTTTCTTAAAGCTCCTTTGTTGTTTTTGGCATTGCCTCCTGTTAATTATAGTTTGGTGTGTACTGGGAAATCTCAACCTTTGGCAGCAGGCAGCTCGGTGTGCTGTTGCCTTTTATTTACATTTGATTCTTTTGGATTCACAAAGGATCTAGCCGGGCCTAGGCAGCTGGGGGAATGTCGTGGGTGTCTGAGGTCACAGTGATGCCCTGGGGGTGAGAGAGGGCTGACAGGGCTGGTTTAATGGTTCTGGTTTGGGTCCTAAGAAGGCTGCTTTAAGGAGAAACTTACAAGGGGCATTTCTAGGTAGAAGCATGAGACCACTGAAAAGCTCTACAAAGGTAGGAAGATGAAAGGAAAAGAGAGATTTGATTAATAGTTTAAAAGGTTCTTATTGAGAGCCTCCATCCTTTCATTATATTGTTTCTGCTTCTACCACTCATCCTGCCAAATCCATAATGTATTTAATGGACAAACAACAAACTAGTGAAGAAAATTTTAAAAAGAAACAAATGTCACCCACAATTCTATAGCTCCTGTCCATATAAACTGTCTATTTCTCCCTATTTCCCCTTAGTCTTTGTCGTAAGTATGCATTTTTATCTAGTAGTAACAACAATTTAGAGGTATTTAATAACAATTACAAATTATAATATATCATAACCATTTTCATGTTGCTATGTAAACTTCATAATTATGATTACTAATAACTTCATGGATTCTACTGGGTTGCTATGTCTTAATTTACATAATCATTCTTCTGTTTTGGGACACAGAATTTGTCTCCAGGCCCCATCCTTTTTTTTTTAAATTGCTATTACAAATAATTTTGCAGTGAATATTTTTATACTGATAGCTTTCCTTTGGATTTATTCCTATAAGGTAAAATCCACATGAATACTATTGAGCGAAAGACTATGACAATTTTTATAGCCTTTGTTTCTTATTGCCAAATTGATATTCAAAAAAGTTGTCATCATTTACATTATTACAAGAGATTTATGATTTAAATAAAATCTTAATAAATTTTATAAAATTAAGTATAAAATGGTGAGCTCCCCTACTCCAACCCTAGTCATTCAGCCTGGGAGACTCTAACCATTACCTTCCAGTTCACATGACACCTGGTCTTGATATCTCTCATTTGTTTCTTCATCTCTGCTAGCATAATACCCATCACTATAAGCTTCTGCCTTTGACCTATTTCTTCTACCCCCAAGTCCCAGCTTAATTATATTGTGACAAACCTGTTTGCCGTGGCACATCCCACCCTCTGCTCTTCTTTCCCAGCCCCAGTTAAAAGACTGTCTTGCCATGCTTACCTGATAGGAGTTGGCTCTGAGCACTATGACCTGAATCAGGTTACCTTTCGAATGCATGCTTGCTGCCAGACTTTCCATGAGGCCCAGGAGACCCCTGTGTATTCTGATCACACTTGCTTTCATTCCCCTTGGTAGATGACAGCCCTGATAAGGACTTGGGAGAGGGAAGGGAAAATAGAACTAGATATGGACTTTCTTCCTGCTCTCTGCAAATAATTTTAGTGTAAAACGGAATACTTTACAAATGTTTAATATATGAACATGTTAGGATACATAAACTAGTTAAATTAGAAGATTGTCACCTGAAAGACAAAAGACCTTAACTTTAGAAAATGACTTCCACAAGAATTTGAAAAATGAAACAGGAAATATATTTAAACAAGGTTCTCACCTCAAAAGGAATGTCATCAAGAGGGAACTTCCTAAGAATGATTTTGTCCCTTCTTCAAACATGGTTTTCTCTAGGGAAGTGGCAACTTTTATAAACGGTTAAAAATTACCCTTGATTTTATAGTGAGAAGAGAAACTATTAAAACTGTCCAAGCACAGGAAGCATGTATGGATTTACAAAAATAGAAACAATAACTTACTTGAACATAAAGATAAAAGTTGAATGAGTGTACCACAAATGGAGAAATGTAATATTTTTACTGAAGTATTTTTAAGCCAGACATCTTTAGTTTCATTTTATAAAGTAGGAAGTCTTTTAGTTAATCATTTGTTTAGAGATTATTAACTACCTGACCCAGAGATTGGGAAGGCCAGAAAGACTTAAAGCCCCTCCCCACTTATGGCCTCTCAGAAGTGAAGGTGTTACTACAGGTATCCATCAGGCATCTAAATGCCCCTGAACAATGGGAAATGAGTAGTTGACACTTGGGCTGGTCTTCTTAGATACTTGTTTATTTAATTATGCTTCTTCACTTAAAATTTTTTTAAAAAACTGTTTTAACTGGGCAGAGCATGAGTATAATTAATTACTTAGCGAAACACAAAAGACACCTTTTCCTTGACCCTTCCAATACAGCCAGCCACCATCACTTAAATAAAAGATTTTTAGAGATCCAAAATATCAATGCAATCACAGTGTAATAGATGACAATTTTTTAAAAATTAGAATTGTTGCTCTGACAACTATGTAGCATACCAGAAATCTCAATAGGTTATGTAGGAAATATTAATTGATTTTCCAAAGTTCAGTTTGTACGTATGTGATATTGTGTTATAACTAGAAATATCTATTTGGTCTTCATCCATAGTTCCTGGCACAGAACTCCTAAAATCCTTTTTATTTTCTAAGTGATAAAGGCTATAGAAACATCTTTTGTTATAATATTTAGTGTTTGTTCCCAGTTCCTGAAATAGCTCCTAAGTACAAAGGTGAGAAGAATGTCTGTTATTATTTATAACAAGCCCCTTTCAATCCACACCTGAGTTTATGTTAATGAGGTGACTTTTGGAAAGTACCTAACTGTGGAGACTGTGGCCTCAAGAACCAAGCATGTGATTAGAGGGTTGGAACTTTCAGCCCCACCCCCATTCTCCATCTCCTGAGGCAAGACTGGCTAGATATTGAGTTCATTCACTAGTAGCCAATGATTTAATCAATCATGCCTAAGTAATGGAGCCCCTGTAAAGAACCCTAACTTAAGGGGTTTGGAGAGCTTCTGGGTTGGATGAAATTGTGGGGTATGGGTTGGGTGGTGCACCTGGAGAGGGCATGGAAGCTCTGAGCCTCTTTCCCCATGCCTTGCCCTATGCATCTCTCCCTTTTGGCTGTTCCTGAGTTGCAACTTTTTATAATAAGTAAACTGGTTTTCTGAGTTAAGAACGACTCTAACGAATTACTGAACCCATGGAGGGGGTTCTGGAAATCTTCGATTTATAGATGGTCAGTCAGAAGCACAGATGACAACCTGGACTTGCCATTGGCATCTGAAGAGAAGGACAAATTTTGTGGGGCTGAGCCCTTAACCTGTGGCATCTAACACTATCTCTAGGCAGAGAGTGTCAGAATTAAATTAATTTGTAGGACACCCAGCTGATGTTGGAGAATTGATGGATGTTGGGGAAAAATCTGATACATTTGGTGACCAGAAGTGAAGTATTCTGTACATAGACGGTTGTTCAGAAAAAATAAGAGTTTTTCCTACACAGCATATATTCTGGGACAATGAGTTATGGCGAATTTAATTAATATTGTAAAACATAATTTTATGATGCTACAAAGAAACATTACTTATTAGAAACAGAGTACCAGGCCGGTAAAGTCATTCTTGTCTTATCTATCGAGACGGATGCCTTCAGTATACTTCTCGGATGTTGAAATTGAGGAACAGACCCAGGATCAAGGATTCTAGTTTTTGTTTCTCTCCTACCAGCTACTGTGCTGTGCTGCTCTTTTTGTTTGTTTGTTTAATTAGAATTGACATTTAATATTATATTAGTTTCAGGTATACAGAATAGTGGTAAGACATTTATATAATTTAAGAAGCGATTCCCTGATTAGTCCTCACCTTGCACTATACATTGTTATTACAATATATTGACCATATTCTCTATTCTATACTTTACATTTTTGCGACTATTTTGTAACTACCAATTGTACTTCTTAATCCCTTCCCTTTTTTCACCCAGTTCTGCAACTCACCTCCCATCTGGCAGTCACCAGTTCTCTGTATCTATGAGTCTGTTTCCATTTTATTTATTTTGTTCTTTAGATTCCGTGTGTAAGTGATATCATATGGTATTTGTCTCTGTTTGACTTATTTCACTCAGCATAATATACTCTAGGTCCATCCATGTCATTGCAAATGCTAAGATTTCATTTTTTTTAATGGCTGAATAATATTCCATTGTATACATGTACATCCAATTCTTTATCCTGTCGTCTATTGATGGCCAGTTAGGTTGCTTTCATATCTTGGCTATTGTAAATAGTGCTGCAGTGAACATAGGGTTGCATATATCTTCTTGAATTAGTGTTTTGGTTTTCTCAGGATAAATACCCAGAAATGCAATTCCTGGGTCATAAGGTAGTTCTGTTTTTAATTTTTTGAGAAAACTCCAAACAGTTTGTCATAGTGACTGCAACAATTTGCAATTTCATCAACAGCACACGAGAGTTCTCTTTTCTCCACATCCTTGCCTGCACTTTTTTGTTGACTTATTGATGATAGACATTCTGACAGGTATGAGGTGATATCTCATTGTGGTTTTTAATTTGCATTTCTCTGATGATTAGTGACATTGAGCATCTTTTCAAATGTCTATTGGCCATCTGTATGTCCTCCTTGGAGAAATACCTATTTAGGTCCTCTGTCCATTTTTTAATTGGATTATTTGTTTTTTTAGTGTTGAGTTGTATGAGTTCTTTATAAATTTGGGCTATAAACCCCTCTTCCCCCCATACTGTGTTGCAACATCTAAATTTTTATCTTAGAGCTTCTTTTATTCTCTGGATTAATGAACATACTGGTATTAACTTGGCATTTGAGATCCTTCACAGATTGGCCCTAACTCCCTCTTTAATGCTGTCTCCTATTTAACAACATGATCGCACGGCTTCAGACAGCTGGTTCTCCATCAGCCTTTAAACCAGAGGTGTAGATTGAGAAAAATGTTTGAGAATGGGAGGGGGACTGGGATTACCTGGACATGCTCAAGCAGTGTTCTCAGCCTTGGTTGATCATTAGGGTTGCCTGGGAATTTATAAGTCTCAGGAGGCTCAGGTCATACCCCAAACCAGTTAAATCTCTAAGGGATGGGACCCAGGAGGTTGCTGAAGCTTGGAGTCAATTCTAGAGGCAGATATTTTCATCATAGAGAATGAAGTGCTGCTGGTTGTTTTCTCTGCTTTCTCTAATTCTCTCCCTCTTGTCTAAACCCAGAATCCACATATGGGTCTCTCAGTCTTTGCTTACTTCCCAAGAGCCCCACCTGGAACATCCTGTCCTTGTCCTTTACTTACTCAAATCCATTTTCATCCTCTGGGACTTATCTATTAACCAGACTTCCAAATAGACTTTCCAATTTACAATGATCTCTATGAATTTTCATAACTTAAAAAGATACCATGTAGTAACATATGGCACTAATTGTTTTTCTCTGTACATTCTTGATACCTATAGTATAACATCCGGCCCAGTCACCTCCTTAAAAGACCTATAAGTTTATATTAAAATATTTCTAGGACTTTTGGCTAATGGTGTTTCTTATTGCATTAAACTTATATCCTTTTCCTTCGAACTCAGTGGTTTTGAACTATTTTAGCCTATGGATTCCTTTGAAAATCTGGTGCAAACTATAGACCTTCCCAGAAGAGTGTTATACAAACACACACTCCATTTTACATATAGTCAGTGCATTCGTGAGCCCTTTTGAAGCTTGTTCATGGACTTATTTTGTTTGTTTATTCGCAGCTGAGAAAAGGGTATAAGAAAAGAGATCTTTAAATGGGGGAGCGAGGAGAAGGTAGGAAGTTTGGGAGAAATCTCTTCTTAAGAGCCACAGTGTGAGTGTGTGACTCGGGTCCTTTGAGAGGCAGATGGCATTTGGCCTGAGGGGAAGAGGCCCTATGACAGGTAGAAGGACACCAGCATTCCTCCCCTCCCACATCTCGTCCTGGGCAGGGTTCTGCTGACCACAGGGTAAAACTCCTGTGGCAAAGTAGGCAGCGCTAATAGCTGAACTGACCACTAGATGTCATCACAACACCAGTGAGTTTTCTGGCTTTTGGCAGCAGCGTGCCTGAACCCAGAGGTAGACTAGCAAGAAGCTATAGTGACCTCTTGTCAGGGACCTAATACTGCCTAATGGTGGCAGGATTTGCTTTTATTATTATTATTATTATTATTATTATTATTATTTATTATTATTATTTCTATGCAAGGAATACCAAAGGGCAGATAAAGGTACATTCAGTATAAATAAATGGAAAGGGAAAAAAAAACGTGAGAGAGGTAGATCAAGCGGGGAGTATGACCTGACTCCAGCGTTCTAATTCCCCCCTATATTTTCTTAGAAATAGTTTTTCCTGTCTTCATGAGAAAGGATTTTGGCTGGACTGGCCTTTCAGGCTTCTAAAACAGCAAGTTAACATTATTATGTAACTTATTTTAGTGATACTCCAAAATCCATTTTGAACCAATCGTGACTAGCCTTTCAATAAGAATTTGGATAATGTATTATTTAACAAGGACAATTTTCTTGATTGAGGAATATTTTATTATATATTTTCTCTCTCTCTCTGTCTCTCTTTTTTTTTTGCAACAAAGCCAAGTCTGTTACCTCAGTAGGCATTAGCTCACTTTATTTTATGGCCACACATAGCATCCTTGCCCCCAGTCAAATCTTTTATAAATGCATATTTTTGGCAATAAAGTGTGTATCATAAATCTACCTTTATTGAAGTAAAAAAAATTATCAGTATATCCTTCAACATTAAACAAGGTATTATATAATTTATTAATTTAAAAATGAACATGATGGATACATTCTTGCTTCAGGGTAGTACAATTATATCAATAAGTCAAAGACTTAAGATGTCAACTATTTTGTTCTAGGGTATTTGACAGCTGAACATGAAACTAAAAGTGAAGTTCACTTCACTTTTCTGATTCCTAGGTTTTGAACAAAATCCTTTAGAAGTAAATAAGCTTAGAGGGAAAGTAAGCCTATTATTCCATGTGCTCTAAATCTTATGAACATTCTCTGACTGAACATGGCATTATTGATACAACCTAAATTAGAAAAGTGAGTCTTTGGGGAGGAAATAACTTAGGTGTTTAATACAGGCTGACCTGCTTTTGCCTTAACCCGGGGGAGTCATACCAGTTTCGGGACGTGAACAGTGGCTCTCTCTCTGTAAAGTGGGTAGAAAAGAAAGTGGGGAAAGCAAGACTCTTTCAGTCTATTTTAGAATTCCTGTCGGGGTGGGAATGCCATCCTCCGAGGGAGGTATTCACCTGGAAAGAGCTGAGGAAGTAAGGTGAGCCCAGTTCTGGAGCAAGTCTTGTGTGTTTCTTTCTGGGTAGTTTTGCCAACAGGTCCAGCCTCTCAAGCTTGCTGGTGTTTCTGTCTCTTACAGGTGCATAGCTTTAAGGGCTACTGGGAAAAACTGAACTGCAACCTGGAATATGTTAAGTACTCCAAGCCACA
>NW_006494608.1:10767417-10776058 GCF_000325575.1 Pteropus alecto | reverse complement strand
ACAGCTTGATCTCAGAAGAGGTATGAGTGGGTTCATGAGAACAAAGCAAGAAGCAAAAGCATAGTGTATTAAATCCAGGTGATACCAGTAAGTTGTAGACTGGCTTACATTTGCAGCACTTTCCTCCGTTGCCAGGCACTTTTACATTGTTGCTACTGATCTCCCAATAGGCAGGCAGAGGAGCTTCTCTGATGCTTCTTTGGGGTGATAGAATAGTTCTACACCTTGACGTGGTGGTACACGAATCTATGTATGTGATAAAATGACATAGAAATATATACTTATTGTACCAGTGTCAATTTCCTGATTTTGATAGTGTACTATGTATAGTTGTTTATATAAGATATAGACACTGGGGGAGACTGTGTAGAATAGATGAGATATCTCTGTAGCATTGTCGTATATAGTTGTAGTGTTGTTGTTTATAACATATGATTGACTTGCAATTTCTCATAAATCTATAATAGTTTCAGAATAAAAAATTTTAAAACCAATTTTCTAAGAATCTAGGTGTTTACCTAGAAAGTGTGTTTCTTTTTCCTGAAACTCTTGATTGTATTACATTTTATACTTGATGTGAAAATATCACCTACAGCTTTGTCTATTACCCCTTTGACATGTTCTCATTTCTAGAAAACAGGAAAAAGAAGGTCTAACGTGTATGTGAGGAATATTCTTGATAATGCAATAAAGTAAGTAAAATTAGGGCTTATTATATCTATAAGATGGTTATCTTTTGCAATTATTTTGTTGGCTACCTTTCGTGGAAGTAGCTTACTTGCTTTGTGTGTCCTCAGCAAAATGATGCTGTCATCTTAATGAATGCAGCTGCCTGGGTCCTTTTCTGGAGTTTGATGCTGGGGTTTTTAGCGGAAAAAGTTTATGTTAAACCTTAAAAACTTGCATCCTGGGGATGGATAATTTATAAGAGAAAAGTGGTAAAGAAAGTTCTTATTAATTGAGCACTTAGTGGGGTACAGACATAGGCTGATTTTAAAAAGTGTTAGCGAGCTCTTATTTTGAAAGCAAATTTTCTGGATAGTGAGTCACTTGAGTGCTACAAGCGTATACCCATTCCAATCTCTGTTCCATTTTCTGTTCCCATGATTTCCAATCACTGAGAGCTGCAATTGTTCTAAATTATTGTCATCGTTTGCACTAAAGGGCTTTGAGTTTTATAATTGCCTAACATGGCTTTCTCCAAGTTGATTAAAGTTTTTGAGGTTTTCAGCATCCTGAGAATAGTTTCTGCCGTGGTTTTATGGGTTTTTAAAGGAGGATATCTTTGTATGGTGTTGTGGCCCCCTTCCCTTCCCTTCCCTTCCCTTCCCTTCCCTTCCCTTCCCTTCCCTTTATAAAAATAATGCTTCTTGTGTGAATAACATTGCCTAATTTCTTTTTAGGGTGATTTCTAACCTAGAAGCAAGGAATTTGGGTAAGAAAAGACCTGTAATAAAACCCTTTGATTTCAGTTAGCGTTTTATTTGTAACACTGTCTTCCACTGTGGGTTGGCAAGAAAATCGCTTCCAACAGTGTAATGAAGGCAGCACCCTTTAATATCTTCCTGTAAGAGTAGCTGCCCAGCTCCTTTCATGTCTGTCTTGGCACCAAGACCTTCAGGGACAGCTGCGAATGTGCTTTTGCTGGAGGAGTCCCTGAGTTTTCATTATTTTTCCTAATAGAGTTGATCTAATTGACATGCCCTCTGGCTGTACCTGCAGGATGCACTTTGGCAATTCTCTCTGCTTAGGAATGCTTTCTTTCCAGCTGTCTGATCATACAAGGGCTTTTGGCTTATGTGCTCCTTTCATTTTGGTTGACACTTGGGCACTCACTGGACTAGGTCATAAAGATGCAAAGACGATCGATCCTTCAGGTGAGCACTGTGGTTGTGGAGGAAGAGCGCGGGCTTGGAGCCAGACAGAACTGGACTTAAAGTCTAGCTTAGCCACATCCTAGCCGAGTACTCTAAGGCAAGCCATTTATCCATTTTGCGTGGTCCTCCTCATTGCAAGGGTAAGAAGAAAATGAGAATAAACGGGGTAATGTTTATAGTGCCCAGTACAGCATGTGCTGTGTGTGGGTTATCTGAGGTGGCTGCTTTATCATTAGTGTATGAGGAAGAAATGCTAACACATAATTTCTAAACCAGGTGACAGGTGTTATATAACCACAGGGTACAAGGGCAAGGAGCTAGGTCAGGAGTGGTTAGAGGAAAGTCTTGACAAACAAGGAGGACTTAGCTGGTTGAAACTGTGGGGAGAGAATGCTAAGCATAGACAGGTATAGGCCCTTTTGTGGTTTTGTCTGTGGAACTCTTTCATGGCTCATAAAGGTCAGCCTCCACTTAAAAAGCTGTTTTTATATCCCACTTGTGTTTTATGGACCTGGATGTTAAGGTATATGTTGGGTGTCCTAATGGAAATTATTTTATATAGTGTGTTGCTGCACATCGCACAGCTGTGCATTCAACCCACATGAACAGTTATGGTGAACTTGTCATCCAGCCCGGGCTGACAGAGCCCGGGCTCACTGAACAGCCCTGTGGAAACCAGCCTCTGTCCCTGTATGTACGTGGTCATCCATGTCTTAAGCCAGAGGTTCTGCCAGTAACGCTAGGCAGGAGTCCTGCCCAGTGCATGGGGGTGTGAATGTGTGTGATTCAGGGTTTTTGCACATGAACAGTTATGGTGAACTTGTCATCCAGCCCGGGCTGACAGAGCCCGGGCTCACTGAACAGCCCTGTGGAAACCAGCCTCTGTCCCTGTATGTACGTGGTCATCCATGTCTTAAGCCAGAGGTTCTGCCAGTAACGCTAGGCAGGAGTCCTGCCCAGTGCATGGGGGTGTGAATGTGTGTGATTCAGGGTTTTTGCAATATGGGAAGTGTTGCTGGTCTGGTTTCTGTTTCAGTTGTGCCCACCCTCCCACCCCATTAGAGCTCCCCCTGCTCCTGTCCCTCAGGCCTGCTTGCATCCTGTTACTAGTCATTCTCTTTTGACGCACTTTTGGGAACTTGCTCCTTCCTCTCACGTGCTTCACTTTGTGCTAGTTTCCTAGGAAAAATGCTGCCACTGCCAAAACAAAATACTCTGTGTGAAATTCAGGGCTGCTGGGCTCAAGGTCTGAATCATTTCATCTTAATCATGAGGGTTGTAGAGGATCCAGGTAGGACTTCTCCCAAAGCATCAGGAGACATCCATGCCTTTCCACAAGGAGTCATCAGCCCACGGACTAGGATAGTTCTGCTCTGTTGACCAGCACTGTGCTTCAGGTATCTGGAATAGAAAGAGTGGAGCACAAAGGTGCAGTTAGAGAAATGTTAGAGCAGACCTTCCAATGAGACTGTTTTCCTGTCCCTATAGTTATGCTGGTGCGGTGAGAGTCATGGTGGAGGAAGTGCCATTTGCTTTAAACTTATGTGTCACTTTTCCATCTTGATCTAGTTACCTTTTCAGTCTGATAACTTGTGCCAATTAGTATTATTGCCACAGTAATTGACTGGTCCCTTCAACTAAATAATTCCCAAAGACACTGAACTATGGCAGGTCAGAAAGAAGGGAGTCAAGTGATCCTTCCACCAAGTCCCTGTCCCTGGGTTTATGGCCCTCTTGGGGTTAAGAGAGGGCCCAAGTCACTCTGTCTCCAGTGAAGCAGAGGTTCTTAGACAGTGGTGAATTTCATGTTAAAGAGAAATCAAAGCCCGAGCCTGTTGGTGTTGGAAAATGTGTTCCTTGCTGTCTTTCTGCCTGCCTGCTTGGGTCTCTACCTCTCTCTGTTGCACAGAGCTCTCTGCATGTCACCTGAGTGATAAGTTCAGTTTGCAGGGCTAGGTCACACTTGCCTAGTGAAAAATTTTTATCAGGGAAGTGTTATGTTTTCCCAATGAGTCAGAGAAGGGAAACCCAGGCCAATTCCTCTTTCTTCTAGCCCATTTCCTGTAAATCACTCTGCTTCACAACTGCTCTGTTTAGTTTCAGAGCCAAGATTGACACCTCTCTTCCAGGAAGAAGACAACCATCAGAGGCTGCTTCTGGGGCTGGTAAGTGTTCTGTGGGCTGTTTAGGTGCTGGCAAACAATGAGCTCCAAGAAAAAGGGGAAGGACTAGATTATACTTTTCATCCTGATCTTGTTTTTCATTCATGCTTTCAACACATAGTTGTGGCCAGTCATGGTGGGCCCTGTGTGTTCAATGATAAGGAATACATAAATGATTTTTGCATGCTTGGAATTTGTAATCTAGTGGGAGAGACATACATTAATCAATCACCCCAATAAATATATAATTTCAAAAAATCATAAGGAAATGTAGAACATTGAGAGTGTTTAAAACAAGGAAAAAGCAACATCTCTGGCATTTGTATTTAGGATTTAAAATAAGACAGAATAAAGTATTATTTCTCAAGAAGTCCTACTACTAGGAAGATCAAAGAAATATAAGTCAAATAAATTAATTGAAGAGAAGAATTGATAAATAAAACCCCAAATCTCTAAAAGACTGATTAGAGACATCTGGAAATTCTAATAAATATTTTTAGTACCGTGCAGGGTTAGGAATGGGATAACCTATTACTTTAGATACAACAAGGTAAAATATATGAGAAAAAATTGTATAAATACATATAAGTTAAAAATTCTAGTTAAACAAAGTTTTCTTGGCAAATAGAATGACCAAAGTTGTGCTAAGAACTAGAAGACCCGAAAGCACAATGCCATAAAATAATTTGAAAAAAAGTCAAAAATTATCTCCAAAAAGGGCCCCAAGTTATTGAGTTAGTTCTTTCAAACGTTTAAGGACTAGATTATTCCCTAGTTATATAAAGTATTTTTGAAAACAGATGAGAAGTTTCTTCATCACTTAAAAAAGCCAGCATAACCTTAAAACCAAAATCTGACAATGACCACTTTTACTTATTAATAAAGATAGCACAAGATTGATTAAAATACTTTCTAGTGGTTTATTTGAAAGTACCATGTGGCCAAGTGGAGCTCTTTCTAGGAAGGCTTAATATTAGGAAATATATTAATGTGATTCATCACATCACTAGATCAAAAAGGAAAAGATGATAATCTCCATAGGTGCTAAAAGTTGATAAAAGTAAAAATCCACTCCTGGAGTATACTAACTCAATAAGACAAAGACTAATGTAATACTAATAGCCAATTTCCATCTTACTGGAACACTGGAGGGATTCCTATTAAAATCAGAAAGAAGTTAAGAATCCTTGCTATTTTCACTAAAATTTTACATGGTTCTGGAAATTCTAGCCAATACAATAAGAAACAAAAGTAAAAGAAGATGCTAAGATTGTATAATGCAACAAACAAAAAAAAAATCGGGAAAATGGAAAGTAAAGAGCAAATCAGTAAGCTGGTGATTCCATATCTATTTCCTTTTTTTATTAGGATTACCCTGTCAGAAAAGATAATAAGAAATAATATCTCATTTCCAAGTCCTTAGCATCTAGATTTAATAACATTACAAGCAAAAAGCTAAAAAAATTTTTTTGATAGTTGACTGAGTCAGCAGTCCCCAACTTTTTTGGCATTAGGGACTGGTGCGCCTATGAGAATCTAATGCCTGATAATCTGAGGTGGAGCTGAGGCGGTGATGCTAGCACTGGGGAGTGGCTGCAAATGCAGATGAAACTTTGCTCGCTGTGTGGCCTAGTCTGTAGCTCAGGGGTTGGGGACCCCTGGACTGAGCAATTCACTTGACAAAGTAAAGAGGCATGGGGCTGGCATTACAGATATCTGAATGTGTTGTCGATCTACAATGACAGAAACAACATGGTGCTTGTACAAAAACAGACAGCCAGTAGACCTAGTTTAAAATAAAATCATTATGTTTGATACATGAGGCATTTAAAAATCAATGTGGAAAGAAATTTTAATCATTCAGTCAGGGTTGCCTGATTTTTAAAAGAAAATTAAGTTAGATTCCTCTTCTAGGTGACTTAAATTTTCATCTTTATATCTATTACAGAAAAATTGAAAAGCACAAAAAAGTATGCATTATATCTTTAAAAAATTTAATTTTTAAAAGCCTGATTAATTAGCACATGCAGGAGACTGAATTGAGATAATATACTGCTCTTGGGCCAGATTGCCAAGGGCTAAGTTTTACTCAGAGTGTCAAATAATTAAACCTGCTAAAATGGAAGATAGGTGCACATGCAATGCCAATTGTACAATATCCACGGGTTGTTTATTGGTGCAAAGATCTCTTTAGCCAGGAAAGTCTCAAGCTGAGCAGGGGGTCTAGGCAAAAGGGGGAAAAAAAGGAGTTAGAAGGAAAAGGAGACAGAAAAGTAAAAAGGTGGGAAGGGCTAAGAATGCCACACTGATTGGAGAGTCCTGAGGATGATCATAACAGAGCGGATATAGAAACAAGCCCATTTAGAGGCACTAGAATGACTATTTCATTACCTTTGCTTGTTGGGCTGTGCAGAATTCTGTAGCCACTGTGTGGAGGAAGGTGCCTGATGCACTTGCTTTTTACTCCTGCCTCTGTCTGTCCTTCTAAATACCCCAAACCATCCCCTCATCCAATTAGCACAGCCATTCCATGTTTAGAGTTGTTCCTGTTAATTTTCCAGAGCCAGGAACTTAGACTTCAATTCCTTGGTAGATCTCAAGCTTTTGACTTGTAAGTTAGTGACTTCCAGGCACTTGTTTTGGAGAACTCTCCTCAGGGCCTGGAGCCTGACTCTCAGCTCCTCCTTCGGCTTTGGGTGAATCAGAAGTAATTCCTCTTGCGGAAAACATTGGCACCCCCTGATTTATTCCCATCAGAAGATTGAGAGTTATGTATTTCTGCTGGTGGGATCTTCAGGCCCAATATTTTTCATACTGATAAGGAACATTAATAAGTGGATCTAATTTAAACCAGTTGCAAGTGTGAGTGGGTAGGTTGTGATTTATCTAATCTATATCCTGTTTTCAGATGGTGTCTGAACTAAAAGACCACCTTTTGAGACACCTACAAGGTGTAGAAAAGAAGAAAATCGAACAGATGGTTCTGGATTACATTTCAAAAGTGGTTAGTTTTGTTTTTGTTTTTTACCCCCGGCCTCTGGTATATAGTTCTCAGTATGTGGTTCGGTATGTTCTTCAATTTAGGTTTTTGGAGATCTCCCATTCTCAAACCAGTATATTTGGTGCTATAGATTGAGGAAAGGGGGACAAAATTCCAGAGAGAACTCGATTTTGAAAGCAGCTTATTGCACTCACTTCAAATAGTGATTATAATATGCTCATGAAAGCACAGAACAGTGATGGGAATAGCATAGTCACCAAATGTTTGCATCTTGGCATCTTTTAGTTCCTTATTAAACAATAGGTAATGATTTCTGTACATGGAGGTTTATGCAGACATGAGAGAACTTGAGCTTCAATTCTTAATTAGCTCCAACACTCCAATTAGGCCAGATTCCAGCTCAGTTGTATAAACGCTACCACATTTGAATCTGCTGATGAGATTGGCAGCCCATCTACCAGGTAGCCATCTTTTGAAACTGTGTGATCCAAATTAAGAACATCAGTTCATGTATAAATAGAAGTGATGTTGAGGCTATCCTGAGTCTTTCAAAAAGCATATGGAATTGAGGCCTGTCCTTGCTTAGAACATAGAAATAATATGCTGGACAAATTTCTAAGAGTATTTAAATGCACAGAAAGAGCACTCCTTTTCTCCAAGTTTGAGTCAAGTCTAATATGTAAATGAACCACTAAGCAAACATATGTTTTTGCATTGAACTTTGGAAGATTAGTTAAATTTATTAGCTATGACCCTCATTTAATTTCATGCCTAATTTTAAAAGTTCCTCATTTATGTAGTTACTAGTGTCTGTTTTTAAAATAATGTCTTTGAATTTTTACAGTAAGGTTTGAGTTTGATAGTTTTAAGTATGTTAGGAGAGGTTGGTATTTTCATATACTGATATTTATAATCAAGGCATTCAAACTTTCTTACATAATTTTCCTTCACAATAGAACTATACTGAAGGAGCTCACATAACAGGCCTAAAGCAAATCCAAGTACATTTGACCTTCACTGATGGACAAGGGCTTGTAAGCCAGGCTGGGGAAGCTTAGCTGGGGCACTGCCCACACTGACAGAGGGCACTCTGTTAGACTCTGGTGGGCATTTTCAGTCTTTCCATTTTGGATTCCAGTGTCTCAGAATTGACCTCAGGAAGGCTGGTTCTGTATCCGGGCACAGCCTGAATGCCAGCTGTCCTGCCGGTGACTGTTAGAGCTGGGGAAGGACAGCTTCGAGCCCCTGAAGGAAAGGGGATGAGCAGAGGGTAACGGACTACCTTTTCCCTCCAGCTGGATCTCATTTGCCAAATACTGGAAACCAGTTGGAGGAAACATAATCTTCATCCCTGGGTTCTCCACTTGTACGCAAGTATTTCTCACTCTTATCATGGTGTGAAAAATAGCCCAAATAACCCCTATTGCTCTCTGCTTTAGCAAAGCCTTTTTTGACACTTACCAGTTGAAAGCAATTTGCACCAGCTCTGACACTTTTTTTCTTAGTTATGTACTCAGCATTGAAAATTATGCCTCCATTACTTCACCCATCCTCTTTACCTGTCATATGGCTGATGAAGAGGCAAGGGCACGAATTCAGTA
>NW_006494608.1:10729436-10767406 GCF_000325575.1 Pteropus alecto | reverse complement strand
GGCTGATGAAGAGGGAAGGGCACATGAATTCAGTACTGCCATGGAGGGGAATTTAAGTTAATATAATTTCTCACTTATGTGCCTGCTGTCTGCTTAGATTCTAGGCATCAGGCTGATGGTCACCATCCTATTTTTGAGGCTTTCTGTAGTGCATAGCCTTTCATGACTAGCATGGATTCCATGTACGTGTGGTACTCAGAACCACTGCTTAAACAAGGGTGTTTGAAGATGAGCTCCCTGGCTGACACACTGCTTTGGTATTTCTCCAGCAATGGGCAGGCTAGTGCTGCTGAATTTGCAGTCTTCCACATCATGACCAGGATTTTAGAAGCTACTAACAGTTTGTTTTTACCTCTGCCTCCTGGTAAGTCTTGGCTCTTTTATCCTTCATTGTAATAAATTTGTTCTTTCTTCTTCACATGGTCCCTGAACTTTGGGACATTATGAGTTTAAGGATGAGACCTCCTATGTCTGAGAAATTGCATGTCTTGTGTCACTGTGAGAGGTGGGCCTGAGGTTGGTCTCTGATGACCAGATCTCCCCTGATTATTAAACTATACTATAGTTTGTCACTAACTTTAGAGAGCCTAAACTGTCCCCTATGCAACTTTCTAAGATACTTTGAACCAGCAGAGCTAATTCAAGGAGATCTTTCTCTGATATCTGTAGGCCTCGTTTATCTGATCAAGAAAGTTAACACACAGAAGGAAGTGGGTCTGGCTGAGTTTCAAAACTGAGCTGATGCTTACATGCTTAGAAGCCTACAATTTCCCTTAAGATTTTGAAATAGGACCAAATCAGGCCGCAAAACACCCTTGACACATATGTATACAGTCATTCATTTAATTGGTCATTTAATCGACTAACATTTGTTGAGCAATTATTACATGCCAGATACTGTGCTAGAAATTAGAGCAGTTACAAAAATTAACGAAAATCTAGTTGGGAAGATGTGCATATAAATTGGTAATCATTATAAGAAACAAATAAGCTCCTATTTGCTATAAACTACCTGCCTTATGTTCATTACATAAAAGCCCTGTTGTAAGCTTTATGATAACTATCACACATAATATTGATATATATATATAGATATACCAATTTTTAATATATTTTTAGATAATTCTTTTTTTCCAATTATAGTTGACATGCAATATTATATTAGTTTCAGGTATACAACAGAGTGATCAGATATTTGTTTACCTGACAGTGTGATCTCCCTGATATGTTTAGTCCCCATCTGGCACTGTAACATAGTTACTACAATATTATTGATTACATTTCCTATGCTGCACTTTACATCTTCATGACTTTTCTTTTATAACTGGCAATTTATACTTCTTAATCCCTTTCACCTTTTTCACCATTCCCCCCAACCTCCCTCCCATCTGGCAATCATCAGTTCTCTGTATCTATGAGTTTGTTTCTGTTTTATTTGTTTGTTTATTCTGTTTTTTAGATTCCACAGGTAAGTGAAATCATATGGTATTTATCTTTCTCTGACTTATTTCATCTAGTATAATACCCTGTTGTCGCAAATGGCATGATTTCATTCCTTTTTTATGGCTAATATTCCATTGTATATATGTACCACTTCTTCTTTATTCATATGTCTATTGATAGACACTTAGGTTGTTTCCATATCTTGGCTATTGTAAATAATGTTGCAGTGAACATAGGAGTGCATGTATCTTTTTAAATTAGTGTTTTGGATTTCTTCAGATAAATACTGAGAAGTAGAATTGCTGAGTCATATAGTGTTCTATTTTTAATTTTCTGAAGAATCTCTCTACTGTTTTCCATAATGCTGCACCAATTTACAATTCCACCGAAAGTGAATGAGGTTCCCTTTCCTCCACATCCTTGCCAACACTGTTGTTTGTCAATTTATTGGTAATATATTAGCCAGTTTAATTTAATTAATCATAAATATCCAACCATCCACCCATCATTAATTCATTCTTTTATTTGTTCATCTTAGGCCAACATATTATGGTACCCATTTTGTGCCAGGGACTGTTATAAGTACTTTACATAAATAAACACACTTAATTTTTATAACAATCCTAAGTGGTGGGAGCTTAAATTGAACCACATTAAAATTATGACCAACAAAAACGGCACTTTCATATGGTTTCACTTAATATTATTTCCACTTAAAGATGGTGAAATTGAGACACAGAAAATTTAAAAGTAACTCTCCTAAAGTCACATAGCTATTAAGCAACAGAATCAGTATTAAAACCTTGGCAGTCTGGCTCCAAAATCTGTGCTTTTAATTATTCTGTGCTGCCTTTTGAATTTTATATTACAGTTGAATTAGTTGATGCTGAAACTTTGGCTATTTATGGGCCCAGAAAATCCCCATAGCATGTTTCAACGTCTCTGCATTTGTGATATAGCTGATACATTTTGGAATCCTTCATACATTCTCTATCTACACATCTTATAAGGTTTCTTTGTAGTGGAATTACAAAAGGAGTTTAACTATGTAGGAATCTGAAAATGACCATTCTTGAGGAGAATGGTTAGTTTTAAATGATCCCAATCAAATATGAATTGCGAGGTGCCCTCTAGAAAGAGTGAAGGGACTGCATGAAAACTATAGATGGATTTCTGGCTTAAATTCTTAATTATTTGTGATTAATGCAAAAGAATTAGTAGAGCAATGGGCTGATATTTTCAAATTTGTTCACCATGGATATTCAAGCTCCTTTTGTAAATAAATGAAACTGACTTACTAGGGACAATATTATTCCTGAGAGATCATAAAAATTCACTTTCTGCAGAACATCGCATTCTTTCACAGGGATGGATAAAGAGGGAAAATACAGAAAAATATTATCCATAGTGATTGAGAATTACTTTGAGTCGACTTAATGGCTTGTGTCCGTGGGTCAAGTAAGGAAGAGCAATTTTGATCCTTTTCTCTATAATATTTGTTTTCCTCACTTGACATGGAAATAGAAGTGAATTGACGTTGGATCATGTGTGTGCATGCATGTGTGTGTAAATACAGGATGTTTTTTCAGGTACATGTGTAAATGTACATGCTTTCCAGGCCTACTGGACTAGCGAAAACTGTCTTAGTTCTCAGTATCAGCAACTTATAACCAAAATTGGTTAAAGAAAAAAAGGAAGAGGACTGCAAAAAAGAAGTCAGGATTTAGAGCTGGAGCATTTGGAGTTTAAAGGGACCTGTGTTCCCCTCACTGGCAAGAGGAGGTCAAGACCCCTAAAGGATGAGGACATGAGTTGGCTGGAAAAGCTCTCTACTTCTGAACTGATGCCTACTTTTAGCCAATTTTCTCTGTTGCTTAGCGCTGACATGCAGAGAGGAGGCCAAGAACTGAGTGTTGAATTTGGGACTGTGCCCTAGGGATAGAGGATGAAGAGACCAGGGATCTTTAGGACATGGACACAGGGCTGGAGAGGAATTTTGAGTCCAGAGTCTGTAGGACACCTTTTATTCAGAAATAATTTTGTAACTTTTTGGAATCTTAGGAAGAATGTCCTAATCCATTTGGAAAATCTCATGTTGTTAATTAGTAAAATCACTATGTTTTTTGGATTCAGGGAAGCTAGTGGACTCACCCGTTGTCAGCCCATTAACATCTGCTAGTAGGCAGTCTGTACCTTATTTGACCCTTGATGTTGCCAGGACTTGGGACTCAGGTCCCTCACACTTATGATTCATGTGCTCAGAGAGAGAAAACCCCATGATTTGTCTGAATTCAAGTTCATGCTCTTTGGAAATGATTTCTTTGTCACGTAAGACTAGGCCGTGATTCTTTGTCATTCCCTCCCCCACCCAGTAGTTTCCAAGCCTGTACTGTTGCCATGCCTCTCTTGCCCCTTCCCTCCTCTTTCAGCATCAATGGCTTCATTATCTCTTGCACAGGTTCATGCCATAGCCTCCCAACAGGTCTTTGTACCTCCTGTAGCAAACTGGTATGTTAGTCCATTCTTTGCTTATTGCTGTTTTAATATTCCAAAAGTAAAGCTCAAATCCTTTTCCCATCCTGCTTAAAAACTTTTCAGTCCCTCCCCCAAGTCTACTAAATAATAAATTCTTTCTGTCATTCAGCATTCAATCTCTGTCACAAGTACTTGGAGCACCCTGCACTTTTCTTTTATATAACTGGTCACATTAATAAATATATATTCATGTTTGTGATTATTTGATCATCTGTCTCTCCATCAGACTGGAAGGTAGATGGGAGTAGCAGTTGTATCTGTTTTGTTCATTGTTGTTCTCAGTCCCTTGCCTGGTGTATGGAAGGGATTTGTTAAATTAACTTTTTTGATCTTACTTCCTATCATTCCTCTCGCATACTTGATTTTTAACTCAGCCAGACCACTTAATATTTTCTGAATATAACCCATACTTTCTCGCCTTTGGGCCTCTGTTATTATTGTTCTGTTAACACAGCTACCAGTCATTGGGGCGGGATCATATTATGGTTAGAAGCCTAGGCTACAGCCTGTGTCCATATTTCACTCTTGCCACTTACTATCGATATGATGAGTTGCTGAAACTGGGTGAGTTTTGTAGCTCCTGTGACTGTTTCCCCATTTATAAACTGAGAATCAGGTGGTTCTCACATCAGAGAGTTGTATGAAGATCAAGTGAGCCAATGTGTAGATTGAAGGCTTCAGTACACATTTGATGTTAGTCACTGATGCTATACCCTGGGCCATGCTCATTATAGACCAGCTCAGGTCCTCAAAGTAGCCCTCCAGGAAAAGTACTGGCAGCTCCATCTGAGGATTGAGGAAATGAGGCTCACAAAGGCTTAATTATATCTGCAGCTAGTAAGCAGCATGGCAGGTTTCCAGCCTTGGCCTGTTCATGCGAACCTAGCTTTTTCTAATGTCTCTCCTCTGTATATTCTCCTGTCTCATTTCCACCCTCAGTAATTGAATTTACCCTTCACAGATCTTCTCACATGCCATCTTTTCCAAGAAGGCTTTTTTGATTCTCTTCTGGTCTGAATGTTGTTTTATCATTTATTAGTAATAGTGCCCTTAGAGCACTAGGTTTCTGAGTATTTGAGGATTCCTCTCCATGAGACTGAGGTTTGAGAGAATGTCTTCCTCTCTATTGAATTCTTATGGATTTACTATCTGACCATATCATTTTAATTCTTCTTTTATGTAATTTAGTCCAAATATACCCTAAAAGCCTTTACATAGGGAATTACCAGAGAACAGGCATATAAGCTGTCTGTCCCCTTCTGGTCCAGATTTTTTCCTCTATAGTAAAATGGTCCCTATTCCTTTCATCCTGGGCATATGGAGTTTGAAGGTCTATAAATCGTTCTCTTTTGTCAACTTACCGTAGAATTGCAAACCTGTTAAACTGTAGAACTATTTTTCATGGAGCAGGCCTTGCACTCTTTTTCTCTTTTTGCCTAGGAAGGGACACGAAGTAAAGAGAACACATACTTGTTGGGAACTTATTCTATACCCAGCACAATGCTTAGTCTTGATAATATAAAGGAGGAAACTTGGACCTTGTCTTCGAGCAGCATTTATTTGACTCTAGGCACTTAGCTAAGTGCTTTATTAACATCATCAATTTCCATCTGTCTGGAAGTCGAGAGATGCTGGCTGACTCTATCTACTCTCCTGGATTTCTCATCCTAGGTTTTCATACTCTGCACACGATCCTTGGTGTCCACTGTCTCCCTTTGCATAGCCTGCTGCATTACATTGATAATGGAGTGTTGCTTCTCACAGAAACAGCTGTCATAAGGCTCATGAAAGGTAAGAGGCTCTTAGTTTGCCAGAGTGCAAGTTCTACTCTGAGTACCACCAGGGCTGGCTTTGAGGGGTTGTGAACTGGGTCACACAAGACCCTGCCACACTCAAAAGGGCCCCATACTTAGTTTAATGCTTTGCATCAAATCCTGAAACAATATTTGAACAATGGGCTCTTAATTTGTTGTTTTTTTTGCATTGGGTGCCACAGATTATACAGTTGGTCCTTCTGAGGACAGTTCATTTCTTGTAACCATCCTTCATGCTAATTGAAAGTGACTTTTCCCTTCAAGGGACCCCAAATGGCTTCTCAATCCACACACAGCTAGTAGGTTTCTTTTCTTTACATGAGGGCACTTAAGGATAGGAGACTCTGAAGGCTTGTTTCTCAGGAAAATGTCATAAAATGGCTTACTTTCAGCTGTTTAATTCTATCATTGCAGTTAGACTTGAAATGCAAGAAAAATTAGAAATGCAGTGCTTAAGTGAATTTGAACTTTAAATAAGGTCTGTAGTTTATTAATCACTCTCACTTAAGTGGTTCAGTCGTGGTATTTTATAGAAGAGTTTTGTCAATATACATTAAAATATTTCCAATTCTTCAAGGTGCTTCTGTTTTAAGTTAGTAAAATTTTTTTTGTGACTGGCAGCCTGTTCCATGATATATATCAACAGCTTCATTTAAAAATGCCTTTTATTCAGAGAGACACAAACTAAAATTTTCGCAGTTGTTAGATTTAGTTTGAGAATACAAAATTGGGATATGTGTTAGGGTGAAGCACCGAAGTATTCTTGCCTTGTTAAAGGCAAGAATTATTAAAACAGAGATTTCTGTTTTGTTTGCCAATCTAACTTTCTCGTAGATCTGGACAACACAGAGAAAAATGAAAAACTAAAATTCAGCATCATTGTGCGGCTTCCTCCGGTAATCCTGAATTATATTTTATTTTCTCCCTAAGCCTTAGCATGAACCTCCCTCAATTTCTTCTTGCAAAAAGAGCATTTACTTGATTTGGGCTAAAGTCAATTAAATTGTTTCACTTTTCAGCCCTTTCCAAGAAATCCCATCCATCCCCACCCTCTGTCTGTGGCTCCTCGCTGGCCTCCAAAGTGCTTGCTCCTCTGGCTTTGTACTGGCTTGGCACAGCCCACCTAAATCAGACGTTTTTCTCTTCTTAGGAAGCTGCACTAATACATCTGTGAGTCTGAGGGGAGGGAGAGGGGAAACATGTGCTTTTGGCATTTAAACTGATAAGAAAGTTAAATACAGGTGAGGTCAGAAAGTTCTGGAACTGCATTTCCTCCCACTGTCATTTCCACCAGGGCAGGAAAACATTCTTAGGTCGAAGGAAGAATGAGAAACATGAGAGAAAGGGTTATACAAGCACTCCTTGTTTCTGTGGGAGATATTAGCTCTCAGAGTCAAAAATACTATGAAAACATGAAATTCCACAGCAAGGTCTTCAGAGCCTCTGACTCCTCAAACTTCTTGACTCTGAGAGTGTGGCCAACTCTGTGCATGTTTACATACCTTGTGCACTTGTATCTCTGGCATGATCCTCCCGCGGAGGGATATCCATTGCCTTTCTGGACCTAATGAGCTTGCTTTGTAGTACCCTTTCCCCCTTGCATGCTCACTAAAGCAAAAGCAAGAACAATAAAAAGCATATTTTCCATGACTAGATCTCTTTGGGGATTGTCTTCAAACATTTAGATTGGTCTCTAAATTAGATTTTTTTTTTGCCTCATACTCTTAGGGAATTAAAATTTTCTGGGCAAGACATTAGCAGAGAACATGCCTATAACCTTTAGTTTCCTATCAAAATATCATTTAGTGTTGGCATTCAAACCCCCACTTTCTAAGAGTAGCAGATGAACTCCATTTCCGAAAAAGAATTTGGCAACATCAGTATATAAACTTCTTTTCTTAGGGTTGCATTTAACTAAGTATATATTCAAAATTCAGAAGCATACCTCCTAGGTAATGGCCTTTCTCCAAAGGTCATTAACCATAAAGGGCCTTTTAGACTAACTAGCTACTTTGGAATAATATTTTTTAAATTGTGAATTGATATAAAGTATATTTACTTAATGCAGTGTGCACTATATTCTCAAATATATATTTTTCCATCCTTTTTTTTTTATTATTGACTATATCTTTTAGAGTAGTTTAGGGTTCACAGCAAAATTGAGTGGAAGGTACAGAGACTTCTCATATACCACCTGCCTGCACACATGCATAGCCTCCCCCATCATCAACATCACCTGTCAGAATGGTCCATTTGTTACGATTAATGAACCTACATTGATGCATCACAATCACCTAAAGTCCATAGCTAACTTTAGGGTTCATTGTTGGTGTCATTCATTCTATGAGTTTGGATAAACGTATGAGATGCAGCCATCAGTATGAGATCATATTGAGTATTTTCACTGCCCTAAAAATTCTCCTTGACCTATTTTCAATTTGCATTATAGGTTATTGGTCAGAAGATCTGTCGACTTTGGGATCATCCTATGAGTTCTAACATTATTTCCCGAAACCACGTGAAGCGACTGCTTCAGAACTATAAGAAACAGGTGAGTTGGTATGAAAGCACAGCCCCACTAAATGTTTCTTGGATACTATTTGCTTATTTTAGCATATCTATATGGAGAGCAATTATAGTTCTTGCCACTTTTTAAAAAAAGTTCGTACTTATTTTGGAGTCAACTAATACGGAAGCAGTTTCCTTTTTAGCCTCAGAGTTCTATGATTGACAAGTCATCATTCAGTATAGAATTTCTGCCTCTGAACTACTTCATTGCAACATTGACAGATATAGAATCCTCCAATCAAGGTAATGCATTCCTCTGTTCTCTGAGTTTTTCTGCTTTACCCTTGACACATTAATCAGTCCCTATTCACTTCTGTGTACCCATTTCTTTCCAAAATACCCCTTATAAGTAGGTTCTTATTGCAATTGGTTTTTCCTAGCAATATATAGTTTACCTAGAGTAAGTTAAATTACCAAAGAAAAAATCACCTCTGAGGTTTTAAAAGGGTCTAAGTGGTTAAAAACCTATTTGGTTGATGTGAATGACCTTTCTTGGTGCTGAGGTTTAATAAATTTTAACAACACATTCTCAGAATAATGTGTTTTGTTAAAATATTAAATAATTATTTCAATGAGCTGTGGGCACAGCATTATAAATATTCCAAGGCTTCACAATAACTCTTTTCTTTCTCTCTTTTTTATCCAGCTCTGTATACTTTTGAAGGACATGACAATGTGGATGCAAAATTTGTGGAGGAAGCAGCTCTGAAACACACCACAATGCTTTTAGGCTTATGAAAAAGAAAATATAATTATATCAGCTTCCAATTTTTAATCTTGTTCATAGCTCTACTTCTAGTGAGAATTCTTTGGCAATAATTGAAATTGGTGGCCAAAATCAGAATACATTGTTGACCCATCTGAATTTCAGTTTGGTACTTGTTCAGCAGTTTAGATGGAACTAAACTGCTGTACCTCATCCCAGTTTTTAACAGCAGATGTGGAGAAATGACAAACTGTCCAAGGTGGCAGGCAATGGCATAAATGATGCTCTTCCTAGGGGCTTATCTTCCTAGTGGCTTCATAGGCCAAAAGCTGGTTTCTGTTGCACTCAAATAAAATAGGTTTTATAAATGTAGAGAAAAATGCTTAGAAAAACGGAAACTGGATGTGTCATCAACAATAACATATGACAAGTAGAAAACTTAAATGTTGCATAAAAACCATATTTGGAAAGAGGATACTTTTTAAAAAACTGAATTCGGATTAAGTCAAATCTGCTATTTCCAGTATAGAATAATTTATAACACTCAGCAGTTTGTATATACAATATTTAGAGTAGGATTTGTCTTTGTGATGGTTCAGATGGAACTATATTTAATATTGTAAGCTTTTTGTATTTATAAATGTTTGCTTTAGAAATATCTTAAAAAAACAAAACACTGCAAGTTTTGGCCTGACTCTTTTGTTCTTCGAACAGAGACTTTTTTTTTTCCAGCTGGAAACATGAGTCCATGAACATGTTTCCCCAGAGGACCCCATAACATCTAACTAGCTCTCCCACTTTTTCCTGTCTCTTTTACAGCGACTTTGTTCTGATCCACAAATACAGTTACTGCTTGGGGGCAGCCCATCACTCTTTGCTTTTTTCCTCTTTTCACACTGTTTCCCTCAGTGACCCTGTGAAACTTTAATCACTATACATATCACTAGCTGATATATTAATTCAACTTCTTTTCTAATATCATCATTGTGTTCTCAAAATTGTCCTCTCCTACAGAATTCCCATTTTTGGTCAAATACTTCATGGTCACTGAGGCTCAAAATCTTAGAGCTGTATCAGCAAGGCAGTGTTGATTTTTTTCTCTTGATAAGGTCATTATTTTTCATGCCCTACCCTCTTTTCACACCTGGTTGATTTGCTTTCTAAAGTAATTTATCTGACTTATATTTGAGATAAACACTAGTTTGATCCTGTTACTCCTCTGCTCACAATTTGTCATTAACTTGCTTTTCATTAAAGGAAAAAATCCAAGCTCACATTCAAGGTCTCCCTAATCCTGGCCTCAGACAGTTCCCCAACATGAACATTCTGTTCCGGCCAGCCCAGTTCACTGGGTCTTGAACACAACTTTTGTCTTTTAACTTGCAAACCTTGTTCAGGCTATTTTCCTCACCTAGAATCCCCTCTCCACCCGTTAAAATCTTATTTTTTCTTAAGGGCCAGGGAAAAAGTTCTATCTGACTGTGATCCCTGGCCATTCCAGCACACAGTAGCACCTTCCCCCTCTGAACCAGTAGCACACAGTCATAATAATTAAGTATTCATCCCTTTGTGATTTTTTAAAAATTGTTTCCATTCTTATGTTGTTAAGCTTCCTATCTGCATCTTTTTTGAATCCTTAATGTGATTACTAATTCCTACAACATAGGAACTGTGTTTATGCAGCATTCTTTGTATTAACTACATGGCTTATACAGCGTTACATAGCACGGGCACTCCTCAAGAACTGCTTTTCAGTAACTTCACCAAGCAATAGGTTAGGTTCCAGACTGGTAGATTGAGATGAGATTAAATTTCTCTGCAATCTGGCAGGATGGAGGGCTTGAAACAAATTTCATTTTTTTTAGCAAAATAAAGGAATGTGGTATTTCTCACTCCCAGAATTGTGAAATAAAATTCATAACTGATATCAGTATGAAATATAGTTTGAGTATATTAAAGTAAAGTCACAGGTTTCAAATCTACTTGTGTACGCATGAGGAAATATAAAAACAGAATTAGGAATATACTTGGGTGAAGTGCAATGAAATTAGAGTAATAAGAACTGGCATGAATTTCAACACTCTCACATGCCAAGTTATAAATATGTTAATTGAATTTTGAAAAATCTGGTATCAGAACTTAAAACAATTGAGTTTATTTGCATACAACATTGTGAAAAATTTAGATTTATAAGAAAGATATATTAGGACATAATTATTTTTGCAGCAAAAGGATTCTTATAAAAAGAATCACTACAACATTATTTTTAAAATAACAAGTTTCCCTATTATTTTGTTTTTACTTGATTCAGATTTACCAACATTAACTTAAAATGCAACTATTTATTTAACAAAGTAAATTAAGACCCTGTGATACCTGGAATATTTTCCTTTTCAGTCATTCCAGCTTTAAAGTCAGTATATTGAATAACATTTGCTTGTTTTTTTTTCTTCAATAAAAAAAGACCACTCTGCTGATTTCTATACTTCATTGAAAATATTTTTTATTGTATTTTTATGGTACCTGGCTTACTATATATTTCTGAAAGGTAGTCAATATATAGAGTGAAAAAGAAGGAAATGAGCAATACAAATCAATGTTCTGACATAATTGTAGGACAATTCTGTGTCCTACTTAACATCCTGTAAAATATAGTACTTAGTACAAAAGGAAACCATGTTGTCCTCTGTTGGTGATTAATCGTGGATGCTGTATTTGTAATTCAGAGCTATTCTGCTGATATTTTCCTGCTGCGGATGTGTCGAAGTGTCTCCTTGAGAAGCTTGGGTTGGTGTACATACTCAGATTTCAATTGGCTTTATAACAGGTTTCCTTATATGCCTCATATTGGCCCCAGGTTCACTAGGTTTAAAAGGAGCCAAAGCACCATATGGTTTTGGCAAAGGAAGAGTGGCCTCTGCCTCTGGGATGTAGGCATTTGGACGTGGCTCTGCAGTTGTGTAAACACCATTGGGCAGCTGGCGATTATCTGCTTCCAAAAATTCCTGCAAAAAATGGTTTTTCCTTTTCAGTTTTTTGAAAACTCTGATGAAGTCACTTTATCCCCAGGGCCCACCAGACACAGCTGGGTCTGAGCAGTCTTAAACTGTGTTAGCTGATACTCCCCAAAAGGACAGGAGGGCATGAGAATGAAGTCACCAAACACACACACACACACACACACACACACACACATTCTCTCTCTCTCTTCCTCCCTCCCTCCTTCCCTACCTTCCTCTCTCCCTCCTTCCATTTCTCCCTCTCTCTCTCTCTCTCTCTCACACACACACACACACACACTCCCACTCACATGTTGTATATCATTGCAATGACCTATGTTGCTAAAGCAACACTGTTTCTGGGTTTTAGGGTTTATCATCAAATGGCTGGTGGGTTCTAAATTCACTATATTCTAACCTCAATATTTTTCATAAGGCACTAATTATTTCCATGTTTTTGTTTTTGACAAAGGTATAGGACTATCTATTTCCTTTGGTAAGTCATTGGTGAGCAAATGTTACTAAGGAAGAGATAAGGAGTAAAGAAGAATCAGAGAAGTAGTCAGCAGCTTGCTTTGAGCCTCCAGGTCTTCAAGATCCTTTTGCCTGTGCTTCTGAAAAATAGATGCATCTCTGATAGCATTAAAAAGAATTCTAAATAATGGAGACAGGTAAATGACAGCCAAGACGTGAGCCATAGGTAAGACGTGAATGCCTTAAAAAATATAGTCCCAGGCAATGTGGGAATTAAAAATCAGACCTTGTTTTCAGATATTTCTACTATGTGTGGGGAATGTACCTTTTTTCTTGGGTTAGGGAGTAAATGGTGATCTTTTTGAGGATGTCTACTTGATGGTCTGAGAGTGAGTTGTAGGTCCCCAAGATGCAGTTTCCTTAGAAAGAGATGCCTAATTCTATTCTAAGAAATATTGAAAGCTCATGGGAGTAGGCAGAAGAACTGGGCATCCAACTTGCAGGTGGAATCAGCAATAGACACAGACTTAGGCTAGTGGCAGGAGGAAAAAAGGGCAGCATTGAGGTCTGTAATGTGCACCAAGTGCAGAGTCTGCAAAAGGCTATGACAACCGTAATACACTGGGGGCCTCACAATATGCCATGTTAAATAAGGAGTAGTCTGAGGAAGGGTGTGAGGACAGGGATTGGGGACATATGGCTAAAACCAATGCCAGCCTGGTCATTGCCATACCAGTGGGAGTCCATGGTGTTCAACCACACCAGCCCAGGATGTAAGACTGTGGGGTGGAACTTTGTGCTTGCCAAGTGTTCTCCAGAGAATATTATGGTATGTTGCACTATTGCACTTTTGACTTGTCTTTAAAAACCAAAACTTCTTATGACTGTTGGGACTGTATATGGTAGAGTGGGAAAATTTTCATATATTTTGGAAGGATTGAAACCCCGGAAAATAGCTTTTCCTGGCCACTTTACAAATGCAACATAGAAGCCAAAACTTACCCGAGACTTTTCGGCGATGGCCACGGCATACATTTCTTCATCTCGAAGTACCTTCAACCATTCTCTCTCAATCTCTTTATTGAGTGGTAGACCCTTTTCTATCCTGGAATTGCAAGAGAAAATGAAGTCCTCTTTCTCCTTGACTTCCTTTTGGAGTTCAATGGCCAGAGCTTGTTTCATGGACAGCTCGGCGACAAGAGCCATCATTTTTTCAGTGGCATCTTTGATCTTTTTCTGGTAGCCATTCATCTAGAATTAGAGAGCCCAAGACTTAGCCTATGTATACATTCCATGAAGAGTTGAAGAAAATGGCAAACTGCTGGCTGTCTATAATGGTGGTGGTGGTGGTGCGGGGTGGGGCATTGTTCCCTGAAGGAAGGAAAGGTTAAGTGGGAAATTATAGAAAATAAGAATTAGAAGAGATCTCAGGACTTTTTGAAAATTTTAAAGGCTTTTACTCTCATTAAGAGGTCTCCAGATTACTCAAAAACATTGCAACAAAAACATGAAAGACAGATGCATAGAAAGCCTAAATCCCATCGGTATACCTAGCATTTATTAAGCATCCATCATGTCTAAGTTATGTAAAGAGACTTGAAAGGCACACGCTAGACTCAAGGTGCCACCTAAAAGGTAAGATATGCAGCTGCAAATTAAGAGCATTACACCACTGTGCAAACAATGGCTTACCTAAAACACCCTGGGAACCAGGTGATAGGCCAAAAGTTTGTTTTAAGAGTTTTCTGCTTTATAATAATAATCCCTTTTAAGTGTGTGGTGCCTTTGAGGTTCCAGAACATTTCATATGTATTTTTTTAACTGTCTTTTTTTTGCTGTCTTTTTAAAATCAACTTTATTTTTCAATTATAATTTGCATATAATATTAGTTTCAGGTATACAACATGATGATTAGACATTTATATAACTTATGAAGTGATCATCCTGATACACATGGTACCCATCTGATACTGTACATAGTTTCTACAATATTATTGGCTATATTCCTTATGTTATACTTTACATCCTCATACCTGTTTTGTAACTACCAATTTATATTTCTCAGTCCCTTCCCCTTGTTCACCAACCCTCCATAAAACCCCTCCTAAGTGGCAACCATCAAAATGTTCTCTGTATCTATGAGTTTCTGTTTATTTTGTTATTTAGATTCCACACGTAAGTGAAATCATATGGCATTTGTATTTCTCTGACTTATTCTACTCAGCATAATATCCTCTAGGTCTATCCATGTCATTGCAGATGGCAAGATTTCTTTCCTTATGGCTTAGTAATATTCCATTGTATAAATGTATAATGTCTTCTTTACTCATTCATCCATTGATGGACATTCAGGTTACCTCCATATCTTGGCTATTGTAAATAATGCTGCAATGAACATATGGATTCACATATTCCTTGAAAGTAGTGGTTTGGGTTTCCTCAGATAAATACCCAGAGGTGGGATTACTGGGTACTTCTTTGTCTCATTATAACATTTAAAGTCTGTTTTGTCTGGTATGAGGATTGTTACCTCAGTTTTTTTTTTTTCCATTTTCATGAAATATCTTTTCCATTCCTTTACTTTCAGTTTGTGTGTGTCTTTCAGTCTGCAGTGTGTTTCTTGTAGGCAGCATATGTAAGGGTCTTGTTTTCTTATTCATTCAGCCACTCTGTCTTTTGATTGGAGCATTTACTCCATTTACATTGAAAGTAATCAGTGATAGATATGTAATTATTGCCATTTTATATTTGTGAACTTTTTTTCTTAAAGAAGTCCCTCTAACATTTCTTGTAATATTGTTTGGTGTTGAACTCCTTTAGCTTTTCCTTATTTAGGAAGCTTTTTTCCTGTCCTTCAATTCTAAATGATAGCTTTGCTGGGAAGAGTAATCTTGGTTATAGGTCCTTGCTTTTCATCATTTGAAATATTTTATGCCAAGCCCTTCTGGCCTGCAATTTCTATTGAGAAATCAGCTGATAATCTTATGGGAGTTCCCTCGTAGGTAACTAATTGCTTTTTTCTTGCTGCTTTTAAGGTTCTCTTTGTTTTTAATTATGATGTATCTTGATATGGGCCTCTTTGGGTTCATCTTGTTTGGGACTCTGCACTTCATAGACTTGTATGTTTATTTCCTTTGCAAGATCAGGGAAGTTTTCCATTATTATTTCTTCAAATAGGTTTTCAATCCCTCGCTCTCTCTCTTCACCTCTGGTACTCCTATGATGCAAATGTTAGTACTCTCGATGTTGTCTCAGAGGTCTCTTAATCTATCTTGTTTTTTTTTGGATTCATTTTTCTTGTTGCTGTTCTGATTGAGTGTTTTCTGCTATCTTCTAAAACACTGATTTGATCCTATGCATTGTCTAATTGATTCCCTGTAATGTATTCATTTCAATTATTGCATTTTTTCTATTCTGACTGATTCTTTGTTTTCTATCTCCATTGTTATGTTTTCTATCTCTTTGTTAAAGTTCTCACTGAATTCACCTACTCTTCCCCTAAGTTCATTGAACATCCTTATAACCAATGTTTTGAACTCTGCATCTGGTAGATTGCTTGTCTCCATTTCATTTAATTCTTTTTCTGGAGCTTTGTTCTGTTCTTTCATTTGGGACATTTCTTGTTTCTCCATTTTGGCAGCCTCCTTATGTTTGTTTCTATGTATTAGGTAGGGATCCTATGTCTCTTGGTCTTAGTAGAGTGGCTGTATGTAGTAGATGTTTTGTGGGTCCCAGTGGCACAGTCTTCCCTGGTCACCTGAGCTGGGTGCTCTATATATGTCCCTTGTATGGGCTGTGTGTGCCTTGCTGTTGTAGTTGAGCCTTGGTTGCTGTTGACACATCAGTGGTGGGATTGACCCTTAGGCTGATTGGTTGTGAGGAGTAGCTGGTGAGAGGCTGACCCTATGGAGCAGGATTTGCTTTTTCAGGGCTCTGGTGCCTGCCTTCAGTCTACTCTTTGGGTGCATCGTCCTTGGATGCAGCCCTAGGTGGTGCTCTAGCTTGGCAGAAGTTGGCCGTAGGGTATGCCAACCCTGGGACCTCCTGGGAAGGGCCCCACTGCAGGCCAAGTTCAGCCGCAGCTTGTACCCTGCCCAGGGCCACCTGGCAAGAGTTATCAAGCAATCTGTAGATTTCTGCCACCTGAGCCGGGCTTAAGGCACTTCAAGAGGCCAAGCTGCGAAGTGAGGCCCACTGCCACTACTACTGGCTGCTCAGTAAGAGGTATGGGGCACACTGATGCAGGATGCTTCTTGTTTGGATTTTGTGAATCTTTGAGAGAAGTTAGGAAAGTCCACAGCATGAGCCAACATAGGCCATTTGTATGGAAAAGCCAGTGGAAGTGGCTTGGGTGGGCCTGTAAGTTGGGTGGGGTCTCAGGGAATCACAAGGGTTGGGAGCAACCAGTATTAGCCAGGTTGATGGAGACTCAGATGTGGCGTCCCACCTGTATCTGCATGCTGGGGGTGAGGGCACAAGAAAGAAACAAAGGCTTCTCTCAGCAGTTTTGTCTGGGAGAAGACAAAACATTTGGCATTGAGAATCAGGAGGGATATTTTAGCTGTGGAGAAAGCTATTCCTCCAGTCCTCAACCTGAAGTTAGACAAAATTCAGTTCCTCCCCATATGTCCCCGGCACCTTTCAAGCTGCTGTCCCAGCTCTGATACTCAGAGTGAGTGAATCCATCAGTGAGTAAGTCTGTGTATAGGCCCCTTAAGAATAATGCCCAGAATTCCAGCTGCCCTCTGTCTCACTCAGCCACAATCTCCACTTTTTCACAGCCAGAAGAATGTGGAGACTTCTCTTCCCAGCATTGGAACCCTGGGCTGGGGAGCCCAGTATGGGGCTGGGACCCTTTGCTCCTCCTTTGGGATCTCCACAGTTAAAATATCCCTCCTGATTCTCAATGCCATATGTGGATGTGGGACCAGCCTGTTCTGTATCTCCTACCAGTCTCGAGGCAGCCTCTTTTGTATGTCCCCATTTGTAGGACTTCTGTTCAGCTAGACTTCAGGCAACTCCCAATGATAATGGTTCTGTAGTTTAGTTGTAATTTTGATGTGGTCATAAGGGGAGGCAAGCACAGCATTTATCTGTTCCACCATCTTGACCAGAAGTCGCACATTAGCTATTTATCATCAAAAAATAAAAAGTTAGGACTAAGTAGAATGATTGGTTTTAAAAGAAAAGTAAAATTGGAATTAGTGGTTCCTTTCAGCTTTCTGGTCCATTGCACAGCCTTTTAGTGTGGCTGTAGCCATGGTGGGGCAGTGAGTAGTAACTCCTCCCACCTGCCAACACTCTGTAATATTATATTGCTTTAATTTAAATTTATATCCTACTTTTGACATTTTATTATGTATATATGTATTTGGATATTTGGTTATAGTCTGTCATCTCACAAGAATTTACTCTTCATGAAGATGAAGACTATTTATTTTATTCATCATATTCCCAGTATCCAGATTGGGAGCATAGGAGGCATCAAGCAAAATTAAAATGGAATGTTTGTTGAATGAAGAAATGGTAAATTTTTAGTCTATTTTAATCCTTCAGTCCTTTGCATCAGAGTAAATCAAGACATGAATATGAGCTTCCAAACATTATGTCTGACCTCGAAACATTCTCCTTCTCCTAATAGGGGACACACTGGTCTATCTGCACATTTGCTTAGAGGAATGTTGCTGCTAGTGATTTACTTATACACTTTGTCGCCATAAGGAATAAAGAATATAAATATTTAAAATTTTTCTACACTGCTGAATTTTTAGGAAGCATACATTGAATAAAAATGATTACCATTTAAAGCTTCAGTGGTGAGTCATTATCTCTCTTAAATTTCACTAATCAGTCACTGCACACTTGAGTGTTGTGTGTATGAATAACCAGCCAACCTCCCTTTTCCTCTATAAATCAAAAAAAGGATGGCATTATCTGGGTTGCTCTAAGTTTTTGCTGAGGTTTTCCATTTTTTGTTCATTTGGGAAAATTGGAAGAGGAACCATAAGCTATTTGGGAAAGATGAGAGGCTTAAGAAGACGCTCATCCTTGTTGAGCACCCACAGGGGCTAGGCCACTTCTGCTTGAGTATGTAATGCTTGCTACTTTAACTGACATCACACCCATTTCACAGGTCAGGAAACCCAATTTTAAGATAATTTCTGTTATCTTTCTCAAGGTCATTTGCTAGTATTTGCAAATCTCAAATCCGAGATCTGAACATCCTCCTATCTTCTAGATCTGCTTACTATGAGATTATCATTTTAAATTAAAAAAATGAAAGCCAGGTAGAGAACACAGAAAGTGGAGAAAGGAAAGGGGAGGTAAATCACAGGACAGAACACAACTATACTGGAACCTTCCTGACCACATGACAGTTGCAGAAGCCACCACTGCTTTTCTCTAGCATTACTGTTGACTTCCAGAGAGGCTCTGCCATCAGCTTTGACAAGCCAGCTCTCAGCGAAAACTGACTTTCTTCAAAGACAGGGGAATTCATTTTGCAAAAAGAAGGAAGGCAGGTAACATTTAAACATTGGCCATAGTAACTCAGGCAAAGTTCATGAGCCTAAAAAAAGTCTTAATATTCTTATTTTATGAGGTAAAGTTGTGAATTGCACAAATGCCACTGGACTGACCAGTCTACCAGTATAAGTCATCAGAGCAGAAGTGTAAAAGCCAAATAAAAATGGCAAAGGAGGCTTGAGATTTACAATAATTTCCTATTTAGTGTGCCAGAACTGTTTCTAGAACAGGACTGTTTACTTATTCAACAAATGTTTTTATAGGGTTTAGTACATGTTAGGCATTGGGGAAACTAAGAAGAATGATGAACAGTTGCTGCGCCCTGGACCCCATAGTCAGGCTGTGGGTGTTACCATGATCTATTTTCCTGCCTGCCTCCCCACACTAGATGATGTGTACAATGTGTCCCCTCCTCTCTGTTTCTTCCCCCATTCCTAGCATGAGAGGAGCACAGAGTAGTTTCAGTAACTATTGCTGACTGACTAAAATCCTTGTGCCATCACAGCGGGATGCTCCAAGAGGCTTCAGAGGCCAGGAAATCCTCTGACCACTCTATGGTGCAAGGTCCTGCTGTGTCATCATCAACCAAACCTCCCTCCTGCTGGCTGCTCTTTTCAAGGTAGCTTCTAGAAGTCCCAGTCTGACCCTGTGGCTTTGAATCAGCAGTCCTGGTACAGTATTTTAAGCTTATGAAATCAGGAAGTTCCATGTACTGTACTTTCCTCACTAGTGGAGCCTGGCAGTAGCTCTACCCCATGGTGTAACAGGCCCATGTTTGTATGACTGTGATTGTCTTTAATGGTCTCCTTCCATTTCTGGGTTCTGGTTGAGTTCCCATGCAGAGTGCTGGATAAGTGAAGCCCTCCAAAAGGAACTAGAAAGGGTTTAACTTGGCACATAAAATATAAAGATAATAATTGTCATATTTGAGTATGTGCCTGATTAAGTGAAACTTATATACTGTCATTGAAAAGCTTAGGTTTTTACACCATAAAGTGAATTCATTCAGGGAACAAGATTGAAACTTATTTTGGACAATTTTCTAAGAGTCATCTTTAAATTTTTAATTTTACATCTTTATGTTTCTCTAGTCATAAAGCCAAATCTCTCTAGGGTTTCTCTCAATAAATAGTCTGTGGAAAATGAACAGTATTCGAGGAGTAAGGGAAAAATTGAGAAGGCAGGGTCTTGGACAGACCTTCTTGGCTAAGAGCAGTGTGTCCTGCTTGTAGGCTTGAGTTTTGCTGTAGAGCCTATCCGTGAGCCTGGAGACCTGTTCATAGATGAAATCTTTTTCCAGTAACTGCTCCTCCTTCTTGGCCAGCTGTAGTTCCAGCTACAGTCAAAAACAATTTCAGTAGGAAGGGGGAAAAATGTCATGCAAGCCAAAAACTTCTTTCCTAATTAGAGCACTATTATTCCCTACCCCCCACCCAAATGAAAATACATTGCTTTTGTAGTTGCCCAGCTACCTCTAGAAAGTCTTTAGAGCTGGACTAAGTAAAGACTTCCCATGCCCAATCCCTACAGATAACTCTGGGAGCTCTTCCACTCCATGGTACCTTCCACATTGACTTCCCTTTGATATGCTCCAATCAGGAAGACAAACGAATCCATTTAAAATGCCAAAATTGCTCCTTTGGGCTATGAGACAAAGGTGGTCATCTTGAAACCACCCAATTTTTAGTTCTTTTGGCAAGTGTTTAAAGTCAAGCTTAGGTTTTGTTACTAGATTACAAGGAAAAGACTATATTAATGGCTAGAACAATGAGGGATAAATCGGTCTGCATAACATGAAACATATTTGTGTTACTGTGATGCTGATCAACAAGGGGCTAATAGGTGCTATTTTAAGAAAGAATGTTTACCGCATCTAATTTTTTGATCATTTCTTCTTCAGTCATATCTTTCCCCGGAAGGAAGCGGGTTCTGTTCTTATCCTCAGGATTTACAAACTGTTTCTCCAGGTCTTTTATTCTGTCTGTACACTGTGAAAACTATTAAACAAGAAAGAAACATGAACTTTAGCTCTCTTGTTCGGTAAATCTTAAAATCACATAGCCCAGAGTCTTTAGCATCTTTCACTATGACCAACACAGGTAAAAACTGAAAACTCTTAACACCTTATCAGCTGGGACTTGAGGTTAAGCAATGCTTCTGTTCACTTATGGTACCGTGAGAATGATGTCTGTAACTAGCCCTACAAGGCAAGGTGACGACTTCTGGGTCATCAAAGACAAAGCTGATTTTATAACCAGTCCTTTGATTACTTCCCATTTCATGTTATGTTCATGAAATGTTATGGAATTGCAGAGCTCAAACTACACAGACTTGATCTCTTTCTTTCAGGTCAATACAGAGGCCAAGATAGACAACATACAAGGTATAAGTCATACTAGACCAGTTTAAAACTCTTTGCTGGCAATCGGTGTAATGGCTTTCCAAAGAAGAATACAGTTCTTAATTAGTAGGTCAACACAATGTACAGTCTGTAAAGGATAGCTTGAACTATCTATGTCTTTTTGCCAAACACCCAATATAATGTTTTCTATACCAACTATATTTGTGGAATTGATGAGACTTTAGAGGTGGATGAAGAAATATGGCCACTCCCTGGAAGAAATAGCAGCACACTGAGATTTTTTGCCCTCAATAGGGACTTAAAGTATACATCTATATGTAATTAAGCATTTGTTGTATTTATTATTAACAACACTTAATATTTCCTTCTCTTAATTAGGAAATTAAATAGGAAAAAAATATGGTGCTTTCTTATCAAAGGGGTGTCTTGATTGATTTTATTTACCCATGGCCTTTGAGGAAAAAATGTTTACTTTTTCTATATAAAATAGTGTTCTCGTGTCCTAAAATAGTTCATATGACTTCCAAAACCCCTTAAAAAAAACCTCTATTACAAACATCAGGAAAATATGACTCATGATAATCCTTGGATTAGAATGTTGGATGATTAAAAACTGTTTCAAACAACTGAGAAAATACAAACCTTAAGAGAATTCCGAAAATGATGCAAAAGATGGGAAGACTTTGAAAAACACACAAAACGCTACAGTTTAACACACAGGATATAATAGGAATTGATACTGCAAGTCAAGGTGCAAAAATAGCTTGCCTTAAGCTTGAAATTTCACATCAAGTCCTTCAAAGGGCTCATATAGTAGTGCTCAGTAGACAATAATTAAGTGAATTTGAAGACTAATGGGAAACTTTCTATTCAACTATTCTTAAGTTTAGAACTAACTCTGGTAAAACAGTAACTGATGATAACACATAGTCCATATGTCTCAATTCATATGCAGTCAGAATGGTTTGGATTCACATCAGGTAGTGTGTACTATCATTAAATGCATAGTATTTCCTCTTGGGTAAACTTGAATTCATATTTCACACCAGAAAACTGTTTTTATAAAATAAAATGTCGAGTATATATATCTTAAGCACAACTAATTTTATCCATCGAATAGAAATATTTATTTGCAATTAACATGAATAAAATATTTAGATAATAGGGAGCGCATTTTTCTGTTGTGGATCTTGAATTTAGTCTTTTTGTTCTGCTGGGCATCTTGATAGTTTAGTATGAGCAAAGATGGCCCTGAAACTTTGTTTTGGGAAAGAGATAGAGAGAGCCAAATTATTCTGTAAAATGGAATGAGAAAAGTATGAGGTGCCACGGGGAGGGAAAATGTGGGATAAAGATGGAAAGACAAGCCAGTGAAACAGAGCTGGGCTACGGTGCTGCATGGGGTAATATACCCAAGGGGACTGTTCCCAGTGATGGAGTGGCCCTATGGAACTTTGAAGGGCATGGATATCTGATATTTAACTTGAAGTTCTTTGTATTTCTCGCAGTGTTGCCCCAAATCTTCAGTAAAGTCAGTTCACAAAGGCCTTGCATGAAAGGTGCAGGCTGAAGAAGGAGCGAGTCCTGAGTCTGCACTGACATGGCACACAAGTGGACTAGGCACTGTGTGTGCAAGGTGATGAGGGAATTCCTCCAAATGAATCTCATTGGAAACCTGAGTCAGAGCCGCAGGAATCCTGAGGAGGCTATGTGGGAGGCCTGGGGGATGTTCCAACCAATCTATCTAAATCAGGGCTACGCTTATTGAAGAAGTGAATGGGAGAAAGTATGGCTAAAAAACAAACAAACAAATAAACTCTGGAATCAGAACCTTGGTATATTTGTGCAAAATGGAAGATCCTATCATCTATATAGCACGTACACACAACATATGAAAGTAGACCCATCATCCAGTTTCACAAAGTCCTGTGATTCCCCATGACATAATTACATTTTTTTAAAAAAAAATCAGGACCCAAATCTGTTTACAGCATGAGCTAATGAAAACCATTTACTTGTACACCTAGAAAAAGACTAGAAGGCTCTCTTCCAGATTTTTTATAATTTTAATAGTATATCCTGAGGATAGAATTTTATTTTCTTCTTTAAAAATTTTATATTTTTCAAAACTTTATTAACTGAACATGTCTTAATTTTATAATTAGAAAAAATCTGAAAGCAAACCTGACATTTTAGAAAATGTATTATAGATTAAAATTTATTCTTACATTAAGTCAATAAAAAAGTTCAAGCCACAAATTTTTTAGTCTAATTTTTTCTATATTTTCTTTAAGAAAAAATGAAATTGTCACGTGTGAAGAAAGTAGCTTTAGTCTTTCTTTCTTTCTTTCTTTCTTTCTTTCTTTCTTTCTTTCTTTCTTTCTTTCTTTCTTTCTTTCTCTTTCTTCTTCCTTTCTATTTGCTATTTAATGTTTAAACTTTCTGGCTTTATTCCACTTTTTAAAAGGCATGTTAGGTTATTAAATTACAGGAAAACTAAGAGAGTTAACTAGGAGTCGAATTATTGTGATTGCCAATTAATACCAAACAACAATCTTGGCTCCAGAGGGCAAGAGTGGTAAGAATAAGAGAGCTAGATGATCTCCAAGATCTTTTCAGCAAGCATCAAAAACATAATTATGCCAGTGGTAATAAAATTACTTAAGTTTTGAACTATAAGGAAGCTGAACTAGAGTTGAGATTTGGGAGGATCTATATTCCAGGAAAGGCAGAAAATGCCTCATGGGACAAAAAGATAATCTGAGGCTTGGCTGCCTAACACACAGATTCTACCTTGCAGTCATATTCTGAGGCATTTTTTAAAAAGACATATAACTCATGGGTTCTTGCAGGTACCGGGAGTAGCATGGCTTGATTTACATGTAAGAACTTTGTGACCTACAAACCAATAATGGAAGAAAAAAGAATCAGCAAATGGTCCCTGGAAGGGTCTCATGAACACTTTCCCACCTGAATTTGGAGCACTGCTAATTCGGCATCCAGGGACTTCTTGGCTGGCAGTAATTTCTGGGTCACATGAATCTGTCTTTGCTTCTCAGCAATCTTCAGTTTCAGGAATCGTATCTTTTCGTCCAGGACATGTATTTCAATTTCTGCATTTAGTTTCATCTTCTCTTGGATATTTATTTTTTCATAAAAAATGCACACTTCTTCTTCCCGTTCTATCAGCTGAACACCACTACGGTCAAATTGAGAGGCAAAGGCTAAGAGGATGTTGAGGCCACAGTTTCACTAGTCATTGTGGTTCCCTCCGGATTTGGGAGCAAAATACACAACAACATTGCATAATTCTAAAAGACAATAGATAAATACCAGTGGTTTTCTAGTTAAACTGCACACTTTGAATGTCTGGGGAATAGGAGAAGGATGGTCTGAGCTGACCGTGTGGTTGGCTAGCACAGTACCTCTGCAAGTCTCCAAGGTTTTCCTGGGGTGGGAAAGAATGTCTTCCCCATGAATGAACAAAATTATCCCATATTCTGATTTTCTGCAGACCCTTTCCTTGGACCAGACTTGCCAAACAAGTTCTGGCCAGAAGTACCCAGGCAGAGGGCCAGGGAATGTGTTTCTACAGTGACTGTTCAATGTAACTTGCCAGGCCCATTAGGTTCTCTTAACATTGACTATCTCTGATGCAAAATTCTGTCATTTATAATCTTGCCAGGGGAAAAAACCCTTCCTTGTGAGGAAAATATGGGGAAAAAAGAAAGTAAGAAATTTCTAATTCCAGCCCCACAGATCTGAACAGGGCCCAGTTTGTGACAGGAGCCAAATAAGAGGATTTTTTTCCCCAGAGAAAACACCTGGCAGTCCTTTGAAAAATGGTATTCTTCACCACCCTGAACTTCTTCCCACACACTGTGCATATCCATTATCCCAGAGTTTGTCTGTAATTGCTTCTGTCTCTTTCTTTCTCTCCTTTCTCAAATGTGTGTACATAGTTGTATTTGGCTAATCTTAGTTCTGTATTTTGTCTCATTTGCTGTTCATTTGTTCCTCTCGTGATCTTCTCAGTCTTCTTAACAACAGAAGCCAGAAGCAATGCTTTACCACCTTTTTGTACTTTCTAGGTCCAGTACTTACATAAATGAGAACACAACCAAGGTTTGATGAAAACAATCAGGTACCAGATATAATTACTATATGCTCTACCATCTGCTGCCAGATTTCTCAAAGCATAAGCAACTTGGGGAAACTGCTAATAGTAATTGATTAATGATATAGCCTGGAAGAAATAATGCTGCTCCTAGAGGTTGTGCTTACTTGTTCAGAAAAGAACTGAGAGAATGGCTGAATAAATATTATAATATGAACAAATCTATCACAAAAAAAAATGGATACATAATCCAAAGCTTTATTAATGTCAATGTTACTGAAATAATTTGATGGTATCAGAGGCATCCTAAATGGTAGTCTGGGAAAGGATCTTGACCTTCAAATGAGCAACTTCCCAAACTCTACTCTTGCCTGTTTCTCTTATGAGGACAGAGTTTCTCATTTTCAGGCAAAACAAATGGCTACCCTCCTCCCCAAGGCTAATAAAATCTGAATGTCAAATATCCCTCCCTACCCACTGTCAAGTCTAGATAGAGCAGGGGGCAATATTTCTAAACAGGATCTCTGGGTGCTTTGTCTTCATGTTAGGTTCCTGGTTTTTACCTTTCATTTCGACGCTGAACGGCTCGTTCGTATTTTTTGCGAAGTTGCACCATCTCCTCTTCAATGACGGTGATCATATGGGCAAGTCTGTCAATGTTATTTAACTGGGCTTCCTTCTTCTCTTTCATTTCCTGAAGTTTGACTACAATTTTGCACACATCATTTTGCATGCTTTCTCTAATGGTAACATTGTTGGCACGTTTCAGCATGGAATTTTGTAGCTTTCTTTAAAAATAATGGGAAATGGGTAAGATAATAGTTTTCTTTAAAAACTGAAGATTTCTGAAACCAAAGTAGTATCAATGTAGCTCTTGCTTTAGTGTGTCTGTTGAAATGATAATAGTAGTAGTAATAATGATATTCATCATGATTATCACTTGATAATCATGATTATCATACTTTCCATGATCACACTTCGGGAATTTCTGTAATCTTCCCAGGTCTCAGATTCCCCCTCCATCTGGATTAAGACATCTTTCTTTTGTGCCCCAACCTTCTGCTGCCCTCCTTTATCAAAGCAAGAGACTATAGTAATTCACTTACTGCTCTGTCATCCCCAGGAGATTGCTCTCTTAAAGGCAGAGATGGTTACATCTGAAAATGTCCATTGGACCTAAGGTGGTACCCGGCTCAATACAGCTTCACAATAAATGCTGAATTAATGCATGGCCTTTATAAATGATATTTTATGTTGATGTAGGATGAGAACCTGATTAGGAAATTAGATTTTCCTTTTCATACCAATCCCCTCCCCCATTGACCCCCATCCCAGCCCTATCCACACACAAGAGCCTATTTTGTAATATCTTTGTGAAAGGAAACTGGGCATTAATGGCCACTAGAAAATTTTCAGGTTATACAGACTCTAAATATAAGTGAAACAGTCCAACAGATCTTGGCACATGGTAAGTAATAAGTTAAAAAACAACTGTTTGCCAGATACTTCTGAGTGTTTTTACATGGATTAACATTTAATAATAAAAAGTCCCATAAAATAAGGACATTTTTATGGGTAAAGAATGTGAGCCCAGAGAGGTAAGGTAGTTTGCCCGAGGTCTAAGTGGCAGGGCTGGGATTTGAGTCTAGAAAGCCACCTTTCTTACCCACTCTGCCGTACTGCCTCCCACAAGCATATTAGAAGCTTCAAATCTACAACTGGGGATGTTGGTTAATAAACATTTGATTGTCTTCTAACTTTAAATGTAAATTACCAAACTGGTGCTTTTCTTTCTAATTGGGTAAGTAAAAATAAACATACTAAGTGTAGTTATATGTTATAGTTTTACATTCACTTAAAAAACTGATGGCTCCCAAACAGTAGAAGCATAAGGAATTGCTTTCAGATGCTTAGATTGTCATCTGTAAAGCAAGGTGTTTGAGCAAGGGCTTCTCTAGCTTTGTAAAAGACTGTTATTTTCTATTTTATTATCACTGGAATATTTTAGAGTTCAATGAATCAAAAGTCTTTGAAAGGACAATAATTATTATAACACTTACCTTTCTTGAGTAACTGCACTATTTCTTAAAATTTCTAGTTCATTTAATGACATTTTATGCCTTTCTTTTATTTCGTTTACTTGCTGGTGAGCTTTGTGAAGTAAGTTAACAAATTTGTTTCTTTCATTTCGAATAGTGTCATACAGTTTAGCAAACTCTCTGAGTCTGTAAAAATACAAGTGTTTTTGAAACTTGTGAAATAAAGATCTGTTTTTTTACCCCACCCAAGTGGATAAATTATCATGTAATTCTTTTACCTCCGATGAATTTCACGTTTTTTCTTCCTGTGTATCCTGATTTCAAGATCCTTTGCTTTGATCTCCTTCACAATGTTGGTATATTTTTGCTGAAATATAAAAATTATGTGTGAAATAATAATTTTAAAAGCCCATCATCGCCAACATATAAGTACTCCCAGTCTCACCCATCTCATTCCTATCCATTAAGGAAAAAAACTATCTTGGCCAGCTAGGTTTGCAGATCAGGGGAAAGAAAAAGAGATTTGAAAATTGCCTGGCTAGCTTAACTGAACCACATTGACTAAGACAAAGGGTTAATTAAGGAAGCAGAAGAACAGAGAAGAGGAAAAGAAAAGAGCCTGCACAGGATAGGTTTGAGGAAAAGTTCGGGGAACATTTGAAGGAACCAAAGAGTGTGAATAGCACAGCTGGGCTAGGTGCATGAGGAGTTTGTAGTTTGTGGAAGATAGATGAAGGAAGAGGATTTGTAGTAAGTTTTCATAAACGTTATGAGTTGAATTCTCTGTGGTATTTTGTGAGAGACCGAAGCCATGATTTTAAAGTACTTTTCCATTCTTTTGTATTTTGGGTGTGTTTTCCTATACAATGAAGCACCATACTGAGATAAGCCATAAGGAGGTGTTACGAATTACACATGAATATTTTAAAAGACAGCACTTTTAGTTCTAAAATCCTAGACATATACCAAGTGCTAAATACATTAGTAACATTCTTCAAATATAAAGATACTGGGTCCTTCATCTAAGGTAAAAAAGATATTCAATGATGAAGTATTTGCTGGTAGAAAACTGAGGAAACAGTTTCTGTTGGCCTTTTGTTGAAGACTGTGAGAGCAAAACTCATTTGGCATGAGTGATTAAAAAGCATCTAGGCATCAGAGCCAAGATGGACATGTAGCAATTTTATGTTGCTCTCAGTGAGAATGGAAGTCAGAAAAAACTATTATTATTTAAATAACTATATGTGTGAAGAATTAAACAGATATAAAAATTTAGTTTCATCCACTCCATCTTGGAGATAATAGCAGCATTGGTTTTTCCCTTTACCTCTTGTGTTTTATTAGGTATGTAGATAAAGCGTTAAATAAAATAATAAGATTGACCATTGCCTTAAGGAAATTACAACTTATTACAGCTAATGTTTGACAGACTAATTCCCACTATTAAGAATGCTTAAGAAAAACAATATTTTTCCTTTATTGATTTCCATATTTCAAGGGAAAGAACTGTGTGCTTTTATATGAATGAGCTCATTTAATAATGAGGCTTGGTTTACATAGATTAGTTGCACATAGATAACATATATATCAATTTTTAAGATTAATTTGAAAACTGTGTAATTCATAAAGCAAATCATTGTTCCTTGTAACAAGTATCCCTGTGCTCCTCCTCCCCTCAGCCACCCTGTTCTCTCAGACTGCTTTCTTTACTTCCTTCCTCCCTGGTCACTGTCTTTCCCTTCTCTACCCTGTGAAACCCAACTATCCCCTGAACTCTACTGGGCCAACAATAGTAAACTCCTTTTAGTTTCTCTCATGTTCCAATGAGGGAAAAATAAACAATTAATGTGGGGACTTAAAGAGTTTGCTGGGGTTGTGTGGTGTAGATCATTTCCTCAGTCTTCTCTGCAAAATCTTATTTAATCTCATTGCTCATTAATGCTTTGATGTGAGTTCTTTCTGAAAAACAAGAAGAAATGCTACTTCATGTAAATACTTGCTCAAAATTAGAACAAAGGTTGCACTTAGAAACAGCCAACATCTGGGTAAATTCAGGTTTTCTAGTTTAGTAATATATCATATCATATTCGTTTTTCACAGAGAACCTCTAGACATAATCCTTAAGAGGAATAAATGGTTCTAATATTAGAGTTTTAGCTAGCATGGCAGGACGTTTGTTTTTCCCATTGGTTTCATTGTTGTTTTGGTTTGGGGATGTTGCACTGGGTCAGCTCTGATACTTTGTGGAGAGCCCAGGAAAGTCATGGGGTGGAGCAGTAACTAAGGGTATCCTCACACTGGTTTAAATGATACTGGCTTGATGAACTTGGGAAAAGAAAGGTCTAATGCTTCTGCTCTTGAGTTGTTCTTGGGCAAATCACAGTAGGATGTGAGATATCTGTGGCCTGTACAGCTGTCAGTCACATCCGCCACTTTATTCTTACTGAAATTGTCATCTCTTCAAATACTCTGCTCATTATGATTTATCTAGCTCTTTCTCTCTCTAGATTGTTGACTACTGCTAATTGAATCCTAGGACTGTTTTTCAATGTATGATTGAGTCTTGTTTTGGGAAGCTGTATAGTTATGGAAACTTGAAGGAGACTTAACAATTATAGCTTTGTAATGAACATTGTGTTAAAATGAGGCTACCCCAAACTCTTGTAGTAATGAATGAATGGTTACAAAAACACAGATACCTGAGCTTTCCGGAAATCCTTGGATTTTTGCTCCTTCTCATCAATTTTGATTTGAGTCAGACGGACAAGGCCAAATACTAGTTCTCGCATGTTTTCTTGCTCCTTTAAAAGCTTGTTTTCTTCTGCAAGTTGCTGTTCTACTAACTTAGACTCTGCATCTGATAGGATTTTCTTGAAAAACACAACATATTAAAATTTGTTTGAAGAAACACACTAAAACCATTTTTTAGTGTGGTTTTAGACCATTAGACTATTTTTTTATTTCCTATGTAGAATTTGTATTATTAAAACATAAAACAAAACTATTGCCCTAGCTCCAAGAATTTTCTTTATCCTATAAAAGAATGTCCAAATGTGATAATATATTTAACATGACATAACTTTTCTTATTTAGACTGTATTTTCAAGTAACTTTAAGAAAAAGAAGAGACATAAAAGCATGTTTTAAAATACTTTGACAGGAAGTTCTGGTCAAGATTGCTTGCCTCCTCCCATGACCACATTAAAATTACAACTAAATTATAGAACAATCAATCTGGAGAACCATCTGAAGACTAGCTGAACAGAAGTCCTATAACTAAAGATATAAAGAAGAGGCCACATCAAAACTGGTAGGAGGGGTGGAGACACAAAACAGGCTGGCCCCACACTTGCGAGTGGTAGTTGAGCATCAGGAGGGATATTTTGGCCATAGAGCTCCCCCTGGAAGAGTGAGGGACCCCAACTCCACACCAGGGCTCCCCAGCCAAGGGTTCCAGTGCTGGGAAGAGAAGTCCCCACAGAATCTGGCTGTAAAAATGAGTGGGCCTTCTAACTATTCTGGTGAGATGAAAGGCTGATGGAAACCCAGACATCCACTTAAAGGGTCTGTACACAGACTCACTTGCTCACAGAAACTCACCTTGGGCTCCGGCAGAGGGACAGCAGTGCTATTTACAATAGCCAAGATACAGAAGCAACATAAGTGCCCATCAATAGATGACTGGATAAAGAAGTTGTACATATATACAATAGAATATTATTCCACCATAAAAAAATGAAATCTTATCATTTGCAATGACATGGATGTACCTGGAGGGTATTATGCTAAGTGAAATAAGTCAGACAGAGAAAGACAAATACCAACCATATGATTTCACTTACATGTGGAATCTAAAGAACAAAATAAATTAACAAAAGAGAAACAGACTCATAGACACAGAGAATAAACTGGTGATTGCCAGATGAGAGGAGTTTTGGGGGTCTGGGTCAAAAAGGTGAAGGGATTAAGAAGTACAAATTAGTAGTTACTAAACAGTCATGGGAATGTGAAGTACAGCATAGGGAATATAGTCAATAATATTGTAATAACCATGTATAGTATCCAGGTGGGTACTAGACTAATCGGGGGGAGTACTACGTAAATTATATAAATGTCTAACCACTATATGTACACCTGAAACTAATAAAAAATAATAATGAATGCCAACTCCAATAGAAAAATAAAAATTAAAAAATACTTTGACAGTGGCTTAAATAAACAAAATTTGAACATTTTAGACATTGGTGAAATAAAACATTTATTGTTTATTTTTAATATAATCAATAGCTTTTTTATTTTAAAAAATCTCACCAATTTGTATAATTTTTGCTGGTTCAAACACAGCCTTTTCCCCAAAAAATTTAATGTGAGGTTGGAGTGGACTTTAAGATGAAGAAACAGACCCATATTAAGTTGTATCATTACTATCTTTGATGACTCTCCCACAGATGAGGTTTTGTGGAGCACTGTTAAACACTCAACAACTCTGTATTAATCATTCTTAGAAGTTTAAATGAGAGTTGATGTTAACCTGCTGGGTCAAATTCCTTTTAGCTACTTCAACTTCCTTGTGGAGTTCTCTCCTTCTCTCAGATAATGCAGAATCATCTTTAGGGATAGCTTCCATCTGGAAATTGAAATTAAAAACAGGCATTTATACAAGAAAAAAATCTTCAAGGTCATGGAGTGAACCCCATCATGTACCTTTTGAAAATGGTGGGCAAATTATGATTCTCAATCTTATAGGAACTGTCTATTTGGTGAATATTCTTTATAAAGTCATGGAAAACTAAAATAGAAAGACCTGCCCCAAACCTATAATTTACTAGCTGCAAATATACTATTTCTCATTCATTTAGACATAAAATAAATCTTACTAATAATACCTGCTAATATTTATAAAGCATCGACTATGTGTCAAGAAAGTTTCTAAGTGCTTAATATGTATGGTTTTATTTAATCTTCACAATAACCCCATGAGGTATGTTATTTTTAAATCTCTAATTGTACAGATGAGAATGAGGAACAAGACATTTAAGCAACTTGCCTCAATGGTGTAGGTATAAACCCAGGTGGTTAGACTTAGAGCCCAGGATCCTAACACTTTACTGCCCCTCTAACTGATCACTCAGCACTTTAGAAACATGCATACTCAAATATTTATATTCTTATAAAGTGTGAATTCATTTTGAAATCCTATAGATTATTATTATTAACAGTGAGACTAGTTGGCTACTCTTATGTAGTAGTTTGATGGGTAGCTGGAAATTTCTTACAAAAAAGAAAAGTGTCTTAACTTTCTTCGTTGATACCAGAAATTCCATCATTACATTTCTACTGAGTTTCTCTCCTCCATTAAAGTACTTTGGGGAGAAGGCAACATTTCATTACAACAGCCTTTGCTTCCTTAATTAGGAATGAGCTTGTCAGATTCTTTATGATGGAGAAAAGCGAAGAGAGGAGGAAGACACATGGCAGCTGCTGGGGAAATACCACCCCAGGATACAAGAAGGATTAACGTGGAGTGCTGACAGCAGCATACTTGACTTAGAGCACGTTTAGAGCTGAATCTTTATACTAAAAGCACATGACTACAATCTGATCTGGTTTACCTTTTATTGTGACAGCACACACGTCTAGGCACCCAGAATATTAGTTAAAATTTGTCCCAAGAAGGAAATATTATACTGTTTAGTGATTTAAAGGTTATCTAACAGCATCTTTCTAAGGTTCATGCTGCTCTTTTAAACTAGCTAAAAGGTGTCTTTGAAGGCTCCAACATCCATGAACCTGTGTATCTTTAGTAGCAACTTTCCTACCCTCAAATGCCCAAAGGCATCCTGCATTCCAGGGCCTGTCCTACCATGGAGAGCTAGCTGTTGAGGAGCACACACTGGACTTAGACATGGTCTTGTAAAATCCATATAACAACATACAGAATTTGTGGTTTTGATGAGCAGATAATTGCTATAGCAAGTCAGAAAAGGGAGAGCTCAACATAGACTTGAATAATCAGAGATGATTTCATGGAAGAGTGAAGAAGCCAGCAAAGAAGAGTTTGATTTCTCCTTCTAGAAAGTGGAGTTAATTTTTCCAAGATAGAGGAAGTCCCTGGTCCCTGTCTGATTCTCTGCCACAGGTACCCAGGAGAGGGCTGCTCTAAATGCTTTGCTTCCAAGTATAGGCAAATCTGTACATAAATGATAACTGGGACCAGGGACACTAATAAGGCTTTTATAGAAGATATGATGAGATCATAATCACCAGCTACTCTGTTAACTAAAAGCTTCTGACAAATTTTCTTAGTTTCAATATTTCCAATGTTTTGAAGTACAAATAATACTGCAATGAATTTTATTGATTTTTTTTCTGATATCTTTTCTGATGCCTTTCTCAATTCTCCATAAACCCAATCCTCTAATTTTAAGCAGAAATTAAGTATTCTTGGTTTGTGGAAGAGGTAACAAGGTGAGCCACTGATAACAGAGCCTGCTGGTTGCCTGCTCTAGACAATATCCATGCTCCACTTTGACCTTACAGAACCTCAGTTTTGTTCAGTGCTGTAATGTATCCAGGACTCCTCAGACTCCATGTGATCTGGGACAAGCCAATGGAATGTAAATAGAAGTCTTCTGGATAGGGCTCCTGGAAAAATACTCTTTTCCTGTTAAAAAGACAGAGTCAGCCAAGTCAGCTGTCATATGCCTTTCATTCTCTGCTCTTTCCCACTTCTGTATGATCTTATGTTTAAATGTGAAATGACCTTGGAAAAAAAACCCATACACATTAAGGATGACGAAAAAAGATGCTAAGAAGATCCTGGACTTTTCATTATACAAAAGTATCTGCTGTGCCTATCTCTGGACTTTTTATTATGTGACTAAAACAAACTCTATGTAGTTGAGTCACCTAATTGAGTTTCTCTTACTTCTTGCAACCAAATTGCCAACCTAATTGATTCTAGTTATCTTTCAGCTATGTTCTAATACTGGAGATTTGAGATATTTACCATTACATTTGAGCCCTAAATTGGAAACATCAGCAAGTTTTGTAAGCTTATTTAAGTCTTTATTTTGATTTTTATAGAGTAGAATTTCATACTTAGAAAAAATAATATGTGTTTATCGTAGTGAAACAAACAATTAAAAAGTGTCTAAAGTAAGCAATTAAACATCTCTGCTTCCCACTTCTACTTCAAATGCTACTTCCCAGGAGTCACTGTTAATAGTTTGGAATCTTTTCTTCCTGACATTTTCAATGCACAAAGAAGCATCAGTAACTTTCATAAAAGTTGAGAAATTAGACATTATTCTGTTGCTGTAAACATCCCAATTATTTGATATTAGTGAACCTCAGTTTCTTTAAGGCTTTGATATTTTTCTAAAATATTTCAAACTTTCATGAGGTTTGTGGCTTGAATTTCTGGGACAGTCTCTAGGGGAAAGCAAATTCTCAAAAATAGCCAGAGCCCTTCATGTTTACCTTTTATCTCTTTCCTTTTTGGATTGTATCCAAGTCTGAAATGTTCATTCAAGTTGAGAGTAACTGGCCTGACCCACTCCTATTTTCAAGTACTGCCAACCACTGTAGGACTGTGGCTGGGCTAATTACAAGTCATAAGGTCAAAGAGGAAGTTAGTCTCTCACTGAAACTGTACTAGGACAAAAATATAGATTTTTCTTGAAATCAGTGATGGAAGAGGATTTGAATTCATTTTCATTTTTGTTAGTTTTATGTTCTATGAGTGCTATTTTATGATCATAATAGCTAGGAGTGCCCTAATATAAACGGCACTTATTTATTAAAATATGAACAACTTGAGAGCATTTTACTGCAATCTCCTCTTTAGTTAAAGGCCATTCTTTATATATTTGTTTCTAGCTAGATTAGCCTATAGTGGCAAGCCTCATCCCAGAAACAGCATCCAATTGGCTTTATGGTATCCTACTCTTAAATATAAAAAGATAGCTAAGGACCACCAGATATTTGAATAAAGTTTTTAATAGAAAAGAGGCAAAAACAAACATACAAATAAAAAACAAAAAACAGGAAAATGAAATTTGCAGAAAATAAAGTCTATGCAGAGAGAAGAAAAATAAAAAAAACACTATCATTAATATTTTCAGTGAAATAAGAGAAAGTAGGAAGTAAGAATAAGGATACTGTAAAAAAGAAACATTAAGAGAAAAAAGAGCTCATGAAAAATTTAAAATGTGTTAGCAGACTGAATGATTAAATAGAATTGGAAGGAAAAATTGAGTAAATCTCCCTTGTGGCAAGTCCAAAAAACAAAGAAATGGAAAATAAGAGAAAAAAGATAAGGAAATTAAGACTATTTTAAAAGGTACAACATCTAGATAATAGGAGTCCCCAAAAGAAAGAATAGATGAAATTAAAGAAACTACTCAAGATAGAGTCTCAGAACTGAAGGTCATATGTTACTATACACACCAAGTATCCAGCACAATGGATAAAAACAGAAGACCTACAAGTAGGAACAACATTCTGAAATTTAAAAATTCTGGAGACAAGTAAAAAATCCTGTAAGGTTCCAATATGAAAAATAAAACTAAACTGGCTTTAAACAAAAGATCAAGCATCAGAGTGACACCAAGTTTCTTAATAGTGATTCCAGAAGCTAAATGACAATTGATCAATGCCTTCATTATGTGAAAAAAATTTCCAACCCCAAATTACATAATTAGTTCAATTATTAGTCATCTGTGAAGCTAGTGTGAAGTTAAAATATTTTCTGACATGCAAGGTATTCTAACATGCATTTTCTGCCATATAAGGTCTTTAAAAATTACTTTCCATTTATCTTTTCTGAAAAAGCTACTGAAAAGAGAGAGAGTAAGCCATGAAAGAGAAATAGAAGAGATCCATGAAATAGGAGACCCAACATAGAAGAAGGATGAAGGGAATCACCAAGATGATGAAGTAAGTCTCCTAAGATAAAAGCTGGGGAGTACGCTATAGATCAATGAGACCAATTTGTAATGGATCAGAAGGCCAAGAATGGGAAAAGCAGCCCCTGACATCCAGGAGCTGACCTGGCACTCACAGCTAGGCCTTAGTGTTCTCTTGCTGAACACAATTTCATAGAAAATCACCATCAGACAAGAGCATTCTATGATCATAGACAAAAACAAGACCATACTGTATTCATGTTCTATCACAGACAAAACCATAAACATTGTCCAATCTACAAAATCAGTCTTTTTTAATCCCCTCTATTGAGATATCCTACCATTTCTCATGGTGTGTGTTCTCCCTTACTGCAACGAGTAACAAACTTGGTTCATTCAGCTACAAATGTGTTCCTAGTGGCCTTTGGTTACAGGTCATTGACAAGTCTCAGAAGTGATTTCTTCAAAAAGATTAAATGACTAGACTACCGAATAGATTTTAACACAGAGACAGGGAATTTTACAGTTAGAGGACAGTTTGGGATTGAACTAATAAGTCTATAGAAAACTACAAATAAAAAAACAGGTTGTTTTTAAATTCCTGGGAACACAAAATTTTGTAAGAAAGGATAAAATAATTATCTGATATTATATGACTAAGGTGTCAATAGCCCTTCCATATTCATAATAAGGTAAACATCAAATTTTGAACTAGCCAAAATGATGACGTGAGGCTATGGAGAGATAAGACATGTATCTATTGAACAAGGGTATTAAGAAAGCTTAATCCTCACCTTTTATAGTGAGAAGTAAAAAAATCAGCCCTAAAAATGAAAAATCAAGACGTAGCAAAAAGCATATTACTTAGAATATGAGGATATACCACAAGAATCAGCTAAAGGAATAGGACTTGATTAGGAATAGGAACTACATGGCACACGTGCTGTTTCGTTATCTGCCTCTCTATACCTGAGGCAGACATCATAATCACCCACAGAGCTGATAAGTCAGTGCTGAGCCTCAGATTCCTTTATAACATAGTTACTACAAGGAGCTACCACCAAATGAATGGAGCTGGTGCTGGAATGAAACCTATTTGCCTTCCTTACATGACCATATGATCTTAATGAGTCTTCTCAGTTTTTTCATTCTATGAAAATAAAATAAGGGTTCTGTAAAATAAGAAACACTACATGTCTTGGCGGGTCAGTGACACATGAAAGTGTCATTTAAGAATGTTAATTTGGTAGCAAAAGAGAGGATAGAACCATGGCAGAACAGCTGGTGGGCAGCTGCAGTCATTCAGATGATGAAGAGTGGGTACAGAGAGTTATTTCTGAGGTTAATCAATAGAGCCTGATGGTACAGTTGTCTCCATAGGAATGAAATAGCCACATTCACAATCTTATGTTAACTATAAAATTTTCTTTAGCCTTTGAAAAAGTTCATATATATAAAGTAGGGACAGCAACATTTACT
>NW_006494608.1:10726292-10729255 GCF_000325575.1 Pteropus alecto | reverse complement strand
GAAAGCAACATTTACTTCTTGGTACCAATTTCTTGGTACTACACAATTTCACATTTGTAGTTACTTTTATTCCTTGCAATAGTTTCAGTTGAAAGGTTTGAAATGCCCAACATCGGAATGAGTTCGAGGGATCTAGGATTTAAACCTGACTCTACTGGATTCAAAGCTTATACTCTCCTCAAATAGTATGTTGTCACAATTGTCTTGAACACTGGAAATGAGTCAGGAAGAGAGAAAAACGCAGAATCACTTCTAAATCAGAGCAAAGAAAGATAAAACTTCTAGAAAACTACAAATAAAGGAAAATTCTAGTGTTGAGAAAGGCAGTCTCCTGTATGAAGTCTTTCCACTCCCACTTGGCCTGGTTTTGGGCCTGGAACACTTCCTTACCAAGAGATAGAGTCCACATAGCCTGTGACGGGCTTATCACTTTGTGTGCGAATATCTTTTTCTGTTTCAGGCACAATAAGTGTTCCCTTGTTCTCTTTAGCATGGATGCCCATGGCCCTCAGTTACACTCCCAACTTTTGGTACTACAGACTCCACAAGACGGGAATCAGTGTTTCTTCTACTGTGGCAGAACTGGAGGGAGTTTAGGCCAATCATTCTGAGTTGGCCACCAGAAAAGATCCGTTGGCCATTGGGGACCAGTGTCCACTACTGAAGAGACTTACTCTGTCTCTTCTCTATGTAAATAACGTGTTGTTCCATTCAATGCTTGACTGTTGTTTTCCTTGGTGACTCCAATACTGAGATGTCACGGGCCTCTTCCCCTAGGATTGGTAAGTGGTGCATGGTGTTCTGCTCTCTTGGGATTGATAACCTGCATGGTACTCTGCTTGACATGTACCATAAAGAAAGTGCATACTTACTTGGTTAGAGGCTTTTGTTGTTGTCATAACCTTGAGCATGGTTTTATGTTTAAAAAGAGAATAACCTTACAGATCTGTGATATTCCAACCCTTAAAACATAATGATGACTATCAGAGCAAAACCCCCAGAGGCACTGAGGGGACAGTACTAAAGTGTAGACATGGGGTTTTATTTCTTTTCAGTGCCAAATGGAAGTCAATAGGAGCCATGATTAAATGGAGAGATGTTTTGTAATGTGTATTATTATTACATGAGAGTATGGTGTCTTCAATTAAGAAATCCTTCACATTGTAATTTGTCATGCTAACCCACATGGTCCTTAAAAGATCTGCCAGTTTTGCCTAACCCCAGGGAAGTCTCTCTTACTAAGGGAGAGAGACTATGCCTAGACTTGGCAAATGCCCCAGGGAGAAAAAAGTCTACCCATCCCAGTTCACCTAGGAAGTGCTTCTGCCCTTGTGGAATATACTTCCCACAACTTTTATATGTCTTTTAATAATTTTTAGTTTATCCATTTTTTTCTGGCTATTATGGTGGGAAGCACGGTCTATTGCAATATGTTGTATTTTAACTGGAAGTAGAAATAGCAGAATTACATGTTATATTTACGTGTCTCTTCTATTTTACTTAATTTAGATTTTCTGGTAGAGAAAAACTTAATTTTGTTTATTGTGCGTCGTCTTTTAGAACCAATCTTGTGACTTTTATCAGTGTACACTGTTTTATGAGATTTAATAAGAGGTAATTCTCTAAGTGACAACTATGTTACTACTTCTATTTAGGTTTTTACTTTTAAGCAGAATGTTTTTTGATTCAGTATTAAAAACATATTTAAAAGACTAACTTTACTTACTACTGGAATCAACAAAATAAGTTATTAAAGGCAATGATAATTTTTATTTTGTTACTGTTTAAAGAAATATTACTTATAGTTATTTGGTCATTAACAAGGATTTTTTTTTTATTAATACAAGCAACATTTGCTGGTTTTAGGAGCTTCTTATGCATCACATTTAGGTTTCCATCAATACTTGGAACAGATATTATACCTGCCATTAACTGTAAATCCCACTGTGATTAAGGTGAAGTGGCCATAATGTAGGCTTTAGGCTAAGGTGGAACAGTTTATAATAAACCAATACTTCCAAAAGGAATAACTTGAAAAGCTGGATTAAAAATATCTTTGAAGGCATAAGAGTTGCAAAATTAAAGAGAGTTAAAGTCTTCAGATAAGGATTCTGGGAAACATGGTGGAGTGAGACATTTTCAGATCTCTCCCCTTGAAACAACAATAAGCTGAACATCTAAAACTGAACAAAGAACACCCAAACCTGCACACCAGAAGTCTGAGCATGGATCTGCGCATAAGAGCTACTACAGGACAGAACCCTGGGTGATGGGGAATGGACTGGGAGAAATAAAGAAGCTGCCTCTTGCACCCTCCAGAGCTCCCTGCAGGACGAGAGGGTGCGGAGAGGGTGCAGTGACTTCCCTGAAGAGCCCTGCCTGGGAGTGCTGTGAGTTCCACACAGCTGACAGCAGGGCCCAGTCATCAGGGCAGAAAGCAGAGAAGCGGGATAGGACCACAGAAAAACAATAGCTTATTTTTACCAGGTGCAGTTGCAAAACCAAGGCTGAGCCACAGCTCCCAACTCCAACCCAGAGCCCTACCCCTATAACCTCCAAGACTGATCACTGCAGAGCCCCAGGGAAATCTGAGCAAACGTTGCCGAGACAGTCACTGACACTGACAGGGACTGAAACTGAGGGTAGCGAGCATGATTAAATATCTAAAAGAAAAATTTTAAAAAGCATTATTTAGGCTTTATATAAAGCAGGGATCCAAGAGGCTTAGATGCCACCTACTGGAAACCAAAAGAAAAGTGCCTTCTTTGCTGCAGGCTAAAGAGAGACCTTTATATAATAAATCTTCCTGGACAAAAAAGCAGAATACATTTCCATTAATGCCCAGGCGGAGAAATAGTCAATTAAACATCATGAACAACCAAGGTGACAAGACATCTCAGAAAGAAAGAGAAAAATCTTCAGAAAATAAGCTTATAGACATAGAAATATGCAACTTAAATGAC
>NW_006494608.1:10698003-10722695 GCF_000325575.1 Pteropus alecto | reverse complement strand
ATGTGCAAGCAACGCCGACGATAAGGGCCTAATATCCAAAATATACGAAGAATTCATACAATTCAATAACAACAAAAACCAAATAATCTAATCAAAAAATGGGCAGAGGACCTGAACAGACACTTCTCCCTAGAGGACATACAAGTGGCCAACAAATATATGAAAAAGATGCTCAACATCACTAGCTTTAGAGAAATGCAAATCAAAACCACAATGAGATACCATCTCATACCTGTTAGAATAGCTATAATCAACAGGACAAGTGCTAACAAATGCTGGAGAGGATGCGGAGAAAAAGAAACCCTCATACACTGCTGGTGGGACTGCAAATTGGTACAGCCACTACGGAAAACAGTATGGAGGTTCCTCAAAAAACTAAGAATTGATCTACCATATGATCCAGCAATTCCTCTACTGGGTTTTTACCCCAAAGACTTGAAAACCCATATCCGAAAAGATATTTGCACACAGATGTTTGTAGCAGCATTATTCACAGTGGCCAGGATATGGAAGCAACTGAAGTGTCCTACGATAGATGATTGGATAAAGAAGCTGTGGTACATATATACAATGGACTATAGTCGTGTCGTAAGAAGAGATGAAATACTGCCATTTCCGACAACATAGATGGACCTCAAGATAATCATGCTAAATGAAATAAGCAAGACAGAAAAAAAATCACATGACATGGACAATGGACTAGTGGTTACCAGAGGGTATGAGGTGGAGGAGGAGCAGGAAGGTAGACAGGGTAAAGGGGGTCAAATATAGGGAGGTAGAGGGAGGGTGAAGTGGGTAAAGGGGATCAAATATATGGTAGCTGAAGGAAACTGGATTTTGGGTGGTAAACACAGAACAGAATATATAGATGTCAAATTATTACGTTCACCTGAAAATTACATAATTGTATTAACCAATGGTACCCTAATAAACTTAATTAAAAAAAGTTTTCAAAGGTTCTAGCATTGCCTGGGAAGTAGTAAAAGAATTAATTTATACTAGGCTCCAATCAGTCAAGGGTGAATATTGTAATCTCTAGGGTAACCACTGAAAGAATGGACAGAGAATGTAAAACTGACACATGAAAAATGAGAAAAACAGAACACTATAAAATGGAAATAGAGAAATTCACCTTTTAGACTAATTCAAATGAAGGAAAAACAGGAGAGAAAATGGAACATAATACGAAATGGGAGAAAAGAAAGCAATAGTAATATGGTGTACATAAACCCAAGAGTTTACACAATTACATTAAATGTTTTTGGAGTAAATACAAGAATTAAAAGACAGAAAATTTCAAACCAGATATTAAAAAGTACATGCTGTATATGAAAGACATACTTAAACAAATGTATAGAAAGAACGAAAGCAAATGGATTGTAAAGGAAACACCAGGAAAAATCTAATCACAAAAAGCTAGTGTAACAAATATTGTACTAATATCAGACTAAGTAAAGTTTTAAGGCAAAAAAAATTAGAATTAAAGAGATTTCACAGTTATAAAAAAAATCAATCTACCTGCTGGAACTGTAATAAAAATATTAGAAGTATATGAGAAATGTTTGTTTTGCAAAAGTGTAAAAAGCACATTCTCCTTATTGAGATAGAAAAAAGTCCATGAGTGCCATTTGACAGCACAGCCAAGACCTAATCATTCTTTACATTCATAACCCTAACCTGTTATCTTCACACTTTTCTAAAGGTTGCTCTTTCAGTCAGGATGAGCTAGGTTATGCTATAGAAATAAACAACCCCCAACTATCATGACTCTTCCAAGATAGTTTATACCTTGCTCTGACAAAGCCTGTGGCCAGTCAAGATGATTCTCTAAGACCACCATTGCCTCAGAATTCCTGGCTGATTCCATTTTGCAGCATTTTCATTTTATCATGTACTTTCACAATTGCCACAGAAGGGGAAAAAGAACTAGAGGGTGTCATACTGGCAATTACATGCTCCAGGATAGAAGTGACACATGTCACTTCTGCATACAATTCATTGGCCAGAACTAATTTACTCTGCTCAACTGAAAATGGTGCAAAGAAGTATAAATTTTCCAGGTCCCAGAAGGAGAAGAGAACTAGGCATAGATTAGGACTGGAAGTATCTACCACAGTTGGAAACTTCTGCTTAAATTTCTGAGGTCATGAATCTCCATAAGGTCATGGAGCATGATAATCCTAAAAAGTATGGGTTCTATATGTCCAGCTGCTTCATTTCAGAGATTGATCTCTTCACCATAGGAAGCACTGGCCAAGGTCCAGCACAAGGATGCAGGCTCTCAAGCATCCACTGCCTTTCAGCAGAGCTTAGCTCAGAGAGTGCCACCTGAGAGAGGAGAGAATCAGAGACAACAGGACCAAAACCCTTCACTTGGGAGCACAGAGGCAGAAAGAAAGTAATAGCCATCTTGAACATTCTCTGACCGGAGTATGCCTCTGATGCTACAAAGAATCAGCCAGGTAGCCTGAAGCTTTGGTTCCAACTGCCCTTGGCTAGTTGGAGGTGCAGGCCGACTGACCATTTGTATTGACATGATTTGACCTAGTCCATGACTGTTAAAATCTACGACGACGACATTCTGGATCAATTTCAACTGGTAAAGATAGTGGTTCACTTGGTCCTACCCTGTAGTGACCCCATTAACTCTTTCAAAACTGGATGGCCCAACTGCTTCCCCTGGCCAGGCTGATGCCAGATCCAAACAAGATCTTTTTCTAATCTTGGGATAGCAAATAGAGATTGAAAAACATTATAGGATTATAGACTCTATCATTGGTTTGTTGTATTTTAAAATTACCCTTTTTTGTTTTTTTTTCTTTTTCTTTTCTTTTTCTTTATTGATAGCAAAAACAACTTAAATTTATTTATTTTTTCAAAAAGACAGCACTGAGCTTAAAAATCAGATAGTGGTGTACAGCACCCACCTCTAATAGAAGCCTTTGATGTAGGGCTTGAGTTTGAGTGAGTGCATCCCAGGACACTTTCAAGAGCAGCTCCATCTTCTTTAAATTTCGAAAATCTCGTTCTTTCTCTCTTTGTTTACGAGAAAGTTCATCGTGGTAGTTCTGCTTGTCGATGAGAGAGTTTCGTAAATTGAGATCCAAGATCCCTCTGTTTCAGGTAAAGAGAAAAGAAAATGAAAGTGATTAGTCATCAGCTGTCCTTCATGTTTGTTAAGATAGTGAGCCTGACATATATGTACAGAACTATTCCCATGTTAGAATCAAATTATGAGTAATGCCAAAAGAAACTTTTTTTTCAAGTTGGTATAATTTAAAGCCACAGTCATAAAAACTCCAGATGGAATAGCAGCCTGGCAGAGGCAGTCTCCCAATTTCTCTGGAGTTTTACTTAATATTAGGAAGTAACGCTCTCTCAGGGACATTACCAAATTGCTCCCATTAGGAAAATGCCATAATTATCTCAGAAATACCAATCATTTGTAGAAAAAAATCCCTCAATTATAGCACACTCCAGTGATACAAATTCCCAGAGGCACACTTCAGAAAATTACAAAATACAACAGATTGTGTCCTTAAGATTTGGTCAAAGGAAATCGAGGAAAAAGGTGAGTTAAGGATGGGAAAAAACACTTCTCAATGCTTTATTTAATAATGTTTTATTAATAATAAAATTGATTAAAATTCTGTAAAATATTTATTGAAAAAATTCTATGAAAACCTAAATCTGAGATTATGTTTTGAATCCTCAAATAAAAGTTGAAGAAAAATTTAGATGATAGATACATGTATAACTCACCTTTCAGTTAGTGAAGTTGCTTCATTCTCTCTGGTTAATTCCAATAGCTTAACCAATTGGTTATATTCTCGTTCTTTTACTTCAAGTAAGGCTCGTTTGCCTTCAACTTCCTTTATTACATCCTCCTTCTCTTCCATTATAGCATTAATTTTGGTTTCAACTTTCTTTAGTGAGTCATTTAGTTCTTTGAGTTCATATTCCAAGACAATTTTTTTCTTTTCCATTTCTCTGTAGGAGATACATACATACATACATGCATGCATGCATGCATGCATACACACACACAGACGCACACGCACACGCACACAGATGCAAACTTACATATGTGTACAGACACATGTTTGCCTTATTTTGAGCCCATGAAGTCTTTACCTATTTTTACTTCCTGACCAGGCAACAGAAGAGCTAGTCATAAATTCAGTGATCTGGGGAGTGGGGTGAAGACCACAGATGAGTGAGACTTAGAGGCTATCTCCACTGAGTGCCACTGAAGGCAGGGACTTGTCTAGCCTGCCCACTTACTCCCTGGATCCCCATGGCTACTATCTCCTGGGATTCCACCCTTACCCTCACCAGCCTTCCTGAACTGACTTGAATTTCTCAACTTCGGTGCTTCTGGGCTTGGCTTTTAGGATCATTAATAGTGTCTGCTTCTTTTTTCCCTCTTCTTTTAGGATCGGTCACCAGAGCAATCATATTATTTCTCCGGAATTTTTGTATCTTCACTTGTCTTTATCTTTTTTGGTTCCTATAAGCCTTGAGAATTTCCTCAGTGACTTCTGCCTCCAAATCTCTGAATGTTTGGGATGTTACACATATGAATAAGTGACATAGAATTCCTATCATTTGGGCTTTTGGCTTTTGGCTGGCTGATGATATACACTTCTAGACCAAGAAATTCTACACACTACAAATAATTTATCCTTTGCACAGCTCTGTTAAAGTCAATTAGGGTTCTCCATAAAAATGTGATTTATAAACTAGAAAGAATATTGTCCCCAATTTAAGACATAAATGAGTGTTATGAATGATACTAATGTGCTGTACTACTTTCTTTTAATGAACTTGATATGCACAACCTAGACAGGAACAAATGCAGAAATTTCTAAAATTATAATAGTAATTTGATCTGTTCAGTGCTTAACATTCTCGTTTTAGTGTGCACACATAAATTGGGAGAGAATGGGCTGAGGAGAATTAAAAATAAAAATATTAAATCATACACTTTTTTACGTGTTGTTTTTTCTATCTCTTTTCCAATTTGTACAGGGATGGCTTGATGGTGGACCACTTCATCCTAGTAAAGAAATGGAACTATGTTAAATTATGTAATCTTGGACCAGCAGCAGTTAAGATAAGCAAATTAAATAGGAGAAAGGAACTACAATATGTAGAACTCTTATTCTGTACTATGCCGGGTGCTTTAATTATTTCATTTAATACTCACAATGACCTTACATGATAGTTATGGTTGTTACCATTTTAAAAAGTAGGTAACTGAATCTAACCAATAGTGTTGGTGCTCTCCCTAGATATCCTTTACTGGGTATACCTATCCATCAGAGATTGCAGGAACTGGCTACTAACAGTTCATGTTTGTTCTCCATAGGATTGCCACTGACTGAGCAGAGCTGCCTTGTGGGCGAATCGGGGGGTAGAGGGAAGTGGGGAGCAGGCTATAAAATGACTAATCAATTTGATAAAACAGCTCATCCCCTCTGCCTCTAAGTGAAACCACCTCTGTGGTGCTATTCATGGTCTAGAGTTCCCTGTGGGATCAGGTTGAGACTAGAGCTCTCTTAAAGCCATACCTTGGCCCAGCTTCTTCCCCAACTCTATTTTGCTTCCTTCACTCCCCTATCAGAATCTCCTCAGAGCCTTTCCTTTATGAATACTTTATTAAGCTCTGCTTCTAGGAAACTTTGACTAAGACTAAGTTTCAGAGAAGTTAAATAATTTTTCCAGTCATATATCTAGTAAGTGTCAAGGCCAAGATCAGAAGGTAACTTCGTCTAACACCACTTTCCACTATGCTCTGTGGGTTCATGGAAAGTTCAGTTTTAGCCTCAAGAATGTACATAGAGAGGGTTATAGAAAAGCCCCTTCCTGCCTGAGGATCACAGTGGACTTTGGAGCCTGGGATAACACATGCATGGAAGTCGAACATATCAGTCCTGGGGCAGATCCAAGTTTTGTGAGGCTGAAACTTGTACAATTTGGGGGGATGCTCTCTTTAAGAAAAAGAGTGAAAAATTACAAATGCTGAATTAGGTACGGGCCTTGGAAGAAGTTCATGCAAGTGAGGGTTCCTTGTAAATCTCTGCTCAGTTCCTAAGTTCCAAGTAGCAGCTGAGAACATCTTGGCTGATTACTCTAAGACTCTTAAGGAAAAAGAGGTCAAAAGTATCATAATTGTCCTCTAAGCCAATGAGTGCCAGATGTTTTTAAAATAACTCTAGGTTATTTAAATTGTTTTGAGAGTTATTATACATTTTTTAAATAAAATAAATATAAATTATCTACTAAAATGTAAAAATATGGGCCCCTGATCACTTTCATGGTAAGAGGGACGTGGAGTGGAATCAAACAGACAAGGTAAGATAATGAAAATATGCACAAGAAGTTAGAAAATTTGGTTGCTCTTCAAGGAGAGACTGTGTTTGCGATACTCATTTTTAATATTGAAAAATGCTTGGTGAAGTCTAGGGAGGCTTTTCCCTGGGCCAGGGCTCCAAATTACAATGATATTATCGAACACTCTAAAGTCTTTTGTGAATTCCCAGAGTCCAGGTTTAGTTTGATTGGGTCGGTCACAATACTGAACATTTCAGTTTGTGTCATGATACCCCTCTTTGTCAAACATGATACCCATGTATTTTTATGTCCATGCAGGCACAATGTTTGAATATTTATAAACCCTAAGTAGCACACCTTTAGGTTGACCTGATATTCCAACAATTCTTCTAGCTCCTTCTGTTCCTTTATTAATTGCTTTTGCTTAGATGTTAAATCTTCCCGTAAATTTTTGATTTCTATTTTCTTCTGCATTGTTTCCTTACGTAATTCTTCAGTGCTTTCTCTCAATATTCTCATCTTCTTCTCCATTTCCTTTAAAAGTCACGAAAATTATCAGATTACAGAAAGTCTGAGCAAGCATCTATCTAAAAATCAAATTAAAAATAATTTTACTCACTATTTTGCTTCTATTTGTTTTGAGCTTCATGAATGTTTTCTTATCAAGTTAAATACAATTTATGATTTCCGACATTTCCATAAAAGATATGACAATTGTACGGCATGTTAAACATTTTACATTAAATTCAATCTTATTTTTTTTACTAGTGCTCTTTTCTATCCTCTTGTATTTTAAATGCTTCTTTTTTCTGAGTTAATTTTTATTTCATACCAAAAAGTATTAGTGAACATTTCCAGCCTATTTTCTAGTAGCTTTGTGATTTGACAAAATCAAATGCAAATAACTTTTGAATATTTGGTTTATGGTTAACCTGAGTTACACATGAGATTAGGGAGTCTGTATTGGAATACCCAAATACCTTTGCACTCCTTAATCCCCCACTTCTCTCATTTCATGTACACTCTCCCCCAAACACCCTTTACCCCAGGCTCATAACGCACCTCTCTTTCCCATGACTGATTATTCGGGGAGTGTTTGACTTATGGGAGAGAATTCTGCCTTTTATACTCAGAAAGTCTATACATTACTAATTACTGAGTGGATGAATCCATTTAGTCTGTACTGAGCTTTCTGCATACTCCCTCCTCCACTGCTGTTGGGAGAGAGTAAAATCAGTGATCTTATGATCTGGAACTAAAATTGAAAATGCTTTTTTCCATAAAAATCTGTATTGTAAATGGTGGTTAGGTATCCTTATATAATAGTATGTATTATATATATTATAATTGTATATATATGTAATATATATTCATATATACATATGTAAATTTTATATTTTACTAAAATTATATATATTAACATATTTTACTCTATGTTAAACAGGTTTTAGTACCTTGGAATTAAAATATCAACAACATGCTTTTGAAATATAACCATTCAGAAGATAGAAGCAATGCAAAGTGTGATAAACTTTCTATTTACTTTGTATGATAAATTACAAAAAATGAACACAAATTCCTCCTATTCCTGTCTTTGTCATTCTTCGCGTCAAGAGATAGGGCCTCTTTCTCTACCTCTTGATTTTAGACTTGGCCATGTGACTTGCTTTGACCAATGAAGTATTCCAAAAATGATTTATACGGAGGCCTAAAATGTGCTTGCATGTTGGGGTTTGCCCTCTGTTGAGGCTGTTTGTCTCTTTTCTTGAAGTTGGAAACCTTTCCACCATCATGTGACATGTGGCCTTAGACCAACTAGTCTGCCAATTGGCTGACGTATGAATGAAGCATCCTAGACCACCCAGCCCTAACTGAGCCAGCTTAGACCAGAAGAATTCACAACTGTGAAAAATAAGAAATGGTGGTTGTTTTAAGCCACTATGTTTTGGGAAGGTTTGTTATGTAGGAATAGATAAGTGAGACATCCTCTTTATAAAAATTTCTTGTAATAAGCTGTTAGGAAACTATGAGGGTAATAGCTATAGCAAAATAATACTTTTAAGTGCCAACCACAGAATCCTTTTTTTCTTCTAGAAACAAAGCAGATATTGTCCAGCTAAACACAGCTTAGATAAGGTGCCAAATAGCTAAAGCTTGTAATAGATACCACCTATGTTTACTCCAAGAGTTATACAGATATTCATTTCAGCATTGCCCAGAGTTAAGATTTCTGGATCTTTTAAATGTTTCAGGGTATGGTTGTTTTGACAAATTAATATTTATCAAAAGATATGTTTGAATCCAGCTGTATTTAACAAACTCTAAACCATCTAAGACTTACTCCTGGCTTAGGAATTTTCTCGAATTCCTTTATTATGATGCTTTTTTCTTCCATTAAGCTGAAAAAAAAAATTAAAAAAGAGGTTTAACAGAGTGTTAGCTATTTCTGCAGTAATAACTTTCTCTTTTCTCTTTTCATGCCTGTTTGCCTGGCCCAGTGTCCATTCTTTATGATGATTTCAGTGACTCCCATAGACCCATTTAGATGGCATCCATTAGAGCAGTTATCACATTATAACTGCTTGGGAGCATGACCTCCCCCCTGGACTCTAGCTCCTTCTAGGCAGGCTCTGGGCTGTTTTTCCTTCTTTGTATTATTTGCAATGGACTAGTGCTTGCCTGGATTACTGCAACATCTTTCACTGGTTCCATCAAATAAGCAGATCCCATTAGCCAGCAGGTCTGAGAATCTGGAGCTAAAGATGCATGCATTCCAGGTTTTTTAAATGAAATTTTATTTGCAAAAATGTAAAATAAGATTATTCTAATAACTGTGTACCACATGGAATTTAATATAGGTTAGTTGTTTGGCCACAGGCTAAAGCTGATTTTTTTCAGAGCTTTGAATACTTACGCCTCTGCTTTAGGACCTTGCATATAAATTGATGTTATTTTACTTCCAGGCTATTGATCTTATAGCTCACCCGTGCTGCCAACAGGGGGCGGTAGTGTGCTGCCATCGTTTGGTTGTAAAGGCAACTTAGACGTCCCTGAGTTTTAAAAAGGTGACATGAAGCTCTCCCACAGTCAAGACTTATAATCTGTTCTTTAAATAAATATAAAATGATATTTACTTTAAACAAACATAAAATGACTAATTCTTTGGGGGCAGTTTTAACTAATATTTCTATTATGCCTTTTTCTTATTTTTATTAAAAAACAGATTGATTTTTTTCCTTTAAAATGTATACTTTCTATTTATAGGGAAATATAGCTGAACTTTGAACAACGCGGATTTGAACTTTGGGGTCCATGTATATGCAAATCTTTTAAAAATAATTTTCTAATTTTTAAATTATAGTTGACATAAGATAGTATATTAATTTCAGGTATAAAACATAGTGATTAAACATTTATATAACTTATAAAATGATCACACCAATAAATCTATTATTCATCTGATACCATACATATTTATTACAATATTATTAACTATATTCCTTATCCTGCAATTTGCATTCCTGTGACTATTTTGTAACTACCAATTTGTACTTATTAAGCCCTTTCCCTTTTTCACCTACTGCCCCTCAATCCCCTCCCATCTGGCAACCATCAAAATATCCTCTATATCTATGACTTTGTTTCTGTTTTGTTTATTTTGTTCCTTAGATTTCACATGTAAGTGAAGTCATATGGCATTTGCCTTCTCTGACTTACTCCACTCAGCACAATATCCTCTAGGTCCACCCATGTTGTTGGAGATAGCAAGATTTCATTCTTGCTATAATTTAAAATTATTTTTATGGCTGAGTAATATTCCATTGTATATATGATCAATCTCTTCTCTAAATTTTCATCCATTAATGAACACTCCAGGTCATCTCCATATCTTGGCAATGAACACATGGATTCACATGGACCTTCAAAGTGGCGTTTTGAGTTTCTTCGAATAAATATCCGGAAGTGGGATTACTGGGTCCCTTGTCATAGCATTTCTTTTAAAGTCTATTTTGTCTGGTATAAGTATTGCTACCCCAGCTTTCCCCCCCCCATTTCCATTTTCATGAAATATCTTTTTCTATCCCTTTACTTTCAGTCTGTGTATGTCTTTCGATCTTAAAGGAGTCTCTTGTAGGCAGCGTACGTAGAGGTCTTGTTTTCTTATCCATTCAGCTACCCTAACTTTGGATTGAAGCGTGTAATCATTTTTTCACTTGAATGGTTGGTATATATGTAGTTATTGCCATTTTATTCATATTTTTATCTTTTTTCCTTCTTTTTCTTCTTAAAGACATTCTTCTAACATTTCCTGTGATATTGGCTTGGTGTTGATAAACTCCTTTAAGCTCTTTATCTGTCCTTTAATTCTAAATGATAGCTTTGCTGGGTAGAGTAATCTTGGTTGTAGGTCTTTGCTTTTCATCATTTTGAAAATTTCATGCCAATCCTTTTTGGCCTGTAAAGTTTCTGTTGAGAAGTCAGCTGACAGTCTTATGGGAGCTCCCTTGTAGGTAGCTAACTGCATTTCTCTTGCTGCTTTTAAGATTCTTTGTCTTTAACCATGGGGAAATAATTATGATGGTCTTGATGTGGGCCTTTTTGGGTTCATCTTCTTTGGGACTCTCTGTGCTTCCTGGGCTTGTATTTAAGGTTAGAGAAGTTTCTCATCATTATTTTTTCAAATAGATTTTCAATCCCTTGCACTTTCTCTCTTCTCCTTCTGGTATACCTATGATATAAATGTTGGTATACTTGATATTGTCTTCAAGACCCCTTAAACTATCCTTGTTTTTTTGGATTCTTTTTTCTTTTTGCTGTTCTGATTGGGTGTTTTCTGTTACCTTATCTTTTAAATCACTGATTCGATCCTCGGCTTCATTTAATCTACTGTTAATTCTTTCTAAGGTATTCTTCATTTCAGTTATTGCGTTTTTCTGGTTGGTTTATGTTTTCTATTTTCGTTTTTATGTTTTCTATCTCTTTTTTAAAGTTCTCACTGCTATGTTCATTAAACATTCTTACAACCAGTGTTTTAAACTTTGCATCTGGTAGATTGCTTGTCTCCATTTTGTTTAGTTCTTTTTCTGGAGCTTTGTCCTGTTCATTTGAAACATGTTTCTTTGTTTCCCCATTTTGTCTGCCTCCTTGTGTTTGTTTCTATGTATTAGGCAGGACTGTTATGTCTCCTGGTCTTAGTAGAGTGGGCTTATGTAGTAGGTGTCCTGTGGGGTCCACTGGTGCAGTTTCCCTGGTCACCTGAACTGGATGCTGCAGATGTATACCTTGTGTGGGTTGTGCATGCCCTCCTGTTGTAGTTGAGCCTGGTTGCTTTTTGTATGTCAATGAGAAGAATTGCGCCTTGGGCTGATTGGTTGTGAGGACTGGCCAGTGACTACAGTGGAGGAATGATTGTGCTGGGGCTGACCCTATGAAGCAGGATTTACTTTAGCAGGGCTCTGGTGCCTGCCCAGTCTGCTCTTTGGGTGTGTTGTCTTCATATGCTGCTCAGGGTAGTGCTCTGGCTCATTCTGAAGCTGGGGACTGGGAGTGCTGGCCCCACAGCCTCTAGGGAAGGTCCCTGCTACAGTCCAAGTTCAGCCACAGCCTGTACCCTGCCCAGGACAACCTAACATGAGCCACCAAGTAATCATAGATGGCCGCCACCCATGCTTGGAGATGACTTGAGAGGCCAAGCTGTGCACTAAGAGTGGCTGCTGCTAGTGCTGGGCTTGGGGCATGCCAAGGCCAGATGCTGTTTGTTTAAAAATTGTGAACCTTTGAGAAATTTTAGGAAAGTCTACAGCATGAGCCAAGACAGGTTGTTCGTATGGAAAAGCCACTGGAAAGAGCTTGAGTGGGCCCACAAGGTGGGTGGTGCAGGGTTTCAGGGAATCATCAGGGCTAGGTGACCAGTGTTATCTAGATTGATGGAGATTCAGATATGGTGGCCCGCCTATGTCTGCACACTGGGCGGGTGGAGGCCTCTCCCAACACTTCTACCTGGAAGAAAGCTTCCCCTTTAGTCCTCACTCTAAAGCCAGACAATTCAGTTCCTCCTTGACTGGGAGTCCAGATGTTTTTTTCAATGAACATAGTAAATGTGTTTTCTCTTCCTAATGATTTTCTTAATAACATTTTCTTTTCTCTAGTTTACTTTATTTTTAAGAATATAATATTATATATACATAAAGTACAAAATATGTTAATCAGCTATTTATATTATCAGTAAGGCTTCCTGTCAACAGTAGGCTAACTTTTAGAGAAGTTAAAAGTTATACACAGATTTCGACTGCAAGGGGGTCAGCACCTTTACTGCTTTGTCCCACCCTGTATTGTTCAAGGATCAACTGCATATCCTTCATAATCCCATCTCATCACACCAATTGATCATTTGTATTTTATTTTTAATAACTTTAGTATTATTTTCATATATTTCTAATAGAATATTTTCAATTAATATCTTCATATTATTTTCCTTTTAATACTTTTTAATAAAATTATATCAAATGTGTATATATGATTAAACCTATTTTTACCCAACATGTAATTAAAATATTTCCCAATTGCAAAACAGACTTTATAATTAATAATTAAATAGCTTCAAAGTTTTCTAGTGAATGAGTGTACCATAATAATGTAATCCTAAATATTATCTTTTACTGAACCTACTATATGCCAGATATATGCATCATTTCTAAACTTCAGACCCTTGCTAAGTAAGTATAGTTATCTTCCTTATACAAATGACAAAACTGAGGAGTTAGCACCTTTTTCAGAGTCACATGGTCAAGGCTGAACTGACATTCAAACCCAGAGTGCTTTTCAGTATCAAGTTGCCTCTGGAATAATTATTATTTAATTATTCCATTATTTTTTAGACTTTAGATTACTTTCAAATTTTCATGTTTATGAATAATAATGTAATAAACAACTTTATGCATTGTCTTTTTTTCTTTTTGGATTCTCATTTTTGATATATATTAACTCTTAACCTTTTAAACTGACATTAACATTTAAATCTGACATTTTTAGGTTTCCTGACTAAGGGGTGATTCAATGTCAAAGGTCCTCAGGATTCTTTTCTTTTCTGCAGCAAGAGAATCCTAACTAAAACCAAGCCATCAACAGTTTTAGTTTTTAAGGACTTGTAGGTAAAGAAACAATGCAGACTGTCTATAGCTGTCACTGGAGGTATTTAAGCATAGACTGAGTGATTGCTCAGAAAAGACTCAGGTATTTCTCACGTATAGTCAGGTATGAGAACCAATTTTGGGACCAAAAGTTCTCAAACTCTGACAAGAATCAGGATCACAGAAGAAACTTGTAAAAAATTCAGATGTCATCTTCAGTGGGAAGGCTTAGAAAGAAATCAGAAATCATTAGTTTTAGTGTTAGATCTGCCTTTTAAACAAGTATCTCGGGTGCTTCTCTTTACAAAGACTATACTCTGCAAAACCTGTTTTAAGCTGGTTGTCTTCTTCGTTGCCACAGGTGGGACAGGACAGACTTTTTAGTGTAGAAGGTAAAAATCTGTTATGGCTGTGAGTTTTTCCTTACTGCTAATCCTGATGACCTGTATGCCCTTCTGTCATATTCTAACTTGCTGGAATTCCAGATGCATTGCTAAAATAATTCCTGTTTCCTTTTTACTGGATCTGTCTGTTTCTTGGTTCCAACTTTGCTCTCACTGCTGGACTAAGAATGGAAAACAACTACTAAACTCTGGGTGAGCACCAACAGGGATGACAGGGACCAGTTATGGAAGAGTAAATAATCACTAAGGCCAGGATCATGTTGGGAGAGTCCTGCACATGTGCAGCATGAGTATACCCACTCTCCACATCCACACCCATGACAGACAGCACTGACGATGGCTGTTTCCTCTGCTGACCGACACTTGTCAGATACATCAGGTTTAGCATGAGAGACAATTTATTTGCTGTCCAAATCTTAGGAATTACTAGAAAGCAGAGAAGTCAAAAAAAAGGTAAAGTGAAGGCAAGCAAAAGTCTGTAAAGAATATTGGAAAATCTCTTCAGGGAAAGTTTTTAGAAAGATAATGACTTCTTTGTTTCAAAAATTAATTCTCAACAGTATTTATTTAATTACTTTATTGTTTATTTGTAATGTATTAATTTAATTTATTTACATAGGTTACATATTTCTTGAACTACATATTTATCAAGAGATCATCAGTGAATATTAATCCCCAAACTAAAATTATGTATTGTAACAGATTTAATTTTTAACCTAGCACATAATTGTACCTACCAATAGCATTTATTGTAGAATTTATATTTTGTGAAAACATGAGAAAAGCAACCAAAATATAGAATAAATCTTTTATTTGTAGTGTATTAGAACAATATACTATTCTTAGTTGTTGCCAGTGATTCAGAAGTTCCTACAGATGTTGGGATAGAGGAGAGCTAGTTATTTGGGCTTCTATGATTTAGACCCTGAATAAAATGAGAATTTGTTGTGCCGATGTGAAAAATATCATCTGTATATCTGGATGAATAGTCTTCTCTCAGTAGCTTAATTTTTTAAAATTTTTATGTGGGGATGGAAAAATCTTTTTTCCTTGGGGAGTGTTGAGTGAATTTGTTCTGAACCATGCAATACTAAATATGTTAAGCCAATGAAATAATAGCCTATTTTTCTTTCCTGATATTTTTTCCTGATATCTTTTGGTATCACCACTATTTTTATGAAAACAAGTTTGTTAATTTTTGAGCTCTTAATAGTTAAGAATGCAAGGGAGTCTGCTTAAGCTAAAGTATCATGTATTACAAATCTCAGAATACACACTAAACATTTCTGTAAATGTGCATTTTAAACGTTTTTGTTCACAGTAGGTCACTATGCATGTCCCCTCCCTATCTCAAGTAACTATGAACAATTTGCCTGTCTATACCTAAAAGGCAAGAGTTCTTTTTTTTCTCCCTTGGCAGGAATACTTGGAAATTTTAAACAATTTAAATATCAACTGACTTATGTTCTTCTTAACCTTTCATGAAAATGTCAAGCCTTCATATTTTCAATACTAATGAACAACCACCAATTGTTTTAATTTCATTATTTTGTCAACTGAAAGAGTGCTTACAGAGCACAGAAATAGCTAGGCTTTCTTTTTATAGATATCACTGGTGAGCCTGAAACAAGTTTAGATTTAAAGACAAAAAAGAACTTAGATTTTTTTTCCCCCTGAATATAATCCTCCTGGTTAAGCTAGCCTCCTTTATCCCCCAGCTGAAAAAATAGGCTACTAAAGAGGATTCCAAACTCAGGACTTGCAAGGTCCCCAGGAAGTCACTCAAGTCATTTGCTTATCTTTCAGCTGGACTGAATTATATTCACTTGGTCAGAAATCTACCTACTCTTAAAAATAGCCAGAGGAAGTTCTGCCACCTTAAATGGTAACAAATTCTAAGAGAGATGGTTTGGCTTTGTCTCCAGTACACAGACACAGCACACAGCACACCGCAGCACAAAATCTGGATTGCAGTCACTTTGAAGTTCATCTAAATATTGTGATTTGCTGAACAAACTCTTCTACTGACTTACTGCTCACAGGAGGAATGTTAGAGGAGATTTTGGAAATAACATTTGTCCTTCTGGCAATACATTTCTACTTTAGTTCACTGAATGACATCCTTTAGGTTTGGATAAATAAGTTTTGTCTTCCAAAAGGATGTAACTTTCTTCTTTAATCCTAAGGACTAGTTTAGTTATAGGAGAATAAGGTTAAAAATGTGGTCTGTGTTCCCATATTAGAAGAATAGAGTCAGATGTGATGCTCAGCTCACATAGGCTTATTTGGAAAGTGCGCCTGGGATGCTCGCCATGCAGACACAAGATCTGGTACTGCAAAAAAGATAAGGGGCCACCATCAGGGCAGTAGAGGGCGAGAGTGTGTGTGTGTGCTAAGTCCTTATTTTGTGGAGTGTGTTCTTTAGCTGCAGCTCCCAATGCTTATGGCTTTCCTGATACATGGAAAACATAGCAGGAAACTCCTTTTCCTGAAAGCATTTCCCTGTCACCTCGGCTTTTTTTCCAGAAGTTGTGTAACCTTATTGTTCAGGGTCTGGCTGTTCTAGGGAATCGAGGAAAGTTATAAGCTTGCAATCATCTTCATGTTGCTATCTCACACTCGTTGTACCTAAAATTTCTAATTTAGTCTAATTTTTTCTAATTTTGTTTATGTCGAAACAGCTTGGTTCGTATCTGTTTTCATTGTGCTTAAGAGAATTGTGTACTTACCTATTCAATCTGTACTGATTATGGAACTCTCTTTCCTTCACTGCATTGTATTCATTTTGATACTTGAGAAGTTGTTCTCTCATTTTGGAGACCTCAGTGGAGAATGCCTCTGGAAAATTATCAGCTTGCTGCAGGTGAAACTGCTGCTGTTCTATTTGCTCAGTGAAACGTTTGGCATTCTGGAGCAGTTGGACCTCTGACTCTTGTGTGCTGGGTTCCATGAAAACAGAAATTCATATAATGAGGAGTGTATACCACCTTCAATCCCCTTAGTAGCTCCTGTGGGGGTCTAGTGAGGAGGGGAAACAGTATGTCCACAATGCACTCCTTTACTTCCATTCCTGGGTTGAATTCAATTCAGTGACACTTTTGTACCAAGTATTGCACTAGGCACTAGAGGTAGATGGAGCTCACAATCTAGTAGAGGGGGACAGATATAAATAGATAGCTGGAATACCAGGTGACAAGTGCTACCACTCGTGTCTAGATTAATATGGTGAGAGATAACAGAGAAAGGATTAAGTTGGATGAGAATGTGATAGTTGTGCTTAACTTCGAATAACAATTTTGATTTCTGTGGGTGGGGACAACAATAAGGTAAGAGTGGGTCTTCCCTTCAACTGCCCCAGTAATGTTGGCTCTCTTAGATTCTTGAATTCTCCTGAACTGATTGTAGGAAAATCTTTTCCTCCTTCATGAACTAAGAAAATATAGAAAGATTTCTAATGACACTTTACTAGGAAAGTAGGAAGAAAAATTCCCCTATAAAACGATGGACATAATTAATTTACAGATTTCTGATCCTAAATTCAATGCCTGACTAGCGCTGGACTTGAATGTCACAGTAGAGAGAGATTCGTACAACCCTAATTGTATTCTCTCATCTTGGCCCTATCTAGGGAAAGGGGTTAAGCATGTGACTAGAAGCAAATTTGAATGTACACAGAAATTAGGCTTGCTGGAATCTCCAAGATCTTCTAGAAGTCACTTAGCTATGCTGCAAGCTAGTATCAGCTCCAGCTTTACCAGACGACTTGATTCCTCTTTCTTAGAAACCTACTGCCTCATATTAGCTACTTTGCCTATTAGGAAGTAGGACCCCTGCCATTTCCTGTTTTATTTTATTATTTTTTTCTTCTTTCTTTTCCTTTTTTTACTTTTTCTTTCTTTTTTTCTCTTTCCTTCTTCTTTTCTTTTTCTTTTTTTCTTAACGTGTATAGCACCCGATATTCCTAGGTGGTCTCCCATTCAAGTACTAACCAGGCCCAACCTTGCTTAGCTTCTGAGATCAGACGAGATTAGGCGCATTGAGGGTGGCATGGCATTGACTGCCATTTCCTGTTTTAAAACCAGCAGTCTCTTTTGGTGTGTGCTCCCCACCATGTTTCCTCACCAGGAGAAATCTTTAGGTTTCACCTCATTTGCAGAGATGCCTAATGACTTGATCAAATCTGTCTCAACTGAAGCTACCAACTCTACTCATTTCCCAGGCTTTAATATATCATATGCTCAGTAATATACAGAGAACAATTTATTGGAACATAATATGTTCCAGGTACTATGTTAAGTACCAAATAGCAACAACAATAGCTACAATGATAACTTACATAATTTCCATTAATAAAAGCTGGAGTTATTTCTTACAATTCAATTTCCTTATATGCTAATATACTTTGTAAACCTAAAGTTATCTGATCTCTTTAACATGAGTCTTCAACTATGGAATTGTCAGGTATTCTCTTGAGCCACAGTGCCTGTTGTCCCTAGAAAGGAGGTGGGCAAGCTGCTTAGGGTTCCAGCCAGAACAGAAATGGTAATTCGCCCACTTGGACTTGAAAGATGGTGTCAGCAGAAGAGAATTTTACCAACTCTTATTACGTACTTTTATGGAAAACTCATTCATTTTCAGTTCAGCATTTCCAGCCAATATCTGCCCTGCTATAGCCCCAGCAGGAAGAGTAAGGTCTACTTCATCATGCCTTTCCCAACCACCAGGCAATGGGAATAGGAGAGAGCGTTGGGTGTTTGTAATGCCAAAAGAAGGAACTAAGGGGTCAAGAGGAGATAAAATGTGGATAACAGAAGGGGAGTAATAGTTTTGCAACACAACCAGGAAGTAGGAAGAAATAATGCCATAGCCTTGGTCCTGCATTGCCATCTGTCACTGGGGCCCAGAGAACTGTGCCGTGGGCCAGGCAAGGAGGAAGCAAAGCAAGCATCCTGCAAGGGCTCTAGATTAGAGCTAACCAGAGGATGAGAAATGATGCAATATTCCTTGTATCTTCAAAGAGGTTTGGAGGGATACCCCAAGAACTATATGGGCTTTTCTCTTAAGTAGTGTTGGAAAAGATTACCCTAGACTTTTTATCTAAATACTCTACATTCCTGAGTCTTGAGAACTATGTGCACACACTGGCAGGAAGGACTAATTGTGGGAAATGGAGTCTCTATTAAGGATGAGGGTGAGGATTTAACTTAGAGCTGGGGAGGAGGAGGAGGAGCCAAAGCTGAGGGCTCTGGAGGATGGTTAGGAAATTCAGTGGAGCTGAGTAAGAATGAGGTGGGATGAAAGTGAAGGATGAATAGGGATGCAGTTCTGCTCTTCTCCTAGTCATCCACTCTTGCTCTTATCCTCACCGTATCTAAATGACTGTTCAAGAAAAGAAGTAGGGGTAGTGGTTGGAGATTGGAGGAGAGAACGGCTGGGGAATGGCAGGATAGAGTTTCTATCCATTGCTGTCTTTCCTTGGCTTTTGATGAAGACTTTGTGCAAGGCTATGAAGCAGGCTGTGGGGAAAAGGAAGAAAGAAGTGCGGGAGTAGTAAGAAATAGCAGCAGAATAAGATTTCCCCTCTTTTTTTCACACTCCTTCCTCCTTGATTCCCAATGACTGATAACAGGTGCTTAGGAAACCTTGTTGAATTATTCTGTGGAAGCTTATTCTTCTGACCTGCTGCCGACTGGGCTAAGCTAAGCTAAGTAGCCTCAGGTAGGAGGAAGAGCTAAGAAGTAGAGACCAAAGTTTCAGCAGATGTAGGCTAGAGTTGTCATAGAACCTATACTTCTGAGTGGTGAAGAGAGGTGGGGAGGAGATAATTCTATAGGAGTGTCCTGTAGCAGCTAAGGTGAATGTCCCATCAAAATCCCCTTGGCCCGCTCTCATACATACCTACTGCACCTGTGTGCTTCTGCCTGAGAACTTTCTCTGGCCATAGGAGCTTGCTTGGCTTTTCAAAGGGCAAGCTAGACATGCCAGGAGCTCATTTTCCTAGCAGCAAACCTTAATCAATAAGGGATGGACAAATACTCCAGTTTCCTCATCCTTCAGCAGTAGGGTTCTAAGGTATATTTTATATACTCACACAGAAGGTACTCAGTGAGACTGAGCCCCAGTTGCCCACAATGTTAACTTGAAGATTAACACATCCCCAGCAGGATTCCCCTCTTCCCTGTCTCACTTCTCCACTCTTTCATGATAATTTCTGGTGTCACCTCTCACACTTGAACTCAAATCCTTGCCTCAGAATTGGCTTTTGGGGGGATGCAAAATAAGACAGGTCTCATCACAAGTAAGAAACATAAATATGATAAAAGATATAGTCACATGGGTAAATAGCATACCTTACAACAGTATCATGCAGCAAAGTGTACTTGGCTTTTAATTCTGCCATTCTGGTTCCAGGAAGTTTTCCCATAGCATGTAACTAGCAAAGAGAACACAACATCACTCTCTTTATGCTTTAAGCAGAAGTTACACGGATATATAGTCATCTTATAAAATCTTTCAGTTAAACAGTAGAGAGAAAACATATGAGGCAATTTGGTATATTAGAAAGATGCGGAGTGTTTGGAGAAAATAGTTCTCGTTCTATTCCGTCTCCAAGAAGCTCTGTGTCCTTAAGCAAGTCTTTTACCTGTCTAGATAGACTATGATTTTTTCACTGTAAATTGAGAGAATGAATTGAGTTAAATTCCTCCAATTCTAAAAAACATATTCCTAGTTTTAGCAAACAACCTGAATAGTGGAGATTACTAGGATGGCTATTTGTATGTTGAGAGAACTAATAATTATTGGGCATCTATTACAAGCAAGTGTTGTATATCAGTTATTTCATTCTCAAAAATGTTTTGTGAAGTAGGTATTATCTCCGTTTTAAATTAAAGTTTAGAAAAGTAAGTTGTCCAAAGTTACAGAGATATTTAAAGGCAGAGTCAGGATTGAAACCTAAGTGGTCTAGCTCCAAAATTCCAAGATCGCTCTCTATTCCACGAAGACTCTGCCTCTGCTGCCAAAGAGCACGACGATTTGTCTGGTATATAAAGCGATATTAATTATTGATTCCTTTTCATTTCTGGTAGAAGAACTTTTGCTTTACTCTCTGTGTTATGTGATAAGTAGTTAACAGACATCATAGCACAACATCAAACACTAAAGTCTGATGAGCATTTATTGTATTAGGTTTGACTTTGACTGAACTGCTAGTGAGTGACATGCTATCGAAAAACAGAACTAAAGAAAAGATTTGTTTTTCAATGCCCTGTGGTTATTACTGCCAAAATATTTCTTGAATGTATCCACTTTCCTCTCCTTTCCCTGATCCCACTAGTCTAAGTCACATCACCTGTCAGGTGGATTACTACAAAACATCCACTGCCCTCTCCCCATTACTGTTTCCACTCAGAGCCCCTATCCATTTTCTTCTCATGGAGATCTTTTTAAAAAAATCAAAGTCTTATTAAGCTGGGTGCTCAAAACCATTCAAATAGAACAGAATTCAAGGTCCTCGAAATAACTCTTAAGGTCCTTTCATGACCCTGACACCCTCCCAGCCTCTTACACAATACCCTCCTCAAGTTCATAGTACTCCAGCCACACTAGCTGTCTTTTATTTCCAAAAACGTATAAATCTTTTTCCTTCTCCAAAGCCTCTGCACTGGCCAGTCCTCACTTTATCCTCACTTCACTTAAACTTTTTCTTCATACTTCAGTTTAAATATCAATCCATAAGAAGGCCTTCTCTGACTTCTAAATCTAAGATAGATATCCACATACATCACCCTCCCCCCGAAACTGTTTTTCATAACATATCACAATAAGCAGTACTACATTTATTTATGTTTTTATAAAAAGAATGTTACTCCATAACTAGTAAATAAGCACCATGAGGAAAGAACCCAGGTTACCTTGCTCCTCACTCTATCCTCAGCCAGTGGAACCCCAGAAACAGTGTACCTGTTTGGCAAATATTTGCTGAGTGAGCAAATGAATGAATGTAATGGATAAAATACAAAGGTTTGAGTCTACACAGTGGGATTTCATGGCCTCTCTACCCAAATCAGGGTAGAAAAACATTGCTAAATGCAGTATAAAACCATCTTTTCTTTGTGAAAGTGTCTGTGATCTTTTGCAAGGGCCCTACAAGCTGGTGCCAGGCCTGGGTTCCAATCCCCAGAATGTTTATTTTTAATTTATGGGTAAAATATGGTGAACAGGATTTTTAAGACCTTTGAGGAGGTCCTACTTCTCACTATATGAAATATGTTAAAATGTATTCACATATTGCCTTAAATATAATTTATATGTAACTTTTTAAGTGTGGAGTTGCTATTGCCAGGTTGACCTAAGGTTATATTTTATAGATATTTAATTAAACACATTTATTCTGGTCCTGCAGTGTTCTTTCTGCATTTTCAAGCCAATATGTAATTTATTTCAGGTCTCAAATATTTTCATTGGTTCCTGAAAAGGGAGTAAGCCATAGACACTGTGCCTTTAAAGTCTAACAGGTAAAAAAAAAGAAAAAAAAAGCTTTGCATATGGACACTCTTAAAGGAGAAAAGTTACTAGAGAAAGGTTATACAAAAATAAGTGTAAGAGTGTGTGTTCGTATATATGTATGTGTGTACTATGAAGGCCATGTGGGGGCTAACCTTGTAAGTGGCCATGTGGGGGCTAGCCTTGTAAGTAGCCAACAAGTTAGCTATTGGAGGTAAGACATTGGGGGAGATAATTCTGGACTCATATTTTTAAAAACACATATATTATTTAGTTTTATTTTTAAGCTGAAAAAATCTCTCACCTACTGCCCTGCATGAGGGAAATAAAAGTGAATGTGACATAGGCCCTACCCTAAAATAGCTCACAGTAAGAGGAGATACACACAAAAGACATTACAGACTGCTTAAATCCCACTCAGTAGTTTTATTGTTAGTAAATAACTACATTTGACATTTTGTAATTTTCTTTATACTGTAAGTTAAAGCAAATAAGTGAAATTATAAATTATGGATCACTTCGAGGGGCTAGAACTTCTAGGATGGTGGTGTGAAGAGCCTGATGAATTCCTCGTTTTCAAAGAAATATTGATTACACTGGTCAAAATTATCTAAGACTACCATTTAAAGTCTCTGGATATTGACCTAAGGGCATCCAAGAAATTGAGCAACATTTATTCAACAAAATCTACTGAAACTCAGTAAGAACACTGGGAAACTATGGCATTTGAACCATGAGTTGCATCTATCACCCCCAGCTCCATGTTGTGGAAGAACTATTCTGGCCAGGTTTGGCAGCAAGTGAAGAGCCCACCCATCTTCTCCACCTTCCTATTGCTGAAGATCTATTCAGGGGGGTGGGACAGCCCCAGAAAACTGCTGCACTCATCTCTCCCCACCCTCCCAGCTCTGTATTGTGAAAGAGCTTTACTAGGTGGTAGCTGCAATTGTTCTGTGGTGCTCACTCCAAGCTCCTGCTTTATAGGGAGATTCTGGGTAGGGCAACCAAGGAAGATCAGGGTCCCCTATCTCTCCCACTCCTGCTGATCAAGGTGGGGCTGAGTAAGCTGTGAAGACTTGCAGCTCTGAAGCCCTGTCTGAGGATGCTCACTTTCTGAAACAGAGTATAGAATATCCATGCCCCAGAGCATTATCAAAAACAATAGACATCACAAGGGTTAATAGTAAGTGGAGGCTAATAATAGCTTAGTGATATTGGTAGAGGCAGACGAGCAGAAGTTTAACAGAGAAATTGGGGTCCATGACAGCCAAAGAAAGCCTTGCTAAAATCACACTTGATACAGGTGGTCCAGAAGGCTGTGGAAAATCCCAAGCTGTGACCACACAGGAGTGACCAGACGAAGGTATTTCTAAGCTATCAGTCTCTGAGTTAAAGGCCAGCCAGACAGGTAAACTCCCTGAACTGTAAAAGTAGTCCCTAAACCACATACAGAATCAATGGAAAAGGATGAAAATGTTACTGGTTCAGGAGGCTTAAGCACAATTTCTGACCAATCAATGGCTAACTACTAAGCTATGTTGATACAGGGGCAATCCCCAGGAAGCCAAGCTTAAAAATTAAAACAAGATAAAAATGAAAAATGGTGTAGATGACAGAGGCTTTGTTCATCTGCTCTTATGATCACATCAAAGTTGTGACGGAAACATGGAGTGAACAGCAAGCAGTCACTGGGGTCTAGATGAACAAGCCCTACAACTAAGGAGAGAAATAAGAAATCACCCTGCAACGGGAGGAGGTCCGACAGGGGCGAGGACGCGAGGTTGCCTTTCCCAAGCAACTGAGTGAGACAGAGGCTGCGGCAGCCGGCAGCTGCAGATATTCCACTTAAAGGGGCCGTGTCCCCGATGGGAGTTTCATGGTGACAGATCTGCTCACTCTGAGCACCAGTGCTGGGTTGGCTGCTCCGGGGCCACAAGGGACTTATAGGAGGATGCTGAGCTGTTGGAGCGAGGGCCAGAGGTGAGGCTTTCTCCTCAGCATAAGTGCCGGTGGTAGCCATTGTTCTTCTGTTGAGCCCACTGCCTCCCAGTGTGTGGACAGAGTGCAGCCGTAGCTGAGATGTCATCAAACTGGATAACAGGTCTCTCTTCCTAGAGGATTCCCTGAAACTCTGCCTTCCCCAAACTCTTGGCCCCACCCAAGCCACATCCAGTTGTGTCCTTGGTGAGTCCTGTGCAATTTGCTGAGCAGTGCCAAAATACACTGGTGGCAGCTGACCTCTGTTTCTGGCGTGGTTTTTTTCAGGCAACTATAAGCATAGCGTCTGTGGATTACTTGCTGAATCTTAATAGGTGGC
>NW_006494608.1:10637685-10696816 GCF_000325575.1 Pteropus alecto | reverse complement strand
GGATGCCTATAAGAGACTCACTTCAGATTAAAAGAGACACACAGACTAAAAGGAAAGGGATGGAAAAAGACATTGCCTTGATGGACCTAGAGGGTATTGTGCAGAATGAAGTCAGTTAGAGAAAGAAAAATACCACGTGATTTCACGTACATGTGTAATCTAAAGAACAAAATAAACAACAATAACAATAAAAATGGAAACAAACCCAGTAGATACAGAGAATATTTTCAGGGCTACTTAGATAGGAGGGGTTTGGGGGTAATGGTGAAAAAATGTGAAGGGATTAAGAAATACAAATAAATAGTTACAAAATAGTCATGGAGATATAAAGTGTAACATAAGTAAAATCGTCAACAATATTTAAGTGGAGTGATCACTTGAGCTCTAATCACTATGCTGTACAACTGAAACTAAGATATTATTGTATGCCAACTATAACTGAAAAAAACTCATTGAATTGTACAATGTAAAGATGAGCAACTAATTATCTATTATATTTCAATAAAGCTGGCAAAAAAAAAAAACAAGATAAAAACGAAGAAGGAATCTAAGCAGATAGATCAGAGGCTAAATACTGTGGGGAAATACAGTTCACAGAATTAGTGCAGTCAGCCACAGAACAAATAAACATATGAACAACCATAACAAAACAGCAACAACAAAAAGCCTGGGGGATTAGAATCCAGAGTTGCTATAATATATTATCTAAAATGTTCAATTTTCAACAAAAAATTATGAGACGTGAAGAAATGAGGAAAAATGGCAGAAACTGCTTTGGACCTAACTGCAGGTGTTGGACCTAACAAAGACTTCATGTAACGATTTTAAATATGTTCAAAGTATGAAATGAAACCATATTTAAAGAACTGAGAGTATGATGACAATTCACCAAATAGAGACTATCGATAAGGTATTGATCTAGAAGGATAAGAACTAAGATGTTAAAATGATGTTCTTTGGGTAGTTAAATGTACGGCTTTTATATTTTTATTTTTGCTTATCTGTATTTTCTAATTTGTTCCAACGCATATTTACTGCTTTTAATAATAAAAGGCTATTAAAATATGCTTGAAAATGACTGGTCTTGAAAACAGTAGGGATTCACAGCAGAATTTCAAATTGCAGAGTCCTGCGATCAGATCCTACTGGCAGATACAGCTTTTAATTCAGACTTAGTGAAAACTCAGCTGTATTTCCCCTAAGTCGAGTCTTCTGAAATAGCAGTAGTTTGAAGCCTGTTGGTAGGTGGGCCAAGGATGCATATTGGCAAGTTTTATGACCACAGGGTAAACAAGAAGGTTGGAGGGGTTTCGTTTCCTATTTGCTATTTCTATCTCCCCTAGCCATACAGCCTTCGGTACCTAAGAAGCTGTGAAGAAAGCTTGACAGGGCAAAACATTTAATATATCTTTGTAGTTTCTACATAAATTGGAAAAGGTTAAGTCATAAATGTTCGGAAAGAGAATTGATAAGCTATCTTTAATTTGGTCTACTCTACTAAAAAAAAATCTCTCTTAAAAAGAAAAAGATCAAATTATGAAGAACGAAATTTACCCTCCTTAAAAATAAAAGTCATAATCTGGATGTTATTGGTCATAAAAAATCGACATTGTTTTGTAAAATTGTAAAGTCTCTTTAAGCAGGTCAAGCTCTAGTTAGAAACTTCAGACTTGAGTTAGTAGATGAAACACTTCACTCAAAAACACAAACATCGAAAAAATAGTTGCATTTTCACACTGCATAACACAAATGGGTACCAGGTTTATCATATTTTTTAAATGCAGAATCTAAGAAATAGAGCATAAAGATCAATCTTAAATTGTCAAAGAGTGTATGCAATAAAAGGTTAGATATAATGTCATAAGTTCATAAACATAATTTCACAATAGATACTTGTGTTACTGAATTGCCCTGTTGGTAATTGAGACTGGAAGGAAACATTTACTCTTGAGCTAGAAGTTTAACAAGAGTGCATGATTCATAGATGACATATAATAATATGGAAAATTTTTCAAAAATTGAAATTCTAAGACATTCCAGGGAAAGTAATAGCTCAGTAAGAGCTTTTACCAAGAGATCTTATCTGGAATTGAGTCAGCATGAGGAAACAATTAGATGTTTGTGTGAGTGTCTGCAAGGGCAACCACGGTGACCATGATTATTAACCTACTCTATTCTTGTTGCCTCTTTGACATTACCTACTGGTTTGGTCTCATCATGAGAAATAGTTGTCATACTTTGAGAAGTAGCATAAACTTGAAAGCATAAACCCTTATGATCCTGTGTCCGTCTCACCCTCCTCTCCCTTTCACTGCTGGAAATAAACAACATAGCTATTTGAAGTAGTTTCCAAATATAGTCGATTTCTAAACAATGGTTCATCACTCCTACTGCGTGAATTTTCTCCTTAGCTCTTATATTATGCTTTAGGTTTCCCACACACCTAACGCATTCACCAAACAAATTTAGGCCACCTAAACTCATCCCCCACATCAACAGACCCATTTATCTACCCCCACACCCACCCGAAACTTCTTTCCCCATATCTCAAAAATGAAATTTTCCTTCCTCCTGGTTAAGACCAACTCATCTACCCTAGCACTCAAATATTTACTCTTCTACTTCTTCCTAGGCATTAAATCATTAGTTATACCTTCTCTCCTTTATAAACTCTACTTCTCCCTCTTGGCTGGCTCAGCATACAGTAATCAAGTACATCACAAGTGGATTTTGTTTGAATTCCAGCTCTGCTACTTTTTAACTGTAACTTGGAGTAACATTGAATCAATCTGTGCCTCAATTCCATCAGTTGTAAATGAAACAAAAATAGCCTCCATTTCATAAGACTAGTGAAGACTAAATGACTCAATATATATAAGGTATTTAGTATAGTATCTAGTATACAAATAAGAGCTTAATCAATGTCATTTATTTTATTATTATCATTAACATTATCCTCAACATATAAATTTGCTCATTTTTCTCATTTAAAAAACAAAACAAAATCCACCTTGGATGCTGTGCTCTCATCTAGTCACCATTTTCTTTCTCTCCTTCATTTTCATTTCGGTTTTTCTCGAAAACAGTAGTCTCTGCTCTCCATCTCTACTTCCTTATCTTTCGGTCACTCACTAGTCCATAGTGAACTTGACCAGTGACTTCTTCATTTCTCTGCCTGATTTTAATATTTTTTCTCCTTATCACTGTTTTTCACTAATATATTTATGATATATCCTTGTGTGATTTTCTTTAGTTTTACATTTGCTCAAAGTTTTAGGTCTGTGGGTTTATAGTTTTCATCAAATTTGGAAATATTTCGGGTGTTATTTCTTCAAATATTTTTTCTGTCCCCCGCTCTTCTGCGACTCTAATTATTCGTATGTTTGGCCACTTGGTGTTCACAGGTCACTAATATTCTTTTCATTTTTAATCTTCCAGTCTTTTTTCTTCTTTTCATTTTGGATAGTTTCTATTGTTATATCTTAAAGCTCACTAATTTCTTTTTCTTTAGTGTCTAATTTGCTGTTAATCCAATACAGTAAAGTTTTCTTCTCAGCTACTGTATTTTTCATCTTTAGAAGTTTGATCTGAGTCTTTTTTATAACTTCCACTTCTCTCATTATGTTCATGCATTCCTCCACCTTTTTCCCCAACATTCAAAATATGCGTAATAGCTGTTCTAATATCCTTGTCTACTAATTGTATTTCTATGTCTCCATTAATTGCTTTTTCTCCTCATTATATGCCACATTCCTGCTTCTTTGTATGCCTATTGATTTTTGATTGGCTGCCAGACATTGTGAATTTTATGCTATTGAGAGATTTTTTGGTGTTTCTTTAAATATTTTTAGGTTTTATGAGTTACAATTAAGATATTGTTAACAAACTCTTAGAAACAATTTGGTTCTTTTGAGGCTTCCTTTTAACCTTTGTTAAGAAAGTCCAGGATGATCTTTTGTTTAAGACTAATTTGGCCCCACTGAGTCAATACCCTTCTATTCAGTGCTCACGTGTTAGAAGGTCTTTCTATCCTTGTTGATTGAAACATGAACTATTCTTCACCCTCTGTGAGCTCTAGGTAGTGTTCTACCTCTTCCTTTCTGTGAGTTCTTTCCCCAGCCTTAGCAGTATCCTTGCATGCGAGCACTGAACAATACGTCTCTGCAGATCTCTGAAGTTCTCTCTCTCCATGAAGATCTCTCCTCTCCTGACCTATGTATTTTGCCAACTTGGCCTCCCTGAACCCCAATTCCCCCAATTCTGTCTCCTCAAATCAGCAAGACCATCTGACTCTGGGCTCCCCTTTTTATGCTATCACTGGAAACTCTCTAAATAGTAAGCTGGGCAACTATAGGCCTCATTTTATTTCCTTACTCCCAGGGATCACTGTTCTTTCTGTCTTTTGTTCAAAGTCTGAAAATCATTGTTTCATACAATTTGATCAGTTTTTGAGTTACTTTAGGTAGAATAGTATATCTACTTCCTAGAACTCTATATTGGCTAAAAGTGGTCGCAGTGACCTCTTTTGTTTCCTTTTCCAATAAAACTTTATTTATAAAAAAAAGGTGACCAGCATACAGGCCATAGATTGCTGATGCCTTCTCTACAAGTGTTATGATTTTAGTGTTTACATTAAGTCTACGATCTATTTTAATTTTTGTATATGGTGCAAGATATGAATTAAAGTTCATTTTCTTGCATATCTATATCTTTCTCAGCTCTTTACTCTGTTCCATTGTTTGTCTATGGAAGGCTAAAATTATACTGCTTTATATGTTTATAACTATATTATGAATCTTGAAATCAGTTAGCTCTCCAAGTTTATTCATTTTCTGACAGCTTTTAAAAAATTTTTTATATTTTTATTTTTTGCAACTACAGTTGACATACAATATTATAGTAATTTTGAGTATATAATCCTGTGATTAGACATTTATATAACTTATGTAGTGATCATCCCGATAAATCCAGTACCCATCTGACACCATACATAGTTATTACAATACTACTGACTATATTCCCCGTGTTATACTCTATATCCCTGTGACTATTTCATAACTACCAATTTGTACATCTTAATCTCCTTTCCCTTCATCCATTCCACCACCCTTCAATCTGACAACCATCAAAATGCTCTCTGTAAATATAAGCTTGTTTCTGTCATTTGCTTATTTATCCTGTTCTTTAAATTCCACATATGGTATTTGTCTTGGTCAGACTTATTCCACTCAGCACAATACCCCCTAGGTCCATACATGTTGTTGCAGATAGCAAGATGTCATTCCTTTTTATTGCATATGTTTCACCTCTTCTTTATCCATTCATCTATTGAGGGACACCAAAATGGCCTCCATATCTTGATTATTGTAAATAATACTGCAATGTACATGTCCCTTCAAAGTAGTATTTTGGGTTTCTTCAAATAAATATCCAGAAGTGGGATTACTGGTTTCTTCTTTGTCTCTTGTTATAGCCTTTGTTTTAAAGTCTATTTTGTCTTGTATAAGTATTGCTACCCCAGCTTTTTATTCCCATTTTCATGAAATATCTTTCAGTCTGTGTGTCTTTCAGTCTGAAGTGTGTCTCTTGTAGGCAGCATACATAAGGTTCTTGTTTTCTTATCTATTTAGCCACCTTATCTTTTGATCGAAGCATTTAATCCATTTACATTTAAAGTAATGATTGCTGGACATGTAGTTATTGCTATTTTATTATTCATATTTTTTTATCTTTATTTTTCCTTTTCCTTTTTCTTCTTAAAGAAGTCCCTCTAACATTTCCTGTAATACTGACTTGTTGTCTGCGAAGCTCTTTGTTGTCTGCGAAGCTCTTTGTCCTTTGATTCTAAATGATAGCTTGCTTGGTAGAGTTATCTTGGTTGTAGATCCTTGCTTTTCATCATGTTGAACATTTTGTGCCAATCTCTTCTGGGCTGCAAAGTTTCTGTTGAGAAATAAGCTGACAATCTTATGGGAGCACCTTTGTAGGTAACTAACTGCTTTTCTTTTGCTGCTTTTAAGATTTTCTCTGTCTTTAACCTTTGGCATTTTAATGATGATGTGTCTTTGTGTGGGCTTCTTTGGTTTCATCTTGTTTGGGACTCTCTGTGAGTCCTGGACTTGTATGTTTATTTCCTTTGCCAGATCAGGGAAGTTTTCAGTCATTATTTCTTAAAATAGGTTTTTAGTTCCTATCTCTCTCTCTTCTCCTTCTGGTATACCTATGATGCTAACGTTGGTACGCTTGCTGTTGTCTCATAGGCCCCTTAAATTATTTTCATTTTTTTTAGATTCCTTTTTCTTGTTGTTCTGATTGGGTATTTTCTGCTACTTTATCTTCTAAATTGCCGATCTGATCTTCTGTTTCATCTAACTTACTATTAATTTCTCCTAAGGTATTCTTCATTTCTGACTGGTTCTTTTTTGTTTTCTATTGCCACTTTTATGTGTTCTATCTTTTTGTTAAAGTTCTCACTGAGTTCCTCTACTCTTCCCTTAAGTTCATTGAGCATTCTTATAACCACTGTTTTGAACTGGTAGATTGCTTGTCTCCATTCTGTTTAGTTGTTTTTTCTGGAACTTTGTTCTGTTCTTTCATTTGGGTCATGTTTCTTTGTCTTCTATTTGGCTTCCTCCTTGCTGGGCTTGGGGATGCTCAGCAAGAGGTACACGGAACACGGAGGCCAGATGCTGCTTGTTTAGGTTTTGTAAACCTTTGAGAGATTTTAGGAAAATCCTCAGCATGAGCCAAGACAGTCCATTTATATGGAAAATCCACTGGAAGTGGTATGGGCAGGCCTGCAAGTTGGGAGGGGCAGGGTCTCAGGGTCTACCAGGGTGTGGCAACCAGTGTTAGCTTCATTGTCCGAAACTCAGATATGATGGCCGCCTGGTCAGCAAGTCAGGCAGGAAAAAGATCAACAAAAGAACAACGCCCACTGCCAGCATTTTTGTCTAGAAGAAAGCTACCCTTCTAGCCCTTGCCTTGAATACTAACAATTCAATGCTTCACCATATGTCCCTAAAACCTTTTGAGCTGCTGCCTCAGCACTGGAGCTCATATTGAGTGAGTCCATCACCAAGTAAGTCCTTGCACAGGCCCTTTAAGAGGAGGTCCTGGGACTCCCCCAGCACTTCGTCTCACTTAGCCATAATCTCTGCTAGTTTTCAAAGACAGAAGTTGTGGGGACTGCTCTTCCAGCACTGGAACTCTGGGCTGGGGAGTCTGGTGTGTGGCCAGGACCCCTCGCTCCCCTGGGGGGACCTCTGCAGTCAAGACATTTTTCCCAATTCTCAACCGCCACATGCAGGAGTGGGATCAGTCCATTTTGGGTCCCCACCTCTCCTCCCATCTCTTGAAGCGGCCTGTTCTGTGTCCTTAGTTGTAGGATTTTGGTTCAGTTAGACTTCAGGTGACTCCCAATGATGGCTATTCTGCAGTTTAGTTATAATTTTAATGTGGTTGTGAGAGGAGGCGAGTACAGCATTTACCTATTCTCCAACTTGACTGGAACTCCTGCTCACCTCTAAATTATTAAGTTCAAATTACATTTCTCTATCCTTATCTTACTTGATAATTTTACATTATTATTGACTTATTTAGAATTTGGAACTCTCTCCTGGAACTCTCTTCTGGTTCTTTCTGGTTCTCTCCTGGAACTCTCTCCTCTTCTGGTTCTTTTGATATATGGTCTCATGGTTTTCCCCTTATTCTTTTGTTTTCTTCTCTGCTTCTCTTATTAAAAGTTGGTGTTGTCCACAATTTAGACCTTACCCCCCTTTTTTTTTCTTTTTACTCACTTTCCTAGGGTTTCTTATTTACTCTTAAGGTCTGAAATACCAGCCATATGCTGATGACTCTCAAATGAAGAGTCTGCAGGCTACCTGTTATTGAACAAATTAAGACTTTATCTGGGGAAGGGACATTGTACCCCTCATTCCCCATCTGAGATGTCCACATACTAATCCCTGGAACCTATGGATATGCTACTTTACATGGCAAAAAGGACTTTGCAGATGTGATTAAGAGTATGGACCTTGAAGTGGGGGAGATTATTGTGGATTACCATCTGAGCCCAAATCTAATCAGAGAATCTTTCCTGGCTGAATTAGAGAGATGAAATGAAAGAAGGAGATAAGATAGGAAATGTAAGGACTTGACCTACAAGAGGAAGGAGGTCATAAGATCGGGAATGTGTGTAGCCTCTAGAAGCTAGAAAAGGCAAGGAACTGGATATTCCCCTGGGGCTACCAGTAAAGAATGCAGTCCTGCCTACACCTTGATATTAGCCTATTGAGACTATTGTTGGACTTCTGACGTATAGATTTAGAGTAAATTTGTGTTGTTTAGGCCACTAAGTTTGTGGTAATTTGTTATGAGAGCAATAGAAAACCATACCAACTTCCAAACCATACCATGTCTTTGCATATTATATTCCCTTATCTTCAATTTCTTCATTCTCCTGTCCACTGGGAGAGCTCTTATTTTTCCTTTAAAACATCTCAGTGGTCACCTGTAGATCTTTCAAGAGACACCTCCAGGCAGAATTACTTCTTTCTCTCTTTAAACATGTCTCCCCAGTAGGCTGTATACTCCCTGATGATGGGAACGTTACTATAATCATCTTGGAACCCCAAAATGTAGCTTGGTGTCTTGTAAGTGATGGATTCTGTTCATTAAACTGTTGTTGATTTAAGCTTATCTTAAAATTAATGATGTAGTTGGAAGTCATTCATTCATTCGCTTTCATTCTAACTTAACTGTCAGAGGAGGCGATGGAAAAGGAGGAAAGAGAAAGCTAACTTGGCCTAAATGCAGACTTGAAAGAGCAGAGAATCTGCCATACAAAACTGGCTGTCTCATCCACATCTTCTCTTTCCCATTTTGTGTGGTTGGCAAGGCTCACAGGATGAGCAGAGAAATGCGGTACTGCTCTCCCACAGCTGTCTGTTCCTCCTTTGGTGGCCCACCACAGGAATGTGCTGAGGAGGCCAAAATGACAAACAGGGCCTCCCAAGAGTTAAGGTATCGTATGCAATAGACATTGTGGATGAGTGATACAGGTGCTTAGCTACATGTAAGACTTCAAAGTTATTACAATTTCAAGATAACATGTAGAGCCAGAGAAGTAAAAAGTGAGCCTAAGCACATACATGCTAATGAGTGGTATTCCTTTAAAAATTTACATTTGTCCCAGGGAAATTGCAATTGCTTGGAACTTTAACAATCATTTAACCCGTATTTAAAATTATTTCCTTCCTACATCCACAGATCCTGGGGAGAGATGGTAGCAGGTTGGAGTGGCTGTAAGCCTAGAAGGCAGGAAATAAGCCAGATTGAAACCCAGATGCCTCTTTAAGAACTACAAAGGGTGAAACTAACTGGACCAAAGCCATGCAGGGCATTAATGTAAGGGTCAAGACATAATCAGAATCAGGAAATAGAACCAAGTTAAAACCAGTGAATGACTAAAGTCACAAACAGGAACCAGAAGAATAGGGGTGGTGGCAGGCTTAGCAATCGTTCCAGAAAGAATTGCATTGCTAGCTGACTCTGACCAATTAGCTTTTAGTCCTTCATATGCAGGAGTCTCATCTCTAGTGCACTTTTAAAGGCCTTGAGTGGGTATAAGCAGTGAGAAACCTGAAATGGAGCAGGGACTATAGAGACCAGAGCATCTTTTGCACAAGGTTTACAAATGTATAAAGATGTCCACAGCTGGTCAACCATTCATCTCACTTTGTAGGCCACAGACCAAAGCCCCTGCTCTGATCTTGTCCCAAGGACTGTAAATGTGGCTGAGCCTAGAGAGCAGTGGGTTGGATCCCTGGGACTGGCTGCTTTCTATGCTGCTGAGTAGGTGTGGACACCCACTTTTCAAACCTCCTTTTGTGTGCTGAGAGCCCCACCCTTCTTAGCTGGCTGTCAGCCAGTGTCCCCCAGCTCTAGGCTGTGAGGTTTCAGGAATGAGACATAGCCACTCCCCACAACAAAGAAACTTAGGACCTCTGGTGCCTATTGTCCTGCTTTGAAAATGCTTCTGCCCACAGTACTATTTCCCGTATTCATAAATAACTATTTATTTAGCGTAGAAGCATCCAGGAAGCCACGGGTCCCAGCAGTGTGCGTGCCGCAGTGGTGCCCTCCACTTCCCTTTCTAGCAGGCAGACTGCGATGGACAATGAAGTCTTTCACTGCTAATCACAGAAGTGTTCTTTAAAAAAAAAGAACTAAAACCCAAAATTTCAGCTTGAACTTCCCCATTAATACCGTAAAATGGAAACTTGGGAGCAGAATATGGGGATGTTTCACTGATTTTTAAAAAAATTTTATTATTAGTTCCAAGTAAACAGCACATAGGTTAGACATTTGTATAGTTTATGAAACGATCTCCCTGATTACTCTTTCCGCCCTCTGTTTCTACACTGAACCATTACATTACTGCTGACTGCATTCCCCATGCCATGCTAATTCACTGGTAAGAGGGCCTTAAGTCTTGATGTATTTAGACGAGCCATTTAATATTTGTTAAGGTTATTCCTAAGTATTTTATTCTTTTTATTTCCACTATAAATGGAGTTGTTTTCACAATTTTATTTTTGAATTGTTTATTGCTAGTGTGTAGAAGGCATTCAATCCTTCTTAATGAAAAGTATTAACCATGAAAATAGAGGCTAATCCTCATAATCCTGGTGTAAACCTTTCTACAAATGTTTCAGTTAGGGTAGAATATCTTGGACTTTCTTGTTCACTTGATGTATCCTAAGCATATAGAACACTGCCTGACACTAAGGTACTAAAAAAATATTTAATGAATGAGGCCACTATATCTCACACATTCCTCAATTAGAGCACGTATCTTGTGTTAAAACCATGATCACATGTCTGTCCACCAGACAGAAAGTTCTCTAAAGACAGGGTTCATTCTGGTGTCCCAAGAACCTTACATATTATATGGCACACAGCAGGTGCTCAGCATTTGTCCGAAGACTATCCATGTCTAGCAGAGTAGCGATGCGGCAGGAAGGGTTGAGCAAATCATAGAAGAAAATCTTAATGTTTGGCTTTCCCTCTCCACATACACATTTGAATTGGACCAAAATGTTCATCAAAGACATCACCAAAAAAATATAAAGAAGGCTGTCTAGAAGGAACACAGCAGCATGAAGGGTGTGCCTGTGTATGCACACATGTGTGCTCATGCATATAAAGGTAAGAGGGCACAAACTTGATACTGATGGTGGGAGATTAATGGATTGGTTGACCATATGTGGATTACATACTCCCTATAAAGGTTGGAATGGACTATTAAGAGCCTTTGAATAGAAAGCTTGTAAAACAGTTTCTCCTGACAGCTTGCCACCAGGGGAAAATCCTTATCTCAACACGATCTGCTTCTGAGGATGCATAACTCAGCCTATAGTTACTCCATATAAATAACTACAGTAGATGGGTGGGCCAAATTTAAGATCAGAGATATTTAAATCCATGAATAAAGCAGAAAATCCAATACCTGAATATTTGAATTCTAACAAAAACTCTTTAAAAGGCAATATAATAGAATTTTTAAAATAACTAAATGGGTATTATAAAGTGTTACATTTAAACCTAAAGTTATATCCATGGAATCTTTTAGTTTATGTACTAATTAGTCGCCTTGTAAATTTCTTGAAAAACTATAATAAATGGTAACAGATGGATAACTGTTACCCATGGCAATTATATAACAGATTATCCTGGAATTTCCTCAGAAAAGGGTGGAATACTCAGAAATTAACAGTTTTCCAAGAAATCTGGTTTTGATGATATTTGGACGTAATTCTTTAGCTTGTCTTAATTTTGGAAAAAGCAGAGAAAACCACATAATATACCCAAATATAATTTTAACTTTTTCACTTGATACCAACTTTGATACCCAAGCAAAGTAAAAAGAAATGAAAAAAAAAAAGGTTTAAAAAATAGATTCTAACAAACATTTCACCAAACACAGTTGTTTCTAGTTCACTAAGTCGACTATTACGAAATATTTTAATGTGCTTTCTGGCAAACATAAATAGCCTCATTTCATGGAATTGCCACATTTCTAATTATTCCTGATAGGTCGTGACAGTTTAGGGATATGTAACTGTTTCTACAGATTTCTATATCAGGAAAAGAAGGTAAGATATTACCTAAATCTCTTAAAATATGTATGATAGATCTTAATCCATGTCACAACAGTGTGTTTCATGACAAAGATTGCAAACTTGCAGCCAATAGTATAAATATACTCTGTAGATATTTTTAGCACACATGACTTTTTCAAAAATTAGAAAATTAGTTGGCAACATTTAAGAATTGGTAGATTTTGCCATAAAAATCTGAATTTTCAGGCTCTCTTGAAAATTTATTAGATTTGATGACACTGGATTCATATTTTAACTTTGTAACAATCAATTGGCATTTATCAGAGACTGATTTTCAGAGGTACTAAAAGAGGATGCCCCTTGTAGAAGGAGCACAGTCTGCCCCAACCATTCAATGTAAGCGCAATGTACTAACACCTTGGCTCTTTCACTTGTTTATGTTAGTTTTATAGGCCTTGTAGGCATTTGAGCTTGGGACCCTGCTTTATACTTATTGTGTGTGTGTGTGTGTGTGTGTGTGTGTGTGTGTGTGTGTGTTAATTGAGAGAATGGCTCCACTTATAAAACGCTTGTACAAAGTTTTTGGAATGTGGTACTCCTCAGGGTTGTGTCTGTCTCTCTTGGCTATCTCTATACCTACCTTAGCATAAGGATGTATGATGGCATCATTGGAGGTTTAGAACTTAATGCTTTAAAGTTTCTGAGATTTTCTTACTGTTTTTTCATTTTAGCTTCTGATAATTTTATGAGAAGATTAAATAAACATGAGTCCAATTTTTTTGGCTAACTGAAATATTTAAAAAATATTTAAATTAAAATTTTTTGTTACTTGAATATTGAAATGTATTTTCAATTCAATAAAACATACACCGTGGATCAAAATTTAAGGTAAAAAGATTATAAAGACACTGTGAAAAAAATGTGCCAGTCAGCTAAATTTTGTTGGGGCTTGAAAACAGGAAACATTAAGTTAATATAAAGAAATTTTCCTTATCTACAAACATTATCTTTGCAGCTAATGTTCATTTTGGCTCTGTACTTTCTGAGCTTTGACAAAAAAGCAAATTGTAATTTGTAACAGAAGTGAAGATAAATTCTGAACAACTTACTCCAGAAATTATCATTTTAGTAGAGGTTTGAGCTAAATAGGAAGTGAACATCCACTAATACAGTCAAGTGAGAATATTATTTCCAGGCAAGTCAGTCACCAGGGATTCTGAGGAGTGTCATCGAGACAAAATAACTTATTCAGAAATAGTACAATTTATGACTTCTGGTAAAATGGAAGACAGGAAGTTTTGTTAAAGTAAGGACCTGTCCATCCTTTCCATTAATACATTGCCAAGTTCTAGGCCACAGGCAACTCACAAATACTTGTTGAGTAAGTGAAATAAAAAGTACATGCGAGTGCTTAGCAAATAGCAGTTATTCAATAAATAGTCACTACATAGATGAATAATTCATGAAATAAATTTATTTGATAAATATCTACCAAATAAATGAATACACAAAAGTATAAATTCATAATTCTTCTCTTTTATCATATTGAAAGAAATGCTTAACATTTATTTATTTGAGAGGTTGCTATGTATTATGTTAGGTGCTCTATATGTTATCTTATTTAGTTCACACAATAATCCTATAAAATAAACAGCACAAGCCAAAATTTTTTAAAATAAAAGAAAACTCAAGATGGTTGAGTAACTTGAGCAAGATCACAAAGCTGGTGAGAGGCTTTGTAGTGAATTGACCACAACTCTACTCTATTACTCATTTTAAAGTAAATTAGAGAAACTCAGAACTGGGTAGCATTGTCTTGCTGATGGTATGGAGCCAGTGTGAAACACATTTAGAGAACTTAAGGTAACACAGATTGGCAAACATAAAAGATCATGTAGGGTGGATAATATCCGTAGAAAGACTATGTCAAGTTGGTGCTTTTAGGAAGGGTAGGAGAAAGAAGATGTAGTATCTAATTTTGATATCATTTATAGTATAAAACTAAAAGAAAAAAGTAAAAATTAATTATGAAAAAGAGGGGAATGGGGGATAAAGAAGTTATGGTTCATATATGCAATGGAATATTACTCAGCCATTAAAAAGTGAAATCCTACCATTCTCAACGACATGGATGGACTTAGAGGTTATTATGCTGAGTGATATAAGTCAGATAAAGATAAATACCATACAATTTCACTTATATACAGAATCTAATGAACAAAACAAATGAACTAATCAAAAACGGACTCACGAATATAGAAGACAATGTGATAGTGGCTAGAGGGGAGGAGGGTTTGGAGAGTTGGGAGAAAGGGGTGTAGGGTTAAAGAAGTACAAATTAGTAGTTGATAGATGGTCATGGGGATGGGGAGCATGGCATAAGAAATGCAGATAGCATTAATGTAATGACTAGGCATAGAGCCAGAGGAAAGAAAGAGCAATTAGGGAGATCATTTCACAAACTATATAAATGTCTAACCAATGTACTGTATACTTGAAACTAATAATAAAATAAAATATAAAGATAAATGGGATATTTGCAAGAACAGAGAAAAGATAGTTTCTTGTATAAAGGAATCTATGTAGGCTTCCCGTACTATGAAATATAATCTCTAATAAAGCAAGCCCTGTCTTTTTTTTTTTTAAAAAGAGGGAAATGGGTATTATTGAATGGTATAAATATAAAGATAACCATTAAACAAAAGCACAAACCTTCCTAATTTCCAGAAGCTATACTATGAATAAAGAAAGACACATATATATGTAAAAGAAGGATAAACCTTAAAATAGAATTATACCATAAGAAGAGAGAGAGAGAGAACAGGGTAGAGAGTCTAGGGATAGAAGCTAGAATTCTTTGAATATACTTTGTTTAGTAGATATGATCTATAACAATATAATACCTTAATTATGAAATTAAATTAAACTTAAAAGCAATTGCTAAATTTAAAAACAAATTAAGTCAATTGACCATAACTATGTAACAAGTTGGTACATAACTGCACAGAGAGAAATCATTCAAATTTGACTATAAACCCTAAGTACCCTAAGGACAAAAAGACCAGAAACTGTTTTCTGTAATTACATGGTTATTGTCTATAAGATTGATGAGGTTAAGTAAATTCTCTGTTTTACTGACTTTGAATTAGAAATATCATGTTGTATTATACATATATATAATATATATATACACACATATATACATATACAAATATACATATGTAGTCTGTCCATTAAAAAGGTGTAGAAACAAAGATCAATCTAGTAGCAATGAGTACCTCCAGTCCCCAGATTCCAGTCTCCAAACACCTTTTTCTACTTAAAGAAATAGGGCTCCTTGGAGAAATGGCTGATTCTAGGTTTGGAGCATGGGAAGAACAAAATGAGCCTTGAACATCTTGTCACATCAGCAAGCAAAAAAAGCTATCAAAGGCTATTAGAGTTATATCAAAGGGATTCAAAGTCATGTCAAAAGGCTCCTGCTGGCCAAAAATGGGTCAGGTTGATTGCCAATAAGGATAATAGCTACAAAAAACTGGAATGAATATGTTTAAATAAGTAAATTCGTAATAAAAAGAAGAAATCTCTCAGCTTTGAAAGATACTAGAGGATCAATTAAACATTTTGAAAACTGGAAAATCAAAAGAATAGATCAAATATTTATCATGCCTTTCCTGCATGAACTCTACCTCAGGGTAACCAAATAGTTGATGAGAAGAAGTTACTAGTTTCAAAATGATTCTAGTTTTGGAGAAACATGACGGAATGAAAGATGTCCCAGATCTCTCCCCTTGCAACAACAATAAGCTGAAATCAAAAACTCAACAAAAAACACCCAAAACACCAACACGTCTGTGCATAAGAGCTACCATAGGTCAGAACCCCAGGTGTCGGGTGGTGGACTGGGAGAAATAAAGAAGCTGCCTCTCGCAGCCACCAGAGCTACCTGTAGGAGGAAGGGTAGGGGAGAAGGAGCAGCGAGTTCCCTGAACAGCCCTGCCTGGGAAAGCTGTGAGCTCCCTGCGGTCGGCAGCAGGGCCCAGTCATCAGGGCAGAATGCAGAGAAGCGAGATGGCAGAAAAACAACAGTAGATTTTTACCAGCCATGGTTGCAAAACCAAAGCTGAGCCACAGCCCTCAATCCCCAAACAAGAGGGTCCCTCCCCTGATACCCTCTGAGACTGAACACCGCGGAGCCCCAGGGGAATCTGAGCAAACATTACCAAAACTGTCGCTAACACTGCCAGAGACTGAAACTGAGGGTAAGGAGCATGATTAAATATCTATAAGAAAAGAGGCTTAGACACCACCTACTAGAAACCAAAAGAAAAGCACCTTCTTTGCAGCAGGCTAAAAAGAGATCTTTATATAATAAATCTTCTTTCTGGATAAAAAGCAGAATACACTTCCATTAATGCCTAGGTGGAGAAATAGTCCATTAAACACCATGAACAACCGAGGTGACAAGGCAGCTCAGAAAGAAAGAGAAAAATCTCCAGAAAATAAGCTTACAGACATAGATATATATATAACTTAAATGACAAAGAATTCAGGATGGATAGTACTTCTGAAAAAACTCGGTGAATTCTGAAACGAGTCATATCGACAATTTCTAAATGAGCAGAGAAGGAGATTGAAACCCTCAAATAGAACTTCTGGAGATGAAGAACACACTGTAAGAGTTGAAAATGAAAAAGCAAGCTTGGGAAATAGAGTCAACCAAATGGAGGAAAGATTCAGTGATATCGAAGACAGAAATCTAGAAATAAATCAGAAAGAAGAAGAGAGAAACCGAAGAATGAAAAATAATGAAAGAGAAATTCAAGAACTAACTGATACCATCAGGAGAGGAAACATAAGAATAATGGGCATTATCGAAGGGAGGAAAAGGAGCAGCGAGTAATAAGCATTTTCAGACAAATAGTGGATGAGAATTTCCCAAGTTAAGAAATGAACTGGAGCTTGGAATTCAACAAGTCAACAGAACACCCAATTATCTCAATCCAAAAAGGCCTTCACCAAGACACATTGTATTAAAGTTATCAAAAATCAACGGCAAAGACAGAATTCTCAGAGCAGTCAGGGAGAAGAAAACGGTAATTTATAAAGGAAAACCCATTAGATTATTGTTGGACTTCTCAGCACAAACCTTACAAAATGATTCTAATTAATAACTGAAAAAGAAACAATAGCATTACAAAATTGTCATTTTGCAATTTGCTTATGAATTAATGGATCCAAACAAGGATCATTAACGGCTGGTGACATCATCAAAAGGGAGAAAATAAGCATTTTGTGCCTCCTTATAAAAGTATATGGCACCATTTAGAAAACAGTTTTGTCCCCCCGCTCCAAATTTAAGTGTGACTTGTGATCAAGTCTCTGTGAAAGCAATGGAAATACAGGGAAGAGGGAATATGTTAAACAAAATGATGAGATATAGTAAGTTAAATCCAGACTGTAAGAAATTCTACAAAACAAACAACCCAGTTTCTTAAACAAAAAGTTGCCTAAAAAATTTGATAGGAGGAACCTAAAAATTAAGACTCAGTTACAATCGTTGGATCTTACGTAGATGAAGCTTATTTGGATTCTAATGCAAACCAACAACTGTAAGAATACAAAAACAAAAAACCAACAACAATAACTAAAACTGTATAACGTAATTAGGGAAGTATAAATACTGACTGGATATCTGATGATATTAAGGAATTTTTGTTGGTTGGGGGAGTATGATAACAGCATTAAAGCTACATTTTATTTATTTATTTTTTAAAATTTGTTTAGTTATGTTAATTTGTTTCAAGTGTACAGTATATTGGTTAGACATTTATGTAGTTTATAAAATGATCCCCCTAATTGCTCCTTCTCTCCTCTGGTTTTCTACCTAGCCGATATATTAATACTAACTGCTTTCTCTATGCCATGCTCCCCATCCCCATGACCATCTATCAACTACTAATTTGTATTTTTTCACCCCATTCTCCCAATCCCACAACCTCCATCCCCTCTGTCTGTTACCAACTTGTCCACTATATTTGTGAGTCTGTTTTTGATTAGTTTGTTCTTTTTGTTCCTTAGATTCCACATATAAGTGAAATCATATGGTATTTATCTTTCTCTGACTTATTTCACTCAGCATAATAACCTCTAGATCCATCTCTGTCATCACAAATGATAGGATTTCATTTTTTTAATGGCTGAGTAATATTCCATTGCATATATGAACCATAACTTCTTTATCCAATCGTCCATTGATGAGCATTTAGGTTACTTCCGTATCTTGGCTATTGTAAATTATGCTGCCATGAATATTGGGGTGCATAGATCTTTATGAATCATTGGTTTGGTTTTCTTTGAATAAAGACCCAGAAGTGCAATTAGTGGGTCAAAAGGTAAATCCATTTTTAATTTTTTGAGAAACCTCCAGACTGTTTTCCATAGCAGCTGTACCAATTTAAATCTTACCAACAATGTATAATATTCCTTTTTCTCCACAACCTCGCCAACACTTGTTGTTTTTTGATTTATTAATGATAGCTATTCTGACAGGTGTGAGGTGATATCTCATTGTAGTTTTAATTTGCATTTCTCTGATGATTAGAGACCTTGAACATTTTTTCATATGTCTATTGTCCATCTGTATTTCCTCTTTGGAGAAGTGTCTGTTCAGGTCTAAAGCTACATTTAAAAAAGGAGTTCTTTTCTTTTAGAGATACATACTGAAATATTTATAAACAAAATGCTTTGATTAGGGATTTGCTTCACAATAGTCTGGAGTTTGGCAGTGTAGAAAATCAGTGGGGAATGAAACAAGATTGGCCATAAATTGATGACTACTGAAGCTAGGTTATGGGTACTTGGGGGTTTATTGTTTACTTTTGCATTGGTTTGAAAATTTTCACTAAATGGTTATATATTTCTTGATAATCAAAAGTAGCAGTATTTAGATATTCAAGTGAGAGTTGACCTAAACCATTTTAAAGGCTATCAACTTATTCCAATAATATATTGTTTCTATATACATCATAATAATCAATATTATAATCTACTTAACAATAAGTATAGTCAATCTTACTTTTAAAATAAAATCACTATCAGTTGGATTGCTTTCCTACGTCAATCACCAAATTTAGCTCTACATAAATTGTGATTCTCCTCAAAATCAAAATTCATTCTCAAAGAATGAACATTGCCAGCTGTAGAGATTAGAATTAGAATAGAATATACCAACTTGTTTATAAAGAAAGCATAAAGCAACAAAAATGTTTAAAACATCTTACAAAGATACTTTGAATATTTAAGTTTAAACGTTCAAGTAGCATTATTGGTAACAGATGAAAATTGGAAACAATCCCAATATCAGCAATATAATGGGCAAATAAATCGTGGTATAACCATACAATAGAAAAATTCATGCAAAAATATGAATGGCTCTTACAAAAAATATATTAGTGAAAGAAAACAAACACAAAAGAATATATTTTGTATTATACTATTTGCATCACATTTTTAAAATAAGCAAAATAATGGCATTTTAAAAAGAAATAGAATGAAAAATCATCAGATTTGTATGGAAGCACAGAAGACCCCAAATAGCCAAAGCAATCCTGAGAAAAAAGAACAATGCCAAAGGTATCACTCTGCCTGGCTTCAAATTATTTAACAAAGCGACAATAATCAAAACAGCATGGTATTGGCAATAAAACAGAAACACAGGCAGTGGAACAGAATTGAGAGTCCAGATATAAACCCCTGTATATATGAGCAAATAATTTTCAATAAAGGAACCAAAAACATACAATGGAGAAAGGAAATCCTCTTTAATAAATGGTGCTGGGAAAATTAGAAAGCCACATGCAAAAGAATGAAACTAGACTGCTATCTATCACCATAGATAAACTCAAAATGGATCAAAGATCTGAAACAATAAATTGCATAGAAGAAAACAAAGGAACTAAACTCATGGACCTCAGATTTAGAGAGGATTTTATGAATTAGACCTCAAAGGCAAGGAAAGTAAAAGCAAAAATAAATGAAGGAGACTATGTCAAACTAAAAATCTTCTGCACAGCAAAAGAAATCATCAACAAGGCAAAGAGACAACCATGCGAATGGGAGAATATATTTGCAAACAACACCTCCAACACATCTAATATCCAAAATGTATAAAGAACTCATACAATTCAACAATAAAAAAAAATCCAATTAAAAAATGGGCAGAGGACCTGAACAGACACTTCTCCTAAGAGGACATACGAATGGCCAACAGACATATGAAAAGATGCTTAACTTCACTAGCTATTAGGGAAATGCAAATCAAAACTACAATGAGATACCATCTCACTCCTGTTAGAATGGCTATTATCAACAGGACAAGTAATAACAAGTGTTGGAGAAGTTGTGGGGGAAAAGGAACCCCATAAATTGGTACAGCCACTATGGAAAACAGTATGGAGTTTCCTCAAAAAACTAAGAATAGAATTAGCATATAATCCAGCAATCCCTCTTCTGAGTATTTGCCCCCCAAAAACTTGAAAACATTTATCTGCAAAGATATGTGCACCCTGACGTTCATAGCAGCATTATTCATGTTGGCCAACACATGGAAACAACTAAAGTGTCCTATGATAGATGATTGAATAAAGAAGATGTGGTACATACATACAACGGAATATTACTCAGTCATAAGAAAAGATGAACCAGCCATTTGAGACAACATGGATGGATACTGAGATAATCATGCTAAGTGAAATAAGTAAGACAGAAAAAGTTGAGAACCACATGATTTCACTCATATGTGGCATACAAAACTGACAGTAGCAAACAAACATGACAAACAAAGACTCATGGACACGGACAGTGGATTAGTGGTTATCAGAGGGAACGGGGGAGGGGAAAGAAGTTAGGGATAAAGGGGGTCAAATATTTGGTGACGGAAGGAAATTTAACTTCAGATGGTGAACACACAATGCAATATACATATGATGTATTGTTGAGTTGTACACTTGAAACTTATTTGATTTTATTAATCAATGTCACCCCAATAATTTTAATAAAAAATTAAATTCCAAAAATAAAATAGGCAAAAGAAGTTTGGTGTTTAAGGAATCATGGTTAGTTGGTAAAACTATGAAGAATAACTGGTAGAAGATTATCATAAAAGTCAGGACAGTAGCTACCACAGGGTGAATGATAGGGCATGAAGGAATTTGATTTCAATTTTATCTTTATATTTTGAATGGTTTAATGTGTGTGTATTATACTTTAAAATCTTAAAAGATTAAAAACTATATAGAAGATGGTTAATTTTTATAAAATTACATGCTCATACATATATATTCAGAAAAAGGATTTAAAATATTCCAAAATGTTAATAAAAGAGTAATATTACACTCAACAAAAATACAGTACAATTGAAAATGGACAAAGGACTTGAATAGACATTTTTCCACAGAATACAAATGGCTGATAAGCACATGATAGATGCTCAACATCACTAGTCTGTAGGAAACACAAATCAAAATTACAATGAGATACCACTTCACACTAATTAGGATGGTTATTATTAAAAAAACAAAAACAAAACAAAAACAAAAAAACCCCCAGAAAATAGCAATTATTCACACGGATATGGAGGAATTTGAAACTTTGTGCACGGATAGTGAGAATGTAACTGGGCACAGCTATATCAATTCCACTTTTGGGTATATACACAAAAGAACTAAAAGCAGGGACTCAAAACAGTTATTTGCACACCTATGTTCACAACAGCATTATTCATTATAGCCAAAAGGTGGAAACAACCCAAATTTTCTTCGACAGATGAGTAGATAAACAAAGTGTGATATTTATATATATATAAAATAAACAAAATGTGATATATATTTCAGCCTTAAAAAGAAATGAAATTTTTATACAGCTTATAATGAATATACCTTGAAGACAGTATGCTAAGTGAAATAAGCCATTCACAAAGGACAAATCTCATACGATGTCACTTATACAAGGTACCTAGAGTAGTCAAATCCATAGAGACAGAAAGTAGAACGAACAGTGGTTACCAGGAGCTGGGGAAGCAAGGAATGGGGAGTTAGTGTAAAATGGATTTCAGTACAGGATAATGAAAAAGTTTTGGAGATAAATAGTGGTGATGGTTGCATAACAATGTGAATGTATTTAATGCCACTGAATTGTACGCTTAAAATGGTTAAAATGATGAATTTTATGTTATGATCATTTTACCACAATAAAAATAGTTCGTAGAATTCCGGTTGCCATTTGAATTTCTGTATCTTCTAATCTTTTTTGTAATGAGCAAGTGTTTCATTTATAATTTTAAAAAATTGTTTTTCAGAGTAAAAAAATTTTAAAGACATGTCACATGACTTCTAGAATGCAGTTCTGGTTAGGGGGGGACACAAGATGTTTTCTAAAAAAATTATTCTCAGAATTTATACCGTAAGCCAGACAACAAACCATAAGCATAAACATAGAAAGGCAAACGGGAAAAAAATTACATAGACAGATTAGTATATACTGGAAAAATTGTCTGAATCATTTTCATGTACAGCAAGGCATGTGAATAGCACATTTGAGGACTCCTAAGTATTTTGAAAGAACTGAAGAAACTGTATTGTTTTCAAAAATGGCAGAAGAGTGTACTAGAAAAGTTTTAATATGGGTAAATCATATTTTTGTAGCATTTTTTTCTATAATCTAGCTACAAATTAAGGGTACTATGGAGATCAGTCTAGAACAGATGGTCTGGAAATTGGAGACCTGAGCAACCTCGGTCGGGCTTGGACGAGCGATCTAACTTTTCTTAGACCTGTTTACTCAGCTGTAAAACAAAGGGGCTAGTTTTGATAACACGTAATGTCATTTCCTGAGGTTTTATGACACTGTGAAAAATAAGCTTGAAATAGCTGTTTAATATTAAAATTGTTTTAGAAAACTTCACATGCTATTTGTCCTAAATATTTTATATTAATTAATGGAAAATATATCTAGTATATTCAACTTCTAATATTTTAGTATATTCTAGATGAATAGCTAAAATGAAGTAGATTTTTATAATTTTCCATTGGGATTAATGATTTAATTAAAGGACAATCTGTAGTTACATTTACATTTTGATGATTGGCTTCGCTATTATATGGTTTCTAATTAATAATATTTAGAGCTATAAACATCTGAAAAAGACCTTAAAGATCTTCAATCTGATCTTTTCATATTACAGGTGAGAAAACTAAGGCCTAGTTAAGTGGTAAGAAAGTGGAAGTTTCCTTATTAAAATACCTGAACATGATATTTGCTATTTGCTGTAGTACTGATATTTTTAAATAGGAAAAACTTAAGAAATTATAATGAATTAAATTGTTATGAAAGCAAATAGTTACACAGCAAAACTCCTTTAAACATTTGGGAATTGGGTATGTTGGCTAAAAATTCACACTGTTTATAAAGTTAAGCTGTTTGGAACTTGTATGTCCTTAAAGTTTATTTAACTGTTGATGGGCAATATAATAATATAATCTAAAGCAACTATTAACATGACTACTGTCAAAATGATGGAGAAGGCATTTATCTCTGATGCCTTAACGCTCTGATTTTAATCATGTCCTCTAACTTTGTTTTCTCCACAGCCATTCTGGAAAAATAAGTCCTATAAAATTAGCTTTACATATAGACTTAATGTCTTCATTAGACAAAGGATTGTGGTACAGCTCCCACCATGATTCAAATTCTCTCCCTCTTTTTCCCACCAGTATCTTTCCTTTGTGTTTCTTTGTCATCTTTATCTCACCACTTTCATCTCTCTGGGCTCTATTTCATTTGTCTAAACTATATTTGTCTTCTGTGTTTGGGTAGGAATTAGAGGGAAAAATTAGAGAAGATAGGCCACATAATAAGCAGCAGATGTTAGCTATTTGTGGAGGAGTGAGGAAGAACACTGAGGAAGAACAACTTAAACTTGGCCTAGATTCTCCAAGTCAGGCCAGGCTCCTCTTCTGGTGCTTGCCTTAGAAAGGAAAAAGTAAAATCCCCAGATTGATATGCTTTTAAACTGCTAAAAAGCAACTTCTTCTCCCTCCTTATCCTTACTGCTTCACAACACAGAAGCAAAGACATAAAAAGGAGAAAAGAACAGAGAAAAGACTAAATGTAAAATGCAAAAATTTTAATATATTTAGCTCCTATGTTTTTATATCTTCAATGCTACAGCTATATATTTATTCCGTGCATTCTGCAGAATCTATAATTTATTGAATTAATATACCCTCCATTCATTAAATAAATTTTAGACTGAGGGAAGTTACATGTGCCATTTTTATGGGATAAGGTTGTCTTTTAAAAATCCCTTTTGTTCTAAACAGTTTGCTTTTCCGCTTTGTAAATGGGAGATTTTGGAGTGGCGGTAGTTAGGGAAGTGGGTTAAAAGGCAAAGAAATGAGACTAATAAGGGAGAAAAACAGGAAGCTTCTCTGCCCAGGCAGCATATATCCAACGTAGCAGTGGTTCTTTACAGACACCGTATACAACCTTTGTGGTCTAATTTGCAAAATATGAGTCTAAAAGCAGCCATTTCAGGGTTAGCAATACCCTTGCATAGTGGGAGCGAAGTGAGAGGTTCAGAAAAGGCCTTGGTGTGCATACTGAACCCTCTCTAAGGCCAAATACATTCCCTCTGCCCAATTGTTCTGCAACTTAATGCTCCATAGAGTAAGGAATGTGCCTGTTTTTTCACCCTGGTCATCCACAAGGTCAATACAGAGCATGGTTCAAAAAATGCAAAATAAGTATTCATTGAATAGATGAATAGATAAAATGAAGTAGATTTTTATAATTTTCCACTGTAATTAATTATTTAATTAAAGGACAGTCTGTACATATATTTACATTTTGATGATTTGCTTTACTATTATATGCCTTCTAATTAATAATATTTAGAGTCATAAACACCTGAAAAGGACCTTAAAGATCTCCAATCTGATCTTCTCATATTACAGGTGAGAAAACTAAGACCTAGTTAAGTGGTAAGAAAGTGGAAGTTTCCTCACTAAAAACATGAGTTTCATGACTACTATCCTAAGGCTCCTTCCACTTGCGTCATGCTCTTTTTGAGATTATCACAGTAATAAATGGAGATTTATTTTAAATTTATATACGTTACTGACACAGCTTGTGTGTCTATTTTGTCATCTTTTTGCACAATAGCAGTTGTTGCAGCTGAACTTTGTATCACCTGTCAAAACACATGCCATGTCATTTGTACATGCGAACATAACCAAAATAATTTTGTGTTAAATACACAAGCAGAGGAAAGCTGTGATAAATAATGGTGGATACTTTAAAATAAACAAAATAAGGACCAAGCAATTTTACATCTGTTGATAATGATCATGAAGTGGTTTCTTCTACCCTGAAAAGTTTTCACTGAAAAGAACAGGAAATGACTGAACTCATAGATATTATCAAACTAGAAGCAGAAAAAAATAAACTAAATAAGATAATGTTATCCCTTAGAACGCAATACTTTAAAACATGTTTTAAAAGATTTCTTAAAAGAACTTGGACGACAAGCTATTAGTGTATTTCTGTGTTTACTATTAACACTATAACATTTCACAAATTTTTAGTTATCAGCTAAGTGGAAATCACCTTTAAATTAACATTTATTGAGAGCTCTCATGCTGACACATATATTTCATAAGATAAATTGAAGTCTTTTAAATATGATTTTCAAAGTGAGCAAGGATAGGCATTTAAAAGATAGGCATTCAGCATAAAATCAATTAGCATAGAATTAGTTCAATATTTTCACTTTTCTGTAATGATTTAATATACACACTATTTTTATCAATGAACTAAAATATTAAAATAAGTTCTTAAGCTAAATATTGATTTAATTCATATTTATATAAATTATATAACATATTACATATCACATTATATAACAATATATATACATGTAATATTTTATACATTATATAAATTCATATTTTATATATTAAAGTGCCAAATAAAGATTGACAAAACAAACAATACCCAAGGAATGCAAGAGGTAAAACAAGCAAAATCAGATTAATCATACTAGCTTAAAATAAATGTATAGACATTTCCAAGAATTTAAAACTATGGGATTTGTAACAATATACAGTCGATCTACATTATTCATGGAGTCTGTATTTGCAAATTTGCATACTCATTAAAATTTGTTTGTAACCCAATCTAATACTTGTGGGCTTCTGGGATCATGTGCAGAATGGTGAAAAATTTGAGTTGCCCAATATACACATTTCCAGCTGTGCTCAGAAACAGCAACACTCTACTATCTTGTTTAAGCTCTCATACTTGTTATGGTCTAAGTATCATGTTTTTCACATTTTTGTACTTTTTGTTGGTAATTTCACTGTTTAAAATGGCCCCTGAACTTAGCACTAAAGTGTTGTCTTGTGTTTTTAAGTAGGAGAAAGTTGTGATGAGCCTTATAGAGAAAATACATGTGTTAGATAAGCTTCCTTCAGGTATGAGTTACAGTTCTGTTGGTCATGAGTTCCATGTGAATGGATCAACAACATATATTAAACAAGATGTCTTTATAAACAGAAACATATTTAAAACAAGGTTATGTATTGATCTGTTGACAAAAACATTATGACCAGAGGCTTGCAGAAACTTAATCTAGCACGTCCTCTAGGAGCAATGGTCAGTATTTGCTAATTTGATGTTTATGATGATTTTACAGAATGTAAGTACCACAAAAAATGAGAAACAAAGAGAAGGTGCAGAAAGCCACAATTTGATTTCCATGATTTTTTTTTTTTACCATGGTTTTATTGTTTATTTTGTCTCAGGAATATGAAAGAAAACTTAATCAATCTCCAATAAATAAATACATTTTGTTTCCTCAACATTGGTTGTATGAAATTTTATAAGTCTGGAAATTAGAGAGATGAGAATTAAATTAGATGTCATGCTCCATGGATTTCTTGGATCTTCCACGATTCCTGGTTTAGTGTGGGGTACATAATAGAAAGAGATTTTGTTGATAGGTATTGATTGATGGACCTTCCAAAACTCCCATGGAATATTCCAGTTTCATAAAATTCTAACCTGAGAAACCCAAATACCCCACTGAGACCTAGGCCATTTGCACATCAGACAACTATATGTTCTGTAGTCATAAAAAGTAGACCTTTCGATGTTTCTACCCTATACTCTTATTGAACCAGAATGCTTAATGTTCACATAATGTATTCACATAATGTATCTTTCATGGTAGGTCCATACTGGAGAGATTTCTAGTCTGAATCTCTTCATTTATTCTACAGTGAGGTACTGGTAAGACAGACCAAAGAATTTGCCCAGCTATCCTATTTTAACCCAAACCAGGCAATTCTTGATCTCTCTATGGGTTGTGTTTTTGTTTAAAGTTCAAGATTTTGTTTAAAATTCTTTTTATGAAATTTATAATGAACAAGGACTAAGGTCTCTAAGGAATATTAAAGCAAACATTATTTACTATTGACATTTCAAATCAAGTAGCCTAAAAAGCGAATGTTTAAAATTTTTTATCACAAAACATGCATTCCCTGGAGAATAATTAAAGCTTTTTGAACTTAATAAATCAAAACTACAAATATGTTAATTAATAAACATAATATCAGTGAAAGGATCTCAGTACTATAACTAATGATGGTCATTAAATTTACTAACTTCCTTTGGTATAAATAGAGACATAAAGTGTTTCTTTAAAAAAAAATGTATATTAGAGGAAATGAAAATTTGCTTTGGAATCTGACCCCAAAAAACTAAGTGCAAATCCTCCCTTCAATATACTTTGCATAAGAAAAAATAATAAAGAAGTTTGAATTTGTTATGAATGTGAATATAGACTGATGAAAGTAATTTTCATATGTGGCTTATAGAATCAAATTTTGCTACTTCAAAATTCCACCAAATATGGGTGTTAAATAATTTGTTTAGATCTGAAAAACAAATCTGTAAATGGGTATAAGGTATCAGTTCTGTGTTTGGGGCAGATTTGTAGTAGAAGGGAAGATTCTGACACTATCATGAGGACTCAGTAGATGATAACAAGGAGTCAAGGAAGGCTGGGCATGATGAGAAAATCCAGAAAGACTTTCCAACAAGAGGAAGGAAGCAAAGGTCAAGGTCAGAGGGTGGAACTCCATACTCCTCAACAGACTGTTCCTTCTCTACTCTCATTGCCATGCCATTACTTCAACCAGTCATATTTCATAGTTTTCCCTCACTCTCCCACTTCATCTGTTTTTATCACTTATCAGATCCTATGGCTTATGTCATTCCTTATAGCAATGTCTGCAACCCCATTACCACCACTCCTGTCACCACTCTGGTTCACTGCTTACTTAGTGCCTTCCGTCACACTAATATCTCTCATCCAGGACACCAGTCCTGTTGGTTTCTAGCAGAAGACTCATTCCTGAAAATGGTCCTAGAAAGTAAAAGGTTCCTATTGTTAACTAATGTTAAAAAAATGCTGTATACATCACTTTCCCATTGGCCAGCCATAATACACATTAGCATAAGACTGATATTTTTCAGAGCTGCTAGTCCTGGAATTCTATTTCCATATAACATTCATCAACATCTAGTCACTCATGTTCCAGAAAACATACTTTGGGAAACAATGGCTTGGACTATTTAAGTGGCTTCTAAACTGTTCTTTTTACTTAATCTTTCCCTTTCCAATACATATAGCATTTCATTGATAGATTAATTTCTCTGAACTGCTTAACTAATTTTATTATTCCTTTGATCAGAAACTTCGGTGGCTCCCTACTGACCAAAGCAGTGATTAAGCACCAGGTTCTCCACAACATGGTACCAATATGCTTTTCCAGTATTATCTTTCCCCTTACGTGGCAATGTGGCATAAGAGAAAAGACATGAACTTTGGAGTCAGATCCAGGTTCAAATTCCAGCTCTGTCTCTTAAAAACTGTAAAACCATAGGCAAGACATTTATTGTTTTGAGCCCTATCTTTGCAAGTGCAGATAGTAATTATACAGGTGAGAGGATGTAGTGAGATAGTATTTGTAAAAGTTTCTTGCATAATTGTAGCACCACGCTCTTTGGCCCCCTGGTTTATAAATTCATGAGGCAGGCTGAGCCTCTTTCACGTGGTAGTCACTTAGTGTCTGCCTATAGTAAGTGGCCAATGATTTTTAAAATTGAGAACCCAGCAGATGCCCTAGAAGTGTTAATAAAACTGATTAATGAAATAGTTCTCTGATTTTGTTTGGGAAACTTTTTAATGGATCCTGAAGGGACAAAAGCCAGTTCCCGGAGCACATCTAAGCTTTTTAGGTGGAACAGTACCCCCTTGGCTAAGTGGGGTATTCTGGGCATAAGAATCAGCAGCTGTGCTAGGAAAGCAAATCCCTGATACAAACAGATGAAATAAAGCCCATTGCAAGAGTCAGAAAACTGTACTTTTGATAGATTTAGAAATTTTTAAAAGAAGTGCTTATAATTTACTTGAAAATCCTATATAAAGAAAATACAAGGTCTTCAATACTCCTTCCCAAGAAGTAAAAAGGGATTTTTGTTTCATTTGTTCACTAGTGTAGCCTAAGTGCCTGGAATAGTGTCTTGCATGTAGAGGGTGCTCAGTTAATATATGATGAATGGATGGATGGATGAATGAATGAATAAACAAATGAAAAAGGCCATGACATTCACTATACACTCTAACATAGGGCCGAGAGTACACAGAAGATCCTTAATAAATATTTGATTGGCTAAGTATATGGATTTACATCCTAGCCAGTCAAGGGCATTTAATAATTTATTATTTAGTAATAATAAACATTATTACTACATATTTCTACTTTATAAAATATTTTAATATATTATCTGTATCCTCCTTGCAACAGGGTAGTGTCACAGCTTGAAAGCAGGTAAGGAGAAAGAAAAGAAATTAGGAGATTAAATAGATATTTTTAGTTATAAGTTAAAATTTTTGTCTAAAATTGGTTTGAATAGATTGAATAGAATGAAGAGAAAAACAACTTAATTTTAAAGAAACTGGAAGAAGATGGAGGAAAATGAGAGATAGGGTGTGTAGAACACGTTTGACAACTTTTTTTGGAATACACTCATATTTTTCCTGAAACATTCAACTCAAAGTTTTTATAATTATCATTCCTGTATGAGGGAAGAATAGCCAAATTCCTCCTTCACAGTTCCAAGAACCAAGGCTCAGTAAAGTTAATGATCTATCTATCCAGTAAGGTAGATCCAGGGGGCAGAATCCAGGTCTCCTGAGTATTCAGGAGTAAATACAATTGAAGAAGTGTAAAGTGAGTCTGACACATTTAGAGAAAATGAATAGGATAGTTTGGCTGGCATAAAGGGAGTCTATAGGAGGAGTCATAAGAAATCAGGTTAAAGAAATAAATATGAGATAGATTACAGAGTACCTTAAATAATACAATAAAGAATTTGGATTTTTATCTATGTTGGCCATTTTGAAATTATTTCTAAAGCAATAAAATCCTCATTTTATTAAGAAATCTTATATGAGATGCCAATATGCAAAACAAATTAAAAGGAGGTAGTTTCTCCAAATGAAGCTGTTCCCCCTTCCTGTTCTCAGTCTCTGAGGAGAGAAGTGTTAAACCTGAAAAATTTTGAAACCGAGAAAAAGTCATGAGTGCTGGCATATTTTGGGCAAGGTAGTGATACACCCAGAGGCACAAAGACCAGGTAGAGCAACCCACTATAGAGGCAGAACGCACAGAGGCAGGACTGTTAGGGCTGCCAGTGGTGGGGAAGGCAAAGATGCTTGGAGATAAGAAGAATCAGAACAGAGCCAGGAATAGTTCAAAGAATTACACTTGGGCAGCTGTGGAAGATGACAGTATAATCACAAAAACGGTGAGGGTCAAAGGAGAAGACTGCTGGTTTTGATAAAAGACAATGATGTACTTTTAGTTGTTTTAGTCATTTCTACTACACCATGTTATGGTAAAAAAAAAAAAAAAGCAGCCCCCTTTTTTTTTCTCTACTAGTTTTCTTTCCCCTTTTTAAATAGTTGATGGCATGAACCAGAAAGCTGCACTTTGTTAAGTTAAAAAAAAAAAAGTATTTTTAAGTGCTTAAGATTTCACCTGAATGTCCAACGTGAAGAAAATACAGGATCTTCAATGTCCCCCGAAAGACCGTTTCCATTTTTGTAACATTTCTTCTGTTCTTCATACAGTCTGGATAACTAGCATTTAATTTTTATCTTTAAAAAGCTTTTTTTTTTTTTTTTAAGTGGAGTTAAGTACAATTAAATGATTTTTTCGAGCATAATTATTTTGAAATCCAAGATGTTTCTTGTGTTTTACAAAATAAAAGATGAAAGTGAAACTTGTTCAATATGTGCATCCGATCAACTAATTGTAATTCTGATCAGCATAATTTTGTTGGAGAATAAGTAACAGTTTTTGGCAAACTGTTTGATGAGGACAATCTCCTCTTCTCTGAGTTTCTGAAACTTATGATGCAAGTGCTCCCGCCCTTTTCTGAGAAGACAGAAAGCCTGACTCAGGCAGGCAGCTGCCGCTATTAAAACAGCTCCAGCCCTGCACACTTCCCTGCTGGGGCAAGCACCACAGCAAAGATGAAGCTAGCGACCTGTTGCTGGCTAAGCTCAGCTGTCCTTGCTGCTTTTGGCTTTTTGGTTGCAGCAAACAATGAAACAGAAGAGATTAAAGATGAAACAGCCAAGGACGCCTGCCCAGTGAGACTCGAGAGCAGAGGGAAATGCGAAGAGGGAGGCGAATGCCCCTACCATGTGAACCTGCCCCCACTGGCTATTCAACTCCCGAAGCAGTTCGGCAGGATCGAGGAGGTGTTCAAAGAAGTCCAGAACCTAAAGGAAATTGTAAATAGTCTGAAAAAATGTTGCCAAGATTGCAAACTTCAGGCTGATGACAATCGAGACCAGAGCAGAAATGGACTGTTTTCACCTGGCACAGGAGCCCTGGATGACAACAGAGTTACTGAATTAGAAGGAGAGGTTAACAAGCTGTCCTCTGACCTAAAGAATGCAAAGAAGGAGATCGATGTGCTTCAGGGTCGCCTGGAGAAGCTGAATCTTGTAAATATGAACAACATAGAAAATTATGTTGATAACAAAGTGGCAAATCTAACATTTGTTGTCAACAGTTTGGATGGCAAATGTTCCTCTAACTGTCCCAGTCAAGGACAAACACAATCAAGTCCAGGTATGTATAATAACATTTTCTTATCATTTCTTCATGAATGTTGTATAGCTAGACAATATTTATAAACATTAACCTGAGAAAATAAGTTACATAAATGATAGATTAAAGAAATTAAGCCTTTTATTCATCAAGGCAGCACAGGAAAAACTAATATCTTTGTAAATGTGACCACAGACATGATATAGAACCCTAATTACAAAAATCATAATTAGTTCTGTATCCATTAGAAAGCACTTTTAAGTTCAAAGATCTTTGCTGATGCCAGAGCTACACACAAACAGAAGCAGAGAGAAAGAATTTTTTAATGTTTTAGTACATTTAACTTATCTCTTCACTGAAGTGTTCGAAAACAATGGAGATAAAGTAGTGTTTGTGGTTGTGCTCTGTTTATTGAAAATCAGTTTCTTGTGGTCTGCTGACTACTCCTTCTCACGTGTCAACAAGAGATCTTTGAAAGATTTTAGCAAGTAGTTCATAATCCCAAATATCTAGTGAATATCTAGTGAAAATTGGAGATTTTATAGGTGGAATAAAAGCAGTTATATGGTTTCACGTGTATGCAAAACTTTTTGCTTTGAGACCTAGTGGCACAAAAACATTTTAAGGGGAGCTTTGGCATGCCCCTAAGTGAAGGAATACATTTTTATTTCTTTCCCTCTTTTACCTTAAACTAGAACTCAAACATATAAAAATAGAACCCATCCTCACCATCCAGACTACCTGAATTAACTTTAATAAATATATGTTAAAGACAACAAACCTAACTGCCCACTCTGCCCATGAACCAGCTGTGCCACTGATTCCTTCAAGCCCTGACTTTCCAACTGATTTCCTGGGACCACTGCTGCTGATAGTCTTGTGACATTTTGGAAAGCCTTATCTGCCTGAGGTTGACGGGATATGGTGCCTGGGGCAGAGGTCACATTCATTTGAACCATGCTCCATCTCCAGGGCATCAGCTGGTGAAAGTATGTGGGGGTCTCAAGAATTACTGTTGCTAATACTCCTGGCAGCCTGTATCTAAAGGTACCCCACACATTGCAAGGCAGATGTTCACATCATAGGTGACATCCTTGGGCACACATTAGATTCTCTTAGCTACTTTTCTACTAAAATACCTGAATATTTTGAACTCTAAATACATATGAATAGATTTTTATTTTGTGCCTCAAAGTAGCTTATGTTAAACTTACCTTATCTGGCATAAATTTTTATAAAAATTATCTGGGAGTAAATATCTATATTTGATTCCTACAGAACTACATTAGCTGATTATTATCCTGAACACAATCACCTGTCATTTTTTTTTCTAGAAACCAAACATGTGAAATCTGGCTAAATGCTTTCCTGGATATTAAATTCAAAATGAGACTATTAGTACATTATTAAAAAAAGTTCTTTTTACTTGGGTTTCTTGATTTACTTGTCAAACAAGGAAAATAAATGAATGTACAATTGATGCTGTATATTAGAATTCTGGCATATCACTTGGAACATATTCTATAAAACTTTTTGACAGTGGAGACTGTTAGCTCCTTTAGGAGAAAGGAAATAGAAGCCTATGTTTGTCTGTATACGTAGGATAGGAGAGTTGAAATCATCAGACTTTCAGGATCCAAGGGATGAAGTGGGTATAAGAACAAGCTTTGCAGCCAGCCAGATCTGAGTCCTAGCTCTGCCATTTCATGCTTCCGTGAACTTGGGCAAGCCACTGATCCTCTTTAAACCTAAATATTATCACCAGGAGATTGGCAATAATATCTACATCATAAGATTCATGTGCAGATTAAGTGTGAAAATATTATCAGCCTTTGGCAGAATGCCTAGAACACATGGAGAACCCTCACTAAATATTACTAAATTACTAAAACTATTATTTTTATTTCTTCTTCTTGTTTGTTGTCGATGTTGTCAATATTATTATCAACCAAGAGTATGTTGGAGAGACTTGTCTGCTTTGTAACACCAGGTTCTTGTTCTGAGGCCTTAACTAGCATTTGCTAAATAGGTTCAAGTAAGTTTAGCAGAACAAGGTGTCATTATCACCATTGATGGAATTGTCATACTGCTTTTGTACCTGCAAAGAATTCTTTAGACATATAGTTTTTATTAACAAAATCCAATGCTTTCTTTTCTTCCCCCTTCAGTTCATCATCTAATATATCAAGACTGCTCTGACTACTACGTAATAGGCAAAAGAAGCAGTGAGACCTACAGAGTTACACCGGATCCCAAAAATAGTAGCTTTGAAGTTTACTGTGACATGGAGACCATGGGGGGAGGCTGGACAGTGCTGCAGGCACGTCTCGATGGAAGCACCAACTTCACCAAAACATGGAAAGACTACAAAGTAGGCTTTGGAAACCTCAGAAGAGAATTTTGGCTGGGGAATGATAAAATTCATCTTCTGACCAAAAGTAAGGAAATGATTCTAAGAATAGATCTTGAAGACTTTAATGGTGTCAAACTCTATGCCTTGTATGATCAGTTTTACGTGGCCAATGAGTTTCTCAGATACCGTTTACATATTGGTAACTATAATGGCACAGCTGGAGATGCCTTACGTTTCAGTAAATACTATAACCATGATATGAAGTTTTTCACCACCCCAGATAGAGACAATGACCGATATCCTTCTGGGAACTGTGGCCTCTACTACAGTTCGGGTTGGTGGTTTGATGCATGTCTTTCTGCAAACTTAAATGGCAAATATTATCACCAAAAATACAGAGGTATCCGTAATGGGATTTTCTGGGGCACCTGGCCTGGTGTGAGTGAGGCACATCCTAGTGGCTACAAGTCCTCCCTCAAACAGGCCAAAATGATGATTAGACCCAAGCACTTTAAGCCATAAATCACTAATGCTCATTCCTCTGAGTAATTATTACCTAATAGAACAATTAATTCCTTCAGTACTTTGGGACATATTTTGTACTACTTTTCCATGGCTAAAAAATTATCTCTGAGCAAGGGTTCTTATGCTACACAACATTTGAAATAAAACTGAAAAATATACATTTTAAAGGAGTCCTTTGTTGCTGTTTCGCTGTTATCCAAATGAACACTTGCAAGCAGTTGCAACTATTGAGAATTACATATTAGCTTTATAATTATCTTAATTTCTATTAATTGAAAAGGTTTCTATTACTGTATTACTTGCTATAACTTAAAAAATAATTGTTTATTCAGCAGACTAGATTTTACACAAGTAATCTGTATTTTGGCTGTGACTTAAACACATCTGAAGGTATATCACTTTTTTTGGGTGACAAATAGTTATTTGATTATTAATTTGTCTCTAAATACCCCAATCCTTTTCTGAGATAAACTTATCAATTTATGGCATTTACTTTGGTCCAGGAAGACCTTACAGCATTTTAGTTCCCAGGCAAAGGAAAATGTATATAATCAAACCTGTTTAGGTACTATTCATGAAATGTAAAATATTTGTCATTTAAAATATTTTAAAATGTGGTAACATAGTCACTTCTAAAAGCATTCAGAAAATTAAATTAATTAATAAAGACCATGGTTTAAAGGTAGTTCATTCACAGTTTATAACTCTTTTGATGTTTGATGGTGAAAACTGCTTTAACATAAAAATTATCTTCCTTTGCTCCGTATGCCCAATACTTTTTAATTTAACATTGCTCACTACTGTACGAGACTACTGGTAAGCTTCCTTTTGGAGAGGTAGGCGTGGGTGGGGAATGAAGCATTTATTTGTATACTATAATTTTGAAGGTCAAAGCAATAGTAATTTTAAAGCTGTTTTATAGGACAAATAGATAAATCTATTTATGAAAAGCATATGAATTTTGAAATATATAAAACAGTTGTTCAAATATTATATATTTTAACCCTAACCCATATATTGCTTATTTTACTCTCTAAAGATTCAAACACAGGTGTTTATTTTTTTAACCAAATGAAAGTATCTGGACCTTTTATAATTCATTAATTCATTCTGGAATGCAAGTATCATATTCAAAAGATTATAAGAAATAATACATAAAATTTTATGATTGTAAAAAGGGATCATTTCAGAGAACAGCAGTATTCTGCTGCATGTTAAAAAATGCTCTAGAATGAAATTTTAAATAACACACCATACTGTATATGAATCATAACAATTCATTCAATTTTTAATTTCTAGTGTCTATTTCTATTATAGTAACCAAGTTTTCAAAATATATTCACAAAGATGCATCTTTACACATTACTTGAAAATGATTATAGAGATAGCTACTTTAGGTAACAAGTTAATAATTACAGAACATTCTAATCAAAGAGCAGCAAAATATTTTTTCAAAAATATATAAAGTTTGCAGGTAAACATAACGAAAATTAAGTTATCGTGAATAATTTTCAAATGTTAAAGAGAAATGCAAATAGAATTAACTGAGGTCCAAAGCGTAAAATATCATTGTAGATTTCAAAGGCTGCATATCTAGTCAGTAGGATACCAAACGTAAATGTTGCAACTGATCTACTCTTTATTTCTCTCTCCTGTTTTCTTTTTTAAGACTAAGAATACTTTGATATTATACAATGTATGTATTGCAGATAAGGGCATTTTAATTTACCATATATAATTATTAATATATGTATAAATTTAAGTAAATTTCTGTGATCAAAAAAGACTTCTCACAGAATTCAATTCTAAAGAAAAATAGCTCATATAGTGAGTGTGCACAGGTTTAATGGGAACTAGGTATCATTTCAGGAGCATTTGGCATATAATTCATTAATCCATGTAAATACTCAAAAGCTCATCCTTATATCTTATTTTAAAGGCTTAAAATATTATATTTTATTATGCTTTTATGGCATTTTCTAATAAAAAATTTTGTAACAAAAATTCCTTTTTGAAAATCATTTCATGTCACTTATTATTAAACATAATTTAGATTTTTATAATTTTTAGGATGTTGATGGAAATAGATTATATATAAGAGAATCTTTTGCTTTAAGATAACTATTTACTAATATATGCCAATATTCATAAATGTGGGTTGACTATTAACAAGTATATTATTTCAGAGTCTTGTCTTGGCTCCATTTCAATGGCCAATGTTTGTTATATTAATTAAGATTTTATTTCTGAGCTTTATCATTCTTCGAAAATACTGACTAAAACTGAGTCCTTAGAAATTCCAAGTGGAACTGATTCATTCATCGCTGAGAAAAAAAATTAAATTTTTCTGATAAGCAATAATGCTCTAAATGAATTTTTAATGACACACCTTCTAATAAATAAAGAGCTTAAATATACAAAACATAAAAGATATTCTAGTAATAAAATATGCTGGTCCTTATTTTTAGATGGCTACCCAAGCACAGGTTTTAAAGGTAAAAGTGATGGGTAATGTCATCATGATAAGCTCTTGTTTATAATTCTAATTTTCCTTTATGTATAAATAAGTTTGTTTCATGTCTTAAAATCCTTGTAAAATAAAAGATTTAATCTTCATATTTATTTATTTCTTCACTGTGGAAACATTAAATATTATTGTTTGTGAAATAATAATTGTCTACTTACTCTCGTCTAAAAAGTTGTATAATATTTACTGAACCAGACAATATCTTTGACTCTTTGAAGACTTTAATGAGTACTACTTCATTAACAGGAAGACAGAGGAAAACACATGAACACCATTATTTTATTTTCCTCTTTTCGAATACTGTTGATACATTTGAAATACAAAAGTTTCAGTTTCATTTTGTGGCATTCAACTCCATCTCTTTTTCTATCATTAATATTGCTGCTCTGGTTCAGCCCTCATCATCTTCTCAGGATAATGCAAATGCTTCCTAATAATACCAGAGCCTCCAGTTTCAATCTATTCCAATCTATACTCCATATAACTGCCAGAGGGACTATTCAAATATACTATTCTGATCATGGTCTGATTATGTTGTTGTTCTGCTTAAAACCTTTCAACAACCCATTTCTATGTGCTAAAATCCAGCAAATAAGCCCCTTCATGAACTGGTTTTTGCCTACCCTTCCATTATCCTTTCCTACCACTATTCACACTCCAGCCACATACTGAATGCCTTGTTTTCTTGAACAAACCATGTTCTCTCACATTTTCATTACTTTGTGTATACTGTCCCCTTGGTTTAGACAGAATGCCATCTTCAACCTCTGCTGAGTTCTGTCTTCTCACCCATGATTAAGAGCAAGGACTCAGGAGCTAGACTTGCTAGGTTTGAATTTCAGCTCCACCATTTGTAAGCTGTGTGAACATGGGCAAAGTCACTTAATCTCACTGTTCTTTTGTCCCTTCAATTATAAAATAGACATAACAAGAGAATTTGTTTGAGTTATTGAGAGGATTTAATGAGAACATATGTAAAGCACCTAGAACATACATATGTACTATCTTCCTCCTCCTCCTCCTCAATAGTTATCTCTTCTGGGAAGTCTTCTCTGATGACATTATGAGGAGTTGGTACCTCTCCTCTTTTGTCCTATACCATCTTATATATTCTTTATTATACATTATATCATTCAACAATTGTCTAGGTTCTACCCTGAGATCGATCTGTTTGTCTAGGTTGTAAAGGATATCTGAGACAAGTGTTGCTACTCAAAGTGGTTCATGAATATGTTACCACAGAGGAAGGGCTGTAGTCTAAAGAAGCCAGAGTTACAACTGGGGAAGTAGTGGTTACTGTCAAATTAGAGGATTTGGGAGATGGTAAATACAGGTGAGAAGTGATTACAGCCAGGGGAAAATATGGCAAGACAGGATCAGATGTATACTATAGGACTGGGTACATAACAACGGCAAACTTTTAGAAGGAGTTCTGGGAACATGCCTCTGGGTACATGCCATTCAGAGGGGTATGGCTGTACTGGGCAGACAGTCATTGCTCTACCTGAGTTCCTAAAGAAAAGATACTTTTCATACTTCCTTCTAATTGTAATTTTGAAATTAACTTTAATCATATAGAATCCATGAATGCTTTGATTTTTTAAATTACAGATTACAAACCACCTTCAATTCCAATCTCCTCCCTCTCCCCAGAGATAACAAGCAAAGTTGACTGAATCCAAATTGTAATTTCATTCTGTATATTGCCAAGTTGCAATGTCTACTGAATCATAGCTTTGCCAGATTTCTTTTGTTTATTGATTAGGAAGAGTAGGAAGTGAGAATAGAAATGAGGGAAATTAGGTGTTTTTGGAGAATTCAGAGGCCCCTGAATTCTCAAATGTGACTGAGCCTCCCTTGCTCCTTTAAATGGTCCCTAATGCTGTTCTTGCTATAAAACACTGTTGCTTTTTCTCCTGAGAAAGCAACCTTAATTCTCCTTAGGCTTCTTCATCCCACTCCCCACCATCTCCAGCTCTGTAACAGGGCATGCTCTAATGTCAATTATAAAGTCAAATCAGAGGAGAAGCTTTTACACAACTTTGCTCATTTATATCAGCAGAAAACTGGGGAATACATGTGGAGACAGATTTTGATGTTGTTTGATTAAGGAATAAAGAACAGAATTTCATATGTGACTGAATTCATTGATGTAAGTATATTTACCAGAAATTCTGAGTTCAATGGGCTAACTTGAGCAGATATGTTTGGTTCTAATGGTTTGTTTGATTAGTTAACACATACCTAGATTCAACAGTAGCTTGTGCTAACTAAAGTTAAGAAGCCAAAAATGTCTTGGAACTAAAAGACTTATGGAGCTAGAAATGCTGGAGTGGGTTTAGCTGTAATTCATTCAAAAAGTATATATTGAATGTATATCACGTGCTGGCAGTCTTGTAGGAAGCCAAAGATTAGTGACCAAATCATACAAAAACCATGTACTTGTGGAATCTATATTTTATCAGAGGAGATGAATAAACAAACAGTATATGATAAATGCCATAAAAAATTAAACAGGGTAAGGGAGATAAGGAGTATCGGAGGAGGGGTGCTGTTTTTTTATAGGTGGTCTGGGGATGCCTCTCTGAGGAGGTGACATTTGAACAAAGACTTGAGATATGAGAGAGCATGCCAGGCAGATATGTGGAGAAGTATGTTCCAAGCAAAGAGAGCATAAGGTGCAAATGTGCTTGGCATGATGTAGGTTCAGCAAAGAGGCCGGAGTAGGAAAGCAGACAGTATGGGGTGGAGGGGGTTTAGGAGGTGAGATCAGAGAGAGGTTGGGGAGTTGGGGTTAATCAAGGGGAGGGGTTGGAGGCTGCCAGATTATCTGGACCTTGTAAGTCATGATAAGGATTTGCCTTTTACTCTGAGTAGGTAAGAAACATAAAGGTTTTGATCAGAGGAGGTACATGATCTCATCCAGTTTGCAATAATCTTGGAGAGAGATGATGGAAGCACGCACTACAGTGGTTCTAATGAAGTCGAACTTTAAGTAAAGCTGAGAAAATTTGCTGATCAAAGATCAGGGGTGGACAGAAGTGAAAGATTAGAGGTATCATCAAATACTATAGGATTTCAGCCTGAGGAACTTAGAAGGATGGAGTTACTGTTAACTGAGATGGGGAAGTCTAAAGGGGGAGCCTGTTTTGGGGGCGGGGATCTGCAGTTGAATATTCTAAGTTCAAATATCTCTAAGATATTCATGTAGAGGGCATTTGGATATTAGTGTGATGTTCAGGGAAGATATTTAAGGTTCATAAATACATTTTAAAGTTGCTAGAATATAGATGGTAATGAATTCATGGGACTAGGTGAGATAACCTAGAAAATAATGTACATGGAGCAGACTTACACAGAAGGATATATGTAAGAACCATCACAGTTGCATCCCATCCACTCACTCACACACCCTGTAACTGTCATTTGAGAGGTCTCAGGGCTGCTTCTTTATGGAGAGGGTAGAGATTTATTCCCACTGGAACAGATACTTTCTCTAGATTATTTTAGATTTGGATGTGCTTTTTCTTTTTCTGCCAGCAACTATTTTGTTGAGTTACTAGATGTCTTAGAGCCATTATGACATTACACAATAGTATTCTACAAATCATTGCTTTAGGCTTAGGCAGTCACTTCACAATGAAGGGAGGAGGCAATGACTTATTGCATCTTCTGGGAGACACCACCTGGTGAGGATGAAATGCTGTCATGCAGGTAACAGTGTGTGTGTGTGTGTGTGTGTGTGTGTGTGTATATGTATATAGCAAAAGAAATATGAACTAGGCCACAGACAAAAATGTTCTTTGTTAATAGCGTAATGCTCGAGTTTGAGAAATCATGTACGGTCATTTAGGGTATGAGTTTGCTATCATTATAACCCTTTCCTTAAGCAGAGACTAGTTTTACTCCTTTTCTCTTTATTTTAGAAACACTAATGATCTTAAACCTTGTTCCATTCACAAATATTTCCCCAAAGTTATCCAAGTTAGATGTAACCTAAATCTCACATTTCTAATAGCTTCCAAAACATTAACACTGGAATGGCTATAAATGAATTGGACTGGCAATGATCGCTTCATGTTGAGTGCAGCTCAGAAGGAAATGAATGCAGTCCTCTTCTCATGGGTAGGTTCCCCTCTTGGTACACGCAAACACAAACACACTTGTATTTATATGATACACATGCATGCTAAAAATTCAATTTGTAACTTATACACTAAAATACACAAGACACCTTCCTATTGAAATGAAATAGATATGCAGCTCTTACATGTAGTCAAAAGTCAATACAACAAAAACCACTATGGTCAATAGTTAGCATATTTTAAGCAATATTACATAAAATAGATTAAAATAAAATAGAACTTTAGTTTCTTTAAACCCCCTATAACAAGTTCTACACTATTAATGCTACTGTTATTCCTTGAATGTACCTTTTTTTTTAAAATAAAATTTTTTCAATTATAGTTGACATACATTATATTAGTGTAGGGTGTACAACATAGTGGTAAGACATTTATTTAACTTACGAAGTGATCACCCTGATAAATCTAGTATCCATCTGACACTGTACATAGTTATTACAACATTGCCTATGCCGTACTTTATATCCCATGCCTATTTTGTAACTACCAATTTGTGCCTCTTAATCCCGTCCTCTTTTCAGTCCCTCAGCCCCCTCTCATCTAGCAATCCTCAAAATGTTCTCTATATCTATGAGTTTGTTTGTTTTGTTTGCTTATTTCGTTCTTTAGATTCTACATGTAAGTGAAATCATATGGCATGTGTCTTTCTCTGCCAGACTTACTCCGCTCAGCATAATACCCTCAAGGTCCATCCAGGTTGTTGCAGATGGTAAGATTTCATTCTCTTTTTTTACATTCTTTTTATGGCTAATATTCCATTATATAAATGTACTACCTCTTCTTTATCCATTCATCCACTGATGGGCACCCAGGATGCCTCCATATCTTGGCTATTATAAATAATGCTGCAATGAACCCATGGATTAATATGGCCCTTCAAAGTAGTGTTTTAGCTTTCTTTGAATAAATATCCAAAAGTGGGATTCCTGGTTCGCTTGTCATAGCATTTCTTTTAAAGTCTATTTTGTCTGGTATAAAGATTGCTACCCCAGCTTTTTTCTCAGTTCCATTTTCATGAAATATCTTTTTCTATCCCTTTAATTTCAGTCTGTGTATATCTTTTGATCTGAAGGGAGTCTCTTATAGGCTGCATATGTAAGGGTCTTGTTTTCTTTAACCATTCAGCTGCCCTAACTTTGGATTGGAGCATTTAAACATTTTTCATTTGAAGTAACGGTTGATATATATGTAGTTACTGCCATTTTATAATTCATATTTTTTATCTTTTTCTCCTCTCCCTCCTTTTCCTCCTCCTTGATGTTCCTGTAACATTTCCTGTGATACTGGCTTTGTGTTGGTAAACTCCTTTAGCTTTTTCTTGTCTGGGAAGCTCTTTATCTGTCTTTTGATTCTAAAAGATAGCTTTGCTGAGTAGAGTAATCTTGGTTATATGTCCTTGCTTTTAATTGATTATTTCATGCCAATCCCTTCTGGCCTACAAAGTTTCTGTTTAGAAATTATCTGACAGTCTTATGGGAGCTTCTTGTAGGTAACTAATTGCTTCTTTTCTCTTGCTGCTTTTAAGATTCGCACTTTGTCTTTAAACTTTAGCATTTCAGTGATGATGTGTCCTGGTGTGGGCCTCTTTGGCTTAATCTTGCTTGGGACTCTCTGCACTTCCTGGACTTGTATGTCTATTTCCTTCATCAGGTTAGGGAAGTAGTCTGTCATTATTTCTTCAAACAGGTTCTCAATTCCTTCTTCTTTCTCTTCTACTGGTTCTCCTATGACATAAATGTTGGTATGCTTGATATTGTCCCAGAAGCCCCTTAAACCATCTTCATTTTTTTTGGATTCTTTTTTCTTGTTGCTATTCTGATGGGGCTTTCTGCTACCTTATCTTCTAAATTGCTGATTTGATCCTCTGATTCATGTAATCTACTGTTAACTTCCTGTAATGTATTCTTCATTTCAGTTATTGTATTCATCGTTTCTGACTGATTCCTTTTTATGGTTTCTATCTCTTTGTTAAAGTTCTCACTAAGTTCATCTCCTTTTCCCCTGAGTTCACTGATCATCCTATAACCACTGTTTTGAACTCTACATCTGGTAGATTGTTTGTCTCCATTTTGTTGAGTTCTTTTTCTGGAATTTTGTTCTGTTCTTTCATTTGGGACATATTTCTTTGTCTCCTCATTTTGGCTGTATCCTTGTGTTTGTTTCTATGTATTAGGTAGGGCTCTTAAGTCTCCCAGTCTTAGTAGAGTAGCCTTATATAGTAGGTGTCCTGTGGGGCCCAGTGGCACAGTTTTCCCTTATCATCTAAGTGAGGAGCTCCAGGTATGCCCCTTGTGTGGGGTGTGTGTGCCCTCCTGTTGTAGTTGAGCCTTGGTTACTGTTTGCATGTCAATGGGAGGGATTGACCCTTAAGCTGATCGTTTGTGAGGACTGACTGGTGAGAGGCTGACACTGTGAAGCAGGATTTGCTTTAGTTTATCCCTGGTGCATACCCAGTGTTCCCTTTGGGTGTGCTGTCCTCAGATGCAGGCCCTGTTGGTGATCCAGCTCTAGTCAAAGCTGGCCACTGGGTGTGCTGGCCCCAGGGTCTCTTAGGAGGGACCCTGCTGCAGTACAAGTTCAGCCACAGACTATGCCCTGCTTGGAGCCACCTGGCAAGAGTAACCAAGCAATCTTCAGATGGCCACCACCTCATGCTTGACTTAGAGGTACCTCAAGATCCAAGCTGCAAACTGAGGCTAGCTGCCGCTAGTGCCATACTTGGGGCTGCTCAGCAAGAGGTATGGGGCACGCCAAGGTCAGATGTTGCTTGTTGGAGTTTTGTGAACCTTTGAGAGATTTTAGAAAAGTTGGCAGCATGAGCCAAGACAGTCCATTTGTGTGGAAAATCCACTGGAAGTGGCTTGGGTGGGCCTGCAAGTTGGTTAGGGTCAGGTCTCAGGGAATCACCAGGGCTGGGCAAATGGTATTAGTGAGTTTGACAGAGACTCAGATTTGGCAGCTGCCTATGTCTGCACTCCATGCGGGGGGTGAGCTCAACAAATGAACAATGGATTCTGCCAGCACTTGTGTCTGAGAGAAAGCTGCCTCTCCAGCCCTTGCCATAAAGCAAGACAATTCAGTTCTTTCCCATATGCCCCTGGCACTTTCTTTTGAGGAGTTGCCCCAGCTGGAGTGAGTGAGTCCTCCAGTGAGTAACTGTGCACGGGTCCCTTGAGAGCAATGCCTGTGACTCCCTCAGCCTTTGTCTCACTCAGTCACAATCTCTGCTGGTTTTCACAGCCAGAAGTTGTGTGGACTTCTCTTTCTGGCACTGGAACCCTGGGCTGGAGAGCCCAGTGCAAGGCCGAAACACCTCACACACCCAGGAGTACCTCTTCAACTGAGACATCCCTCCCAAATCTCAACTGCCACCTGTGGGTGTGGGACCAGCCTGCTTCGCATCTCTACACTTCCTTCCAGTCTTGAGGTAGCCTCTTCCATATGTCCCCAGTTGTAGGACTTCTGTTCAGCAAGACCTCAGGCAACTCCCAATGATGGGTGTTCTGCAGTGTAGTTGTAATAGTGATGTGCTGGTGAGAGATGGTGAGCACAGTTGCTATCTACTACACCATCTTGACCGTAAGTGAACGGTTCCTTCTTTACTACTCTTTTTCTTCTCAACCCCATGGCATGGCTCCTTCTAATTTGCTCTTTTTACTCCTGGACAACTTCTCTGTCAGGTCAGCAGCCTGCTGACCCTATGCCCATATTCAATTCTGCCTCTGCATCTTTTCTTACCTAAAATCCCAGGGGTAAATCAAAATTAAGACTATGAGCTTGCTTAAACTTGTGATCAGATGTTTCTAGACATCACAGGTCTGTCAGAAAGATCTATACTGTTTTACTAGCCATTTTCAAAAGGCATCTGCACTATATCTCTGAGAATATATGCTCTTCTTCTGAAAGCAAAAAAAAAAAAAAAATCACGTTTAAAAATAAACCGCTTTTTCTGTTTGAGCCCCTTAAAATAACTATTACATTTATACTTATTGTTTTAATCTGGTAAATATTTATCACTTACCTACTATGTGCACAGCATGGTGCTATATGCTTATCAAAGTATCTTGAATAAGATATTTTCCAAATAACTTTCTAAATTCTCAAAATCTGATTTTAACCTCTAGCATTCAAACTTTTCTCTGAGTAGTAAAAATGATACTGTTTAAGATGAACTGCTTCTCTATTACAAAGGATTCATACAAGTTTTTAGAATATTTAGGATCACATAGAATGTGAAAACTTGTTGAGCTTCTATCTCTGGAAATTTTTTCATCTTCTATGAGAAGAATATAATTTGTGCTTATGTTGTGAAAATTTATAAAAACAAGGGTCCATGAAACTAGTTGCTTACATTTATTTCCCATTCAGTAATGCTAGTATCATTTTTTTTCAGTTAATCTACATTATTTTTTTCAGTTAATCCACATGAACTGTTTTAATTTTTGTTTAGAGACTTTCACATCTAAATATTACTAATAATGAGCAGGTGTCAATTGCTGAGTGCCGACCATGTGCTAGACACTTTCCTAACAGCATTTGCAATGTTATTGCTGCTGTGATTAATACTGCAGTAGGGAGATAATGCTTTCTGCTCACTAAAGTCTTCCCTGAAAAAAACCCAAACAAACCTCTGTTATCTACAAACTATTTATCGTGTGTGAACCATTATTCGTTTTCAGCTTTCCTCGCTTTCTTGGCGTATTTCTCATAAAGTGGGCTAATTTTCTATGATATATTACCCATAGTAATTGCATAGTGAATTACACACATAACAAACCTTATTATCACCCCTGCTCTGACTTTCTGTGTAAATCTATAAAGTGGAAAATGATTCTAATTTAATCTTAGCTTAGGGTGAAACATCTTTTCGTATTTTATCAAAACAATTACATAATATTCTGTTGACAGGAATATTTCAAAAATTAATATATTTTCCAAGTTTGTTAATGTCCCTACTTAACCTATTGGTTAAAAATTATTTTCCTGTAGCTAAGTCAGAATTTATAACAACTCTGACAGAAAAGGCAAACAAGTTTCTATGCTCTCCAAACACTATTTTACTTCCATGGTTACATGGCAGAATTCACTGATGAAAACACTCTCCTTAAGTTCAAAACACTTTGCAAGTTCTTTGGAAGCTGAAAGACTTCTCATGTAAACACCAAATTCTTATTTTCATTTGTTACATAAAACAATTCTTTTAAAATGTGACTACAATTTACAAATGAATGAGGCCAATGAAGGTGACTTTTTTACTTCTATCATAATCAAGTAAGATTTTTGTCTTTATCTGATTGTGCCAATGATTAGAAATCTAGAGATGCTCTGATATCATGGATAGTTATGGAAGTTGGACAGGAAGACTGATACTTTTATGATGAATACAGTGTTGGTATTTATCATGCTACACTGCTGGAGTAGGTGTCCCCAGCAGCCCTAAAGTTCTGAAGACATATTTCACGAATATGGAGAAAGCCAGGAGAATGCATGATGCATGAAACACTGTTCACCTTGAGCAGTTTCTACTTTTATTTTATACCTTGGGGCTCTACTTTCAATTTCACTTAAGGAAAAGGTTTGATTTTGTTTTAAAAAAATATTTGCTTTCCCATTGCATATCCCTTTGGGAGCTCAGCCAGAAATAATAAAACCGATATAGATGCATGATGGTTCCAATGGTATAATATTTCTAATATTAAACATGTGAATATCTGAAAATTTAGGTGGACTTGATGTGGAAAATACATGCAGAAATTTGGAAGAAATTCCACCTTTTTAAGTTTGCCTTGTAAAATAGCGATTCAGAAGTGTGATTATTTTGATGGAGGGCTTTACTAATTACTTTGTACATTATTCTTTTGAAAATAGCATGGCTACACACACCACAGTAAGCTAAGAGTTCACAAGGAATATTAAGAGAAATACCATACTATCGAGTAGCTTTTAAAAAATGGAAAAAAAAAGTAAGTGTAAGTAAGTAAGCCTAAGTAAAGCACAATTTAGGGACATTACAGAAACAGAAGTGATCACACTGTCAGGAAGTGGAATGCTTCAAGAAGACGGTGGGATCTGAGCTGTCCTTGAAAGACAGGTAGAAATCTGAAGCACAGAAGTGTGGAGGAGAGTATTCCTGGGCTGGGTATAGGAGGAGCAAAGGCATCAGCAGGTTGGAAAATCAGGAGCTAATTAGGAAAACAGCAATACATCTAGTTTAGCCAGAGCATGGAGTATGTAGGAGGCGACAGCAACAGAAGGAAGAAAGGTATGGTGGCCCAGACTAAACTAGAGGGATTTGACTGTAAGTTCAAAGAGATGACATTTAATACTTATGACAGGGCAAGGAGAATTCAAATCTAATTATCTGTAACCTCCTCTGCCACCTGTTGATTGCTCAGTTCTGTGCCTGGGTCTGAGAGTTGATGATAAGATACTGAGTGTGAAGGAAAACTGGAAAGAACTCTGAAGACTGTTTTACAAAATAATAAAATGGTCAAAGATATAAAGGAGAAGATGGATGGAAATACAGAGGGGAAAAAAAACAGCCTAGGGGCATGAAAACAAGTTTCTGGGGGAGTTTTTAAAAGGGATTGTGGGAGAGGTGTGTAGGAGAGAAGCATCTGCTGTGACGAGGAATTTTAGGAAGTTTTTCTGCATGATGTGAGGGCTTCTATTCTAAAGGAAACTTCAGTATAGTCAAATTGCTTTCCAAGGCTTTCTGAAGACAGATATGTGTTTCCTTTTGGCTGTGTTGATATGTGTTTACAGGCCAGAGAGAGAGGGCTCAGTTTTATTCAGTCTAAAAACTATCTGTATGGAGCATGGAGTTTCCGCAGAGGTGCCTCAAGGGGCTTAGGGCAGTGGTGCTAGTGGTGACAGTAGATGTGAAGGGAGAGAACAGGGGATCTTCACCTCTGCATCCTTCACCTCAGGGTCCATCACAACCAAATCTGTTTTACATAACATGCTTCTGTGTAAGATTTCCACTGGAAAAAAAAAAAGGGGTAAAAGTAGTTTAAAAAGAGGGTGAAAACCACCATGGAAGCCAGTGAGGTACCCCTGAAGGATCATAAGCTGAGAAATGTACTATTAGTGTAACGTTAGGCTCAGAGAACTTAGATACTTGCTGAAGGCTGAATGGCTAGTGCGTGCCGAGTAAGAACAACTATTTTTACTGAACCACTTCCTCACTCCCAACCAGAAATTTTCTTTCCAAATTATTAAGATTTAAGATACTTTGGACCTGTCCACTCTTAGACGTAGTCTTTACAGACAGCAAAATTCCTAGCTTCTTAATCCGAGATCTAGTAATTACTTGTTGTCCAGTAATTTTTATACCCCCTTATTTCATATCTCTGATGCCACCCAAGTACTCCTGTTGGCCTCCAGCCAGGCATGTATGCGCTGAGAATGCATAAAGAACTTTTGCCTCAGAAGATAACAAACTTGGCAGTAGGTTCTAAACTTGTTGCTGGCATCTCCTTTCTGTTTCCCCTTACACTGACAGACGTGCCGATGGAACAAAGGTTAAAATATGATGACTCAAACTACCAATGTACTAGGAGAAAACACAGGAAACAAATTTATCATCTCAGAGTAACAAAAATCTTGTTAAGTATGACACAAAATCTTGAAGCTGTAAAAGAAAAGCACACAAAAAAATAAATTTCTACATGGAGAAAAAACACACTCCAATGAAATCCAGCAAACTGAGAGAAAGATTTTTGCAATGCATATTATACAAAGGCCTACTTTCTAAACATATAAAGAGTTTCTCTGAATCTATAAGAAAAAAACAACACAATAGAAAAATGGAAAAAAAGATATGAATAGAATTCACAAAAAAAAGGAAGTACAAATAGGTCTTTGTATTAACCGTGCTTCTAGCTTCTGTAAAGTTGATACTTTAAAATCTGCCCTACATGCTTATGCTGGATACGCCTTGTTCTAGACAACCTGATAATATGCCTGAGTCACCTTGCCTTGGCTTCCTGCCCTTCCTTATTGGTCCCCCTCCCCTGGCACTGAGAGGAGTCCTCCTCCCTGGGGCACACTTTTCAAATACAAACCAACCAATCCCGAGTCTACACTCTCAAACATCTCCTTCATCAGGCTCTCTCACAATTGCCCCGATCACCCAGGGACAGGCACCAGAGACATCTCTTATGCACTGAAATTATTCAAAATAGCCAATCCTAAGCCTGCTTCCCCTGCTTCCCCCATTCCTTTACAAGGAAACCACAATAAAGGCTCTTGCCCACAGTTCCTTCCTCTCCCTCTGCCTCCTGACTGACCCAGTGCTCCCCCACGTCGCCCCTTGTGACTTGGGAACTTTCTCTTAGGAACTGTGAGAAATAAACTATTTTTTCAATGGTCACCGTCTCTGATTTGTTGGCCTTCCTATACCTCATATTTTCTATTATTATACTGTTATTTTAAAACAGTCTTAAACATGAAAAGAAGTTCTACTCTACTCATTTTAAGATAAATATAAAGACTAGGATTATATATATTTTTCCCCTATCAGGTGACAAAGATCAAAATGTTAGTACACAGTGCTGGTATGAGTAAAGAGACATTCATTCATCTGATGGGAACATAAATTATTACAACCTCTATGGAGAGCACCTTGTCAGTAAAAACAAAATTTCAAAATGCACAAAACTCCTGATATAGCAATTCCACTTCTGGGTATAGATTCAAAAGAATTGAAAGCAGGATCTCAAAGAGATATGTGAACACCATGTTCATAGCAGCATTATTAATAACAGCCAAGAAGTGAAAGTAACCCAAGTGTCCACTGACAGATGAATGGATAAACAAAATGTGGTATATACATCTAATGGAATATTATTCAGCCTTAAAAAGGAAGAAAATCTGGTCACATGCTACGACATGTAGGAAACTTGAAGATGTTTTTCTAAGTAAAATAAGCCAGTCACAAAAAGACAAATACTACAAGAGTCCACTCATATGACATATCTAGAGTAGTTAAATTCATAAAAACAGAAAGTAGAATGGTGGTTGCCAGAAGCTCAGAGGAGAGGGAAATAGGGAGTTATTGTTTAATGGGGATAGAGTTTCAGTGTGCAAGATGAAACATTCTGCATATTGGTTGCACAACAATGTAAAATACTTAACACCATTGAACTGTACATTTAAAAATAGTTAAGGTGGTATATTTTATGATATGTATATTTTTGCACAACTAAATTTTTTTTTAAATGAGCAAACCCATTGATATAGCAATCACACTATTAGGAATTTGTCTTTTTATTATGATTATTCCAGTGGGAAATGAAGCATGCATATGGTTATTACTCTCTTATTTCCAAAGGGCAGAAGATTGGAAATGAACTAAATGTCTTATCACAGAGAATTGGTTAAAGTATACTCCATTCATGCATTGAAATAATACATATAAACATTACAATAATATAAAAATTGTATATCTATGTGTAAAAAAGCAAGCATGTATATTATATTACCACTTGCTTATTCGTGCATAGACTTCTGTAAGGCTATGTAAGAGACTTAACAACGGTTGCCTCTGTGCAAGAGGGTGTGGATTGTGGGATGGGGTGAGAGGCCCACTTATTTTTTATAGTATACTATTTTGCGCCTTTTAAATTTTGTACTATGGCATACTTTATGTATTAAAAAATAGTTTAAAAAATAACTTCATGGCTGAAAAACTTTATTATCTGGCTCTTCTTTAACTTCCTAGTATGGCTTGTATCTCACCACTTGACCACTGAGATCCAGATCTTGCTTACCTAATGAAAACTATGATTGCCTTGTTTTAGATGAATTTCCTGGTGTTCACTACTGCTGACTCATTTACTGATATTAATGTAGGGAGGAGGCAAAAGAACTAAAATGTTAATACAAGCTACATTCAGAGACTGCAATATGCTGATCGGCCCTGCCACCAGGCCACAAGGTCACCTGCAGAACAAAGGCAGTTTCTGCTGTGATTGCTAACAACCCATTTCCTACACTGTGAAGGGGAAAAAGGAAAAACAGAATCTTTAAGTGGTGCTCTACACAAATAAAACCATTCATTCTCTATGGCTAAAACCATAGAGAACCCACGGATTAAGGGCTGGGAACTTCCAGCAGACCTTTCACTCTACATGTTCTTACCTTTTCACACTACATACTCTTCCCCTCCTCCTTCCTCGCTGTATGATCATATCAAAGGAAAATGGTAAAGAAAGTCTTTAAACTGTAACCAACAGGAACTAAAGAATGATAATAAACTGAATTCTCGGAACACTTGGAGTCTCTCTCAGTGTCTTTTGCTCAGTTCCTCAGTGCCTTTGCTCTGTCTCTCTCACTGCACTCGTCTCTATTGTTTCTATCCCTCTGAGTCTCTCACAGGCTCTTTTACTCTCTGTCTCTGAGAGGAGACCATGCTCTGTCTATGGAGTGTTACCCCTTTTCTAATAAACTGTCCTTTTTACTCTGACTTTGGCGTGTTTCAATTCTTTCTTACACTCTCTAGGAACCCTCTTCTCTCTGTGCAGGACTTGAGTTTCCTGCACACAGGGGAATTTGCCCTGTCCTGCATCAGTTTCATGGGCTCACTTTTTATAGGTGAATTTAAAACATAAGATCAAGAATTTAAAGCAAGGGAAGAGAAAAAACAAGGAGCCTAACTGGTTGGTTATCTAAATCAACCAAGATCTCTAAAGCAAGGGACCTTCAGCAGGGGGTGTGGAAGAGGGGTGAGGGGTGACAAAGGTGAGGGAGGTGGCCTGCCTCTTTATCTAGTGTGTGGCTGGCAATGTGTTTATTCGAGGTAGCCTTTGCTGAAGTGCATGCCTCTTTGAAGTGGATGCCTCCACAATTTAAATCAGGCAGTTGCATTACAAAAAGAAAAGCCAAGTGTCCCAGCTTATACTAAAATTGTTCACATGTTCGTGCTGATCATGGTGTAAACAAGCTTACTGAGCTGCCAGTCCTATAAAAATAGAGCACATACAATTAGTGTAGTAGGCTATACCATCAAGGTTTGTGTAAGTACATACTATGATGCTTACACAACGAGGAAATCACATTTCTCAAAATGTATCCCCATCGTTAACTGGTGCATGACTGTAGTTCTTGGATTACTAAAGGTACTATGTTTCACAAGATGCACATTCTCTACTGAGAGCCATGAGCTTCCAAAAGTACTTTCTCAAAAAAGAAAACAACACCATTAAGTATTTCTCCTAACCCTTATTTTAAAAAGCAACATCTGTTCACAGTGACTATTAAAAAAAACAGCATCGAGTTTAGATTATAATTTTTAATATTTAATCAACTTGCTACAACAGTAGCTAAAGAAGCAATGAAAAAGAGGTAATTAAAACTTTGTTAAATATATAATTAAAAATAAACACTTAGACATGCACACAGACACAAACTACGTCCTCTTTATGTCAGTAAAGGAATTGAAAAGGAGAATGAGAAATCAAAGAATTAACCACACAGATAAAGGGACAAATGAGCTGCTGAGGGTAGGGCTGCGGCATTTTCCTCTGGTTCCTAGCCCTGAGTCTGGTGTGTATGTGGTTGGTGCTCAATAGGTTATCAGAATGAGTAAAAGAAGATAATCCACAGATAAGTGGCACCACTGCTGATTCTTCTCTGTCCCTGATAGTCAACATTCTTCTGATTCGGTTTGTCACTGATCACAGCCTGTTTGGATGACAGAGGCAGAGTTTTTCTGACAATATCCCACCCACATTCCTGGCCAGAATCAATCTTCATGTTTTTTTCAGTTTGAAAATGCCAAGTATAAGGATACCCTAACATGAGACCTTCTTTTCTTTCACCATGAGCTCTTCTGCAGTGTGCAATTTTGCTGATTGATTTTAGGGATGTTAATCTACTTTGCAAAGTGGAATATGGTTTGCGTTCTATTAATTCTACTATAACTTTGTAAATAGATATGAGCCATGTAAATACCTGAAATTATTTAGTGCACTCCAGGCATGTCCCAGGATTTTCTTCTATATTGGAAGGCTTTTAAAATTTCCATCTACTTTAAGAGTAAAAAACCAAACCAAAACAAAAATTATTAAAAAAAATGGAACCTATCTGTATTGTTTAATAAATTATCAGTCTATTTAAAGTTTCTTGACAACTAAACCAAAAATTCGGCAAGGCTGCCTGGATGTGTGAAAGAAAAGGAAAAACATGCCAACGAAGACTTGTAGAAAGATTTTTAAAAGAGATTTAGTGGTTTTTAAATGCATATCCTCTAAGTATAGCTATTAGTGAGGTGTGATAATTAAGGATAGGGAGATTAAGGAGAAACATTTAAATAGCATGTTAAATACTTAGCATTTTTTTCTTTTAATATACAGTTTACTTAAAAAGTCAATTTGTAAAATCCTAAAATAGCAGTGTTTAGATGTGTGAATGTCAAGTGAAGAATGTCAGGTGAAATATGTGCTAAGATAGCAGACAGGACATTGGGCTCCATGCCTGGCTCTGCATTTGCCCAGCTGTGCAACCTAAGGCAAGTCGCAATCTTTCAGAACCTTTAAGATGGAAATAATGATATCTCAAACCTCTATTCCTCATGAAATCATTGTCAAAATTACATACTTGAAACTACATTGACTGTAAGCTCTTTGGGGGTAGGGATCTTATATTTTGATTTTGTTACCAGTTACTTGACTAACTCATGTATGAGAGAAATAGAAAACATTTTTATTCTTTGAAAAATATTTTAAAATTTTTTATGTATTATCTCAAGAAACTCATCAGTAACTCTATAGAAGTTTCAACTTAGAAAATATAGAAAGTGTTAGTAGCACCAGAAAATCAATATTTTCAGTAATTAATCTAAAATTTCTATTTAAAATTCCAAAATGTATTTAATCTTACCAACCTTAAAAGAACAAAATGTATAAAAAATAAGAAAGTACCTTTTGAACATGTGACCATTCCAGTAAAAGATAATTTTAATAGTAAGGAATTAGTAAAGGATGACAACAACCTTTGCATGACAACAGAGTGGTAGACTATGCTGTTAAATATATGTAAGAAACAATTTGTAATCCTTGCAGAAAGCAATCTAAATGCTATCAAGAACCTGCTATGTGTACATCTCTAGTACAAGGAATTTCCTTGTAAACTTGACATCCACATATTGGACATTCTCCTCAGACTGGTTGCTTCTTCTGAATTTTCTGTCACTTATAGTACCAGAATCCAGCCACTTTTCAAAATCCAAGTATCAATTTAGACTCTTTCCTTTCCCTCACTGCCACCCCCATTCATTAAGACTCTGAGTCCAGCATTTATACTTCCTTAATATCTCTCCTGTGTGTGTGTATTCTATCTTTTTTTCCACCATTGTAGTCTTGGTTCAGTTTCTTTTCATACCTTATCTCGATCACTGAAATGGCATTGTAATTGGTGATATGGCAGTAATGAAAGAGACAAATTTAATATTTAAGAGAAAACCAAATGACAGAATATAGAAGGAGAATTAGGTTTGGGAGGAGAATAATGAATTTAGTTCTGAGCATGTTTAGTTTGAGGTACTTTGGGGTCATCTAGGTGAAGATATTCCAAGTATGTGTGGCTATGGGCAAAAGCTTCAGGATAAAAAAGTAGGTTCATAGTGAATGCCATGGATATGGATGAAATATCCCCTCTCATATCTTACAGCTTCTGAAAAACTTTTTCCAGATCATCTCATCCCACAGTGAACAGATAAATTCAAGAGATATTTAACTCTCAAACTATCAAAGAGAACATAGGAGAATTGGGATAAAGAAAATGATTAATTCAGTTCTAAGCATGTTGGATATGGCCGTATGTAAAAATTGATTGAGCTGTATACTGAATATTTGTGAGCTTCATTGTATATACATTATACTGTAACAAAAAAATATTTAAATAAAAATTAAATAGAGCAAGATCAAATTTCCATGGAACAAAAGTGCCAGGCCTCATAGTTAGGCTGTGATGGCCCAGTTGGGGAGCAGGTGTCCAGCATTAACTCACATAGTCCATTGATGAGAATTCTGTGACTTAGTTCCCAAGCATCACTTTGAACATTCATCCCAAAGTGTAAATTAATACAATGTCATCCCTGCCCTGTTAGGTCTTATTGCTTAATGCCATCATAATGTCAGTGGGGAATTCTAAATTTTCTATGAGAAATATTTTATGATAATAAGATATTCAATAAATATCTGCTAATGACCTTAGTACCAAGGGACAGGTACAGCCTACAAAAGCTCTAAGAATTGAGAGGTTGAAGAAACCACTGTGAGCTGGCTGCCCAGGCAAAGTTTCTCAAAGGACACTGAAATTGAGCCAGACTCTTAAAGTTTAGGAATAGAGGCAGCATTTGCAAAGTGTGGCCCATATAAGTATTTTACTTGATTTTTATTTGATTTTGAATGTACAGTCTTTCAAGAGGCAATGCAACTAGGAGAATTTGTGGATATCCATGACCTTGCGTTATGCTTTGTGAAAATGTGCCAGTTTCCTAGGCATCTAATATGGGAGGGTCAGTAGGGAGCAACATAAACAGAAGATGATGAGGGTCTAAGTGAATTATTAAATTACAAAAAATAGTTTGGGTAAAAATTGCAGAGTGCCATGAATGTCATACTAAACAATTCAACAGGTAATATTAGATGAGAGTATGACATCCATGTTTTGTCATTCAGAAGTGCTGAGCCAATTGTACAACTAGCATTAATAACAATAAATGCTGTAAGCAGCTCCTGGTTCTTTCAGTGTGATGCCAAGCATCTGGAAGTGAATTCTGATTGCTTTCTTTCAGTTGCCATTTGAACCGTTGCTATTCTGCAGATATAGTTTCTGTTTAAACAACTGAAGGGGGATAACTTGTTCAAAGTAGGTTAAAATTTTTTGTAAGATTCATAAATCTTAGCAGAATGTTAAAAGAATTAGAAAATAAAGTTATAGATGCCAATAGGAGCCATCTCATTGGTGTTTATTATGGAAATAAAGTTGTTTGAAGCTAATAATTAATTCTACAAGATTTTGCTGGCTTAAAGAACATTTCTCATGCAGTAAAATTACTAATGTAATTACCGATGTAATTTTACTTGGTAATTTTACACTACTCAAAAGGGTAGGTAAGACTGTTCTTTGACACTAAAATCTAAGGTATCTACTTATTAGGGGCTGGTAATAGCCAAGGATTAATAACTATAATTTGTGCATACATGTGTATTGAGAGACTCTTGACATACTTAATATATCGTTACACTGAAGATCAATATTCAGGGGATGTTGTCCTAATTTCTCCCTTGACTCTATAAAACAAACTTTTCATGCTTCTTTATCTGTGGCTTTAAAAACTTGACTATAAGTTTTATTGTTAGGATAACATTTGGTAGAAATAAATTCTAATTCAGTTTCATTTTTTTGTTTGATAGAATTATTAAGGGTAGTGGTATAAAAGTAGAAATCCTATTGCAACATTGAGGACATATGATGGGTTTTAGTAGAAATGGTGAAACTTGATCACTTAAAATATTAAGACTAGAGTATGAACTCATAGTTTTAAATATACACAGATAGATACAGAAATAGATATTAATTTGTATGGATAAACATAATCATGCATCTATTTCCTATCTCTGTCTGCTGAGAGCACTTAGAAGCAATGACAGACCAGTAGCAATGAGCGTACTCAGTATTAAGATCTTAGTTTTCAAATATCATTCTCTACTAAAACGAACATGGGATCCTTTAAAAAATAGCTAATTCCAGGGTTAGAGCGAAGAAAATGCAAGATGAGCCTGGAACATATTCTTATGACATAAAGAACTGCACAAAGAATCATAAGGGCATGTCAAGAAGACAAGTGAGCCTTTTTGAAGGGGCCTACCCTGGCCAAATCTGGAACAACTGAGTCATCAAAATAAGTAATGACATTGATGGATTATAACCCATTGAATAGAATAAGAACTCATAAGTCCAGATAGATGGGTGGATGGATGGATGGACAGACAGATAGATAGAGAGACAGACAGACAAGAAGAGAAAGTACTTCCTTATAGTAGAAAGCCAACTAATAAATGTAGAAAGAATGATGGAATTAGAAAATCACCATTTGATAGCCATCATAATAATAATTAATTTGGGCAAAAATCATCAAGAGTTGTAAAACTAGTAGGTGAAAATTTTAGGATGAATAGGACATGTAAATAGTCTCAGAGTTTCTCCCCATAGATGCTTATTAATTTCAAAAAGGAAAATAATAATAACTTTACAGAGGAGAAGCTTAGAAGTCATTATGTTAACCAATTGATCAAAGTTAATACCATCAGTAATGGGACAAGTTGACATCATGTACTCCTGATATTGTGTGTATGTGTGTGTGTGTATACACATGACAATAGTTGTGGCAATTATTTAAAATATTTACATCAACAAAATATTTGGGTGTAGGATTTGTTTTTGCTTTTTGGTTTCGAATAAACTTTGTTTTAGCTTTAAGACTTCTTCAACTTACTTATATTATGACCATTTATTAAATTTCTTAGATGTTTTATTCAGTTATATTTAAATAAAGTTAATAGTCCAGAATTCAAATGTTCTCTTAACCCTCTAAGCCATATTCTAAAATACAGCTCTCAAGCATGGCATGGTAATGGTTGCATATGTGGTCAGTTAATATTCTTTTAAAATCCTCACATGTGGGTACTTCCTAAATGTTCACCCTTTAAAAAAAATCAGACAATGAGAATATATATCATATTCCCTTTTGTACTTCTCTGCAGATGGCAAACAGTAGGTTTCAGTGCTCTACTGAAGTAACTGCATTTAGTTAGATAAACCTATCTTGTTTCTATCATTATATGACAAGATCTTTTAGCTTTATTTTATGGAAGTAAATGTAGTACATTCGATAATGAAATAAACTTATTTTATTTCATTAACCAACACAAAGAATGTAATTAACTGACTGCATAAATGTAAATATTTATTATGCTATAAAAGTATCTGAACCAACACTACTGTGTTAGCGTAGGGTTATATAAGCTCTTAGAAGAGAAGGTAGAAACTATTTTATTTTAAAATGCTTCAAATTGTATATATTGTCTGCAGGTTACACGTAATGAATTATTTTGATAATAATATTAACTTCAGCTGAATTTTTAAGTAGATGATGATTCAGGTCTTAGTATAGTAATTTATAAAAAGAAATGTACCTC
>NW_006494608.1:10622766-10637624 GCF_000325575.1 Pteropus alecto | reverse complement strand
TTGGGTGTTAATTGTGGGTGCTATGGCATAAATGGGGTCTTCTTGATCCTTTTCATTTTTCTCCTCTTCTTCTTGTTCTGTGTCTGTGGTGCTGTCTTCCATTTTTCACAATTCTAAAATAAAATTATTCCATATGCAGCTATTTAGGGATGACTTCACTTATAAAGCAAAATTAATGGAATATAATAAAAGCAAGCAAAACTAACTGCTGTAAGCTAGTCTCCAACAAAACTATACGTCAGGAAACTTAGCTATAATCACATTATTCAAAACTCTGCTTTGTTATGAAGATACTCTCCATTGTTACACTCAAATCATATTCTAATTTTACAAAGTAGGCTACTATTGCATTAATTGGAAATTACATATATATGTACTACTAGAATATAAACTCCATAGGGGCAGAAACCTAATTTTGTTTACTGAGTGTTGTAGTAGGCACTCAATTACTATCCATTGATTGAGTAAATAAATATAACCTTCACCTCAAAATATAACACAAAGTTAATTCAATTTTTTTTTGAAAATAAAAACAAATACCCTGTGGTGCCCCATACTGCCTGAGACACACACCAGCACACCAGGCCATCAAGCTAATTGCTCAACACCCACACTGCCTGCTATGGCCACAGCTCAGGCCTATGCTTGTGTGCGCTGCCATCTGGACTATCTCTGTTGCTCATGTACATGATGAATTGTCCTATCAGACTTCACTAACAAAGCATCAGCTCAAAAATAAAAATTAAAAATTTCGAGATGGTGACACGAACATTCAACTATGCAGGACCCTTCTGAGAGCAAGTCCTTATGTGACTGCATGGTTCACATACATATGAAGCCAGCCCTGAGCATTGGCCATTGATTTGCTCATGCATTTAAGTGGACCCAGCGAAGTTTCTAAAAGGATCCCCATCTCAGCTTACAATGTCTCTATTGACCCACTTTGGTGGCACTGGGATGGCTGCCCCTCCTTTGCACAAGAGAATCTCAATTTATCAATCGCTCTTTTGATCTCTGAAATATATAAATCTATACTCGACAGAAGAGTATACCTGCACCTTTCTCTTGCCATAGAAGATAACTCCAAATGTCATAATTTTAAGGTCTGGATCTTCTGTTGAACGTGTATTATCTCTCATGTCTACCTTATCAGATTAGCTGCTCCTTGATCATAAGGATCCTTGTTCTTTTAATAGGGAAAGCATGTTCTATAACATGAATGTAGAAGTCATGGTAGGCTCGGGTTCCTGAATTTATCAGTCAAGTGGCCACAGGCATGTCATTTATTCATTAAGTCTCTTTTCTTCTCTCTAAAATGGGAGTAACAGTAACTAATTTTTCTGCTTCATAAAGAATATATGCAGATTAAATGTGATAATGACTCTGGACTGCTGGCTTCCAGTCTGCAATCTCCAATATTCTGCCACAGCTATAAATTACATATGCATTTGTTTTCCTCCTCCTGCTACAAAAATACTTCATAGGTGGTAACACGCACTTCTATCAGGAGGAATTAAATATCAGGTTGTCTCTATGTGATATCATTTGGACTTTGCCTCTTTTAACACATTTATTTTTTTCAATGACAGAAAATAGTTTTTAAAAAGAACCTATTATTAAGGCATCACAACACTTTACATTTGGTAAGTAGTCACAGTTTATTGTTTTAATCTTCAGGGAGAGGAAAATGGTTTGGTTATATATCTAGATTTGTTTGTATTTAATAAGATAAGATATGTATGTTCAATCATTTCATGGATGTCAAATGTTAATGACTATCCCAGAAAAATATTTCCTTCAGAACATTAGACTTTACCTGTTATTTTTAGCTTTTTCTTTAAGAAATATTTCAAATATAAACAAAAGTAGCATAATAGTATCATGAATCCTCAAGTGCTCATCAATCAGCCCCAACAACTATCAAGTTATAAACAATTTTGTTTTGTCTAAACTCTTCCACTTTTCCTCTCCACTCTCCATATCATTTTGAAGCAAAATCTAGGTACCTAGACATAATAATATATCCTGAAGAACTCCAAAATAATATATATAGTCCTGATTCTATTTCATGACTGCATAGCACTCCTTTGCATAGATGTACCACAAGTTATTCAAATAGCCCCCAATTTATAAACACATAGAATGTTTCCAGTTTTCTACTTTTATAGTTTTGCAAAGTATAGTACATGTATTTCTTTTAAAATATTTTTAAAAGGCTCTCGGAATCTTTATAATCAAAATGGCATTAACTTTGAAAATTTAAGTTCAGGCAATCTCAAAGCACTGCACCTTTAAATATGGTACAACTTATGTAGGCAACAAAAGACAGGTATTATGCTGAATTTGTAAAAATTCATCAGTCTGCTGAAGTTTTCAATTATCTTGAAAACATTCTAAATATTTTAAAGCAGGCAAAACATTTTACATAGGGAAGCAACTAAAAGACACTATGACAGAGTTCTGATGGACAGAATCAGATGAACTTTAACTCTTAGAAAAGAAAGTGAATAAGAATGCAAGAAAACACAGTAGAGACAGATACAAAAGTATCGTGTGACTTTAAAACACCAATTAATTTAATTAAATAATAGGTTGAGAAGGGCTCAAGTAGATACCAAAGTTTAACAGATAAAACAAATATTCCAGATTTCATTAACATAGGATCGCAAAGCCCATTGTATTACTATTACCATGCTGCAGGCAATATGATTGACAGCTGTAAATAAAACAATAGAATAAAATATATTTTCTGTCTACAATGATATAAATAAGAGAATATTTATAAAACATCTTACATTTGTGGTATAGGAAGAACTACATAACTATCAAGTACAGTAATTCTGGAGATTGTATCTCCATAATACCTAAACCAATTAAACAACTATTAATTGAATTTTATGAAGACTGAGAGTTTACAAAGATGCAAGTGATTTACAATTCAAAGAGGAAGAAAGGCAGCTCTATATCAGATAAAGAAGTGTAAAATAAACCTAAATAAAAAGCAATGTTCTTAGGAAGGCAGACAAGGCTTAAAAAGCAGCTTGTAGCCTGGACTCTAATCTATAGGTATTGAGAGCAAGTACATAACTTGCAGAGGACTTATCTGAGTTTGTAAAGATGTTGGTGACAGTAAGAAGAAAGGTTTGGAAAGGGTGTGAATTTGGAGGCAAGGAGACAATTTAGAGGCTATGTCCCAGCTACTATGCTATGGGTGGGAAATAGATTCAGAGTGAGCAAAACCAGACAAAGTCCCTGACCTCAAGGAGGCTCACAGACTGGTGGGAAAGGCAGAAATTAATCAAAGAATCATAAAGATAATTGCAAAAAAATATATAAATGAAACAGGTGCTATGAAAGCCTGGACTAGCAGGGTTGCTGTGCACAGCACTCTTCTGGTTCGCGTGGGAACTTCTGCAGTGAAGCAGCCCCGATTGGAAGGTTATGTGGTGACAGCCTGAACAAAGGTAGTACCATCTAACTGCAGGAATCCAAAGAAAAGAAGACATGGTTCTATGAGGCTTTCTAGAAGTAACAGGACATGCACATGCACTGAGCTTTGACACAAAAAAGCAAAAGGCTAGGGAAGGAGAATAAAGGAAGATAAATAAAGCTTTAACTCTATTACAGAAGAACACTGAACTCTTCTATTATTCACACTTCATCTTGGAGTCAAAGATAAAGCTAAAATAGAAGCTTCACAAGGAAATATTAAGCAATCAACGTTGCAGGGTATGCCTTATTTTGTAAGACACACCACTACTTCCTCTTTTCTCCAGCTAAAGAGGTGATCATCATTTTGTTTTGATTTTGAACTCTTAAGGAAATTTTTCTTGACAGTTACTAGGAGCACATGCCAAAATCAAATACCCTATGCACCAGGGAATGGGGCAGGATACACAAACGATGTGAGTTTTTGAAGGTAAAATGGCAATGCTTGCTTTAAGACAGATGTAGTGGAAATCATGCTGTCTTTCGATATTTGTCACTGAACAAATACAAATTTTGCTCACTGTAGAAAAGCACTATCCATGTAACATTAAACATAATATTTCTCTCCTAATTCCACACAGAACATGAGCATTCTTTTTTTGTAATTTAGCTCTTCTAACTGCCCTGGAAATATGATCATGTGCTCCTTTCTCCAGCTGCCCATTGCTATAGGTTAGTTACATGACCATTTCTACAGCAACTCAGAGCTAGACTTCTCATTTGTTTCAGTTCCCTTAATTTATTAAAAAAAACCCATAGATATATGAAAATGGAGTTACAAAAATTGTAGTATATTTAAAGTTATATGACAAGTTCCTTTCAATCTATTCAATATATCTCTGTGACTATATATATATATACACATATATACATATATGTGTATATATATACATGTATGTGTATGTATGTATGTATGTATGTATGTATTCTCTTCTGGAGATAACATTAAAAGTCTACACTAAGGCCTTTTCTGAAAGGCCTTTGGTCCACGATATGAGAGGCTTAGAGTATTGGGAGGCCAATCAGACATGCAATCCACAGTTATTTACCTCAAATTCACTTAATCCAACATCATCACCATCAGATACTACCAACTTGGCAGTCCTAAATGCAACAGATACACTTATTACAGTTATTCATGTCTAGATCTTTTATTCTATGTCCTATTAGGTAATAACTATTATTATTATACAAAGACAAGATCAGACTTGAAACTTTTTTAAAAAGATATAGATACAGATTTCAGGTCATGTTTTTAAAAACAGGATGTAGAAAAGCTTTATCATTCAAAGACCCAACATATCAAACCACAATTTCTTTCTGTTTCAAAAAAAAAGAAAAAAAAAAACCCTCTCAAAGAAAACTCCTGCCAAAAAAAAAAACCCATTATGACACAGAGAAAAAAAAAATCACTACGGCAAGTATGGAAAGATAATATCTGCCTCATAATTGAAGTGTTAAAGTAACAAATATGGTTTGGACTAGCTTTAATTAAAAACATAGATACACATAAAAGAAAACAAGGCTCTTGAGAGGAAGCTCCAAGTGCATATCTAGGCTTTAAAGTAAATGTTCACAGTATTAGATAGTTAAATCTTTAATTATATGCATGTGTAGTCAATGAGGAACATGTTAATTGCTCACGATCATGGAGAACCTAAGACTCTATTACAGAATAAGCTCCGTCCCTGGGATGGAAGGATGCTGAAAGTATGCTAGGCCTTCTCCTAACTCATCTCTCGCCTTTTGCCTCCCTTTGCCCACTCCCAAACACAGACCCAAGAAAAGTTGCTCATGCTCTCTCCAAAGATTCTTGTATAGTTTCCCCATTTCTTCTCAGAAACCTACACAGCCAAAAGGAACTCTACATTATTCATTTTCTAGTGTGTATAACATATAAGGTTACCCTGGGGAGCACTAATCATGTGAAAAAACTGCCATAGAAACAGACGTGATTTTTGTCCCTAACATAGCCTCCTGGTCACCTTTATCAGCAGGCAGACTCTACTGCTCAATGGTTGTTCACCTGTGCATTTGATAATAACGTTTATATAGCTCTTCACAATTAAAAAAAAATACATTTAGTCTACAGCCATGCTACCCTGAACAAGCCTGATCCCAACCGATCTCAGAAGCTAAGCATGGTCGGGCCTGGTTAGTACTTGGATGGGAGACCACCTAGGAAGACCAGAAGCTGTAGGCATAAAAAATAAAAAAATAAGGGATTGTAGGCTGACAAGGTCCTTGCCATCTGTGAGGTCAACCAAGGGTTGCCTCGCTTAAAAAAATAAACAAAAAACCTTTCCCTTAGAGTATTTCACTTAATCTTTACAACAATCATGTTCCATAAGAATTAATTATGTCCATTTTATAAATGAACAAATTGAAAGAGAATATAAATGATATGCCCAAGATCTCACAACTATAAATGGTAGTATTTATTCAAATCCACATCTACTGTCTCCAAATCCCTTACCCTTTTCTATTACACTGTACAGTACTCCTAACATGGCCTTACCAGAGTCCATTTTTCTTTGTCTCCAGTAATGGAAAACAGGATAAAGGATATAGTCAGGCTGATGGAATTCAACTTCTGTTACCACGAAGGTATAAGGGTGGGACCCCTTTAGCAAAGAGCAGGCTAATACAGTGTATATCATTTGAAGACAAATTCATTCTTGTAGAGCAGTGATTAGGCAATCCATGAGGTGGTAAGACTGAACTGTGCAAAACAATGAGCTATAGAACTTGTTGCTATAGTTACAAACCAATGGAAAGCCTTCACATATACGAAGTATGGGGAGAAACACTGGTCTTATAGTTGACATAACTTAGTCTTTGCAAGTCCATTCAGGCTTCAGACACTCAAAGGGTGCCTGAGAGACACTGTCAGTTCCCTTAATAGTTTCCAAATAATTTAGTAGTGAGCGGACCGAGTTCCAAATCCTGTGGGAGGTTTGGAATACCCAAGTAGCTCTAAAGCTGACAGTCTTTCAGAAGTTCTATAAAGCAGAGATTCTACATGTTTGCATGTAATCTAGAATCCTCACATTGTAGGCCATTTCTCACTACAGCTATGAAAATGTTTTCCAAATTCCACTGTCGTTGCTTGAATTTTTTAAATATAATACCACAAAGCCTATTCATAACATTGCTATAATAGTCTATGTATCCTATCTAATTAGGCCATTCCTTGCAAACCTACTCTTTCATACACTTTTTCTCTTCCCTATATCCTAGTTAGTAAGAACTACATGGGTCTAGAATCTCAGGGGTCCCCAACCTCCCAGGCCACAGACCAGTACAAGTCTATGACTTGTTAGGAACTGGGCCACGCAGCAGTAGGTGAGCGGTGGGCAAGCAAGCGAGCAAAGCTTCATCTGTATGTGTAGCCGCTCCCCAGCGCTAGCATCACATCCTCAGCTCCATCTCAGATCATCAAGCATTAGATTCTCATAGGGTCACTGGTTCCTGGTGCCAAAAAGGTTGGGGACCCTTGGTCTAGATAGGAGTTTCCTTCCTTAGCAAAGAATTCATGAAATATGGACTATCACTGCTTTCAACCTGTATCAACTCAGGTTCATTTTGTTCATTCCTTTCTTCCTTTCTTTTTTCCTTTCCTCCTTCCTCCTCATGTTATTTCAGCTAAGACTGTGATTAGAGGCTTTAACTTAGTCTACCAGGATGACAGCATGAGATAATAAAAATGAATACTTTGAAGTTCATCAATTTAGGCTTGAATTTCATTCCTCTCCTTCCCGTGTGACCTTGGGCAAGATATTCAATCTCTTAACTGCAAGATGATTTAAAAATTATGAAGATTAAATGGGACAATGCACGTAAAGCCTCAGCCCAAAGTCAGCATGAGTCCTCAACAAATGTTAGCTCCCTCCCACCACTTCCTTGTTTTCACATAAAATATGCCTTAAATTATTTTGATAGGGAACACAAAAGAGGTCAGCCTGGGCCTGGATAAAATATTTCAGGAAAATCGGATCTAGGTCCTTTTCAGCATGAATTTGTTCCAGAGCACTCCTTAGGATTTGGTGTGACAGTCCAGGTAAATCCAATCTTCAAATCCCACTGTGAAATGTTTAAATCTAGGATAAGAAAGGCTATCTAAAACAATGGGTACTGGAGAGGGAGAAAGAAAGCAACACATTTTTTTAAGTCCTTAAAAGAATATGTGTCAAATCCAAGTATGGGCAGAGCCAGCTTTAGAAAATTAAGTAAAGCAGGCAAAGTTCCCTCGCCCATGTTTAGAAATTTCATAGTCTCCTCATTGCATAAGATTTCCTGTTTTCAGGCTTCCCATTGGCCCTAGGCGAATCTCTACTTTAGTCTTCCTCACCTTGGGCAGCTTCCCTTACTCAATTTCTTTCCTTCCTCTAAAGGCAAAGTTTCTTACATTAATTATAGGGTTAGAAGAATATTTATCAAGCCAATCTTCCTATATTACATTGGAAGAGGAAATTAAAAATTAAAAAACCTTTCTTTGAGTTGGGGAACAAGGAGAATTGGTGAGAAAACCAGTTGGCATGGGCTGCTGAGGCACTCTGTCCACTCAGGACCAGGCTCAGAAAATGAAATAGTGAAACTTGGACCTACAAGAACTTCAGAGAGATAATGTGCCTCCTTTCTCTAGTGGGACTTGGAGAAAGCGACAAGGTTCTAGAGCCATCATCAACCTTACCCCTTCGTGTGATGCGGCGGAGAGAACTATCTAGGCAGAAAGAGCCGAAGGGAGTTTACACAGGGGTGTGGGAGAGGTGTTGAGGCTGGCTCAGTGTACTACACCCCAAGAGCCCTTGACTTTGTGATGAAAAGACACTACTTCATAAAACTTTGTGGACCATACAACTGAGAACCAGATGGGGATCAGCATTTTCAGAAGATGCCAGCATGGAGACCCATGTCTGAGACCCAGGTGGATGCACGTTTCAAGGGGAGTCAGTGTGGTAGATACCAAGCACTGGCCAGATGACCATCCTGAAACCATAATGCTACCTAATAACCCTGAACTGGGGATCTCATATCTAGGAGGAGAAGAGGAAAAGAGAAACACGAATTGAGTAAGTTTTATTTTTTTAAAAGCAGCTTTATTGCAGTAAATTTATGTGCAATAAAACTCACAATTTCAAGTGTACAATTTGATGAATTTTTACAAATATTGACAGTGGTGTAATCACTGCCACAAACATTCCCATCGCTCTAAAAATTTCCTTTGTGCCCCTTTACAATCAGTGTTCCCTCATATCCTTATCCCCTCCATCCCAGGGACCTGGTAACCATCAGTAGTTTTGCCTTTTCTAGAATTTTATGTAAATAAAGTCATAGATATCTGGCTTCTATCATTTAGCATCTGATTTTTGAGGTTCATCCATATTGCTGTGGATATAAGCATTTCATTCTTTTTTTTTTTTTTTTTTTTTACTGAGTGCTATTTCATTGTACGAATACATCACAATTTATTTGCCTTTCTCTGGTTGATAGACATTTGACTTGTTTCTCATTTTCAGTTATTATGAGTAAAGTGCTATGAACATTTGAGTACTAGTCTCCATGTGAATATACATTTGCATGTCTTTTGGGTAAATACCTAGTGCTGGAGTGGCTGAGTCATAGGCTAAGTATATGTTTAATTCTATAAAAAACTGTTAAATTGTTCTCCAAAGTGGCTGTACCATTTTCTATTCCCACCAGCAATGCATGAGGGTCCTCACTATTCCACATCCTTACCAGTACTTAGCATTGTCAGTATTTTTAGCTTCAGCAATTCTGGTGGGTGTGTAGTGGTATCTAATTTTAATTTTTAATTTGTGGTTTTAATTTCATTTCCATAACAACTTATTATTTTGAATGGACTTATTTGCCATTTATATATCTTTGTAGGTGAAGGGTCTATTCAAAATTTTTTTTTGCCCATTAAAAAAATCAGGTTGTTTTTCTTTCTCTTATTGATGTAAGAGTTCTTTGTGTATTCTGGATACAAGTCTCTTATCAATATGTTTTGTAATTATATTTTCTCTCAGTCTCTCCCAGTCTTTTCATTTTCTTAGCACTGTCATTTTGAAGGGCACAAGTTTTGAATTTTGAGGAAATCCAGTTTGCCACTTGTTTTCTTTTATGGTTTGTGCCTCTAATAGCTGTATAGTTGTATCTCATTGTGATTTAGATTTCAAATGGGACTACCTACATATTCATTAATACTTCTTAGTACTGTTAGTTATTAGTTTAGATTATTGAGTTTAAGATTTCATACAAATAGAAGTCATAATATATATTCATTTTAAAAGGTTATAATTAAGAAAGATAGTAAATTCTCAGGGATTCCCTCACTTAAGTTGACTTTCAGAATCTTTTGTTTAGGTTACATTTTTTCTGAAAATTCTTTTGTGCCCTCTGCTGTCTATTTATTGAATAAAAATTATTAAATAAAGTAAAATATTCATGGGCATTTACATTTAGAAGGTAAGAAATCCTCCACCTATTTCATTATTTGAGTCAGTCTTAGAAAGCAATATATGCTAAGAAATGCTTTAAAAAATTTTTAATTATTTAAAAATTTAAAAAAATTTTTTTAATTATAAATGCAATATACGTTCACTATTGAAAACACATACAAAAGAATGAAGAAATCAATCTCTACTTAGAGATAACCACTGTTACCAAGTTGTATATATCCCTCTGGAATTGTTTCTATGGAATATATTTTTAAATATAATTTTATGTTAAAATTACTATTATTATTATTACAGAATTGGGATTATAATAGACATACGATTTGGTATTCTACTCTTTTCACTTAATATTACTGTGAACTAATAGGAATATATATATATTGGTGTCTGCCCTGGTTCCAGACACAGGGCTCCTGAAACCCTTGTAATTTACTGGGTGATAAGAGCATCTTGTTCTACTGAGGCAATTTTGGGTGGCCTTCTGGATGGCTCTTGAATGAGGTCTGGTCACTGGAAAGAACAAGCCATGATTAGAAGATTGGAATTTTTAGCCCTGAACTCCATTCTCTAGAGAAGGAAGAAGGCTGAAAATGGAGATAATGATCAATCATGTCTATGTGATGGGCTTCCATAAAATGGTGTGGAGTTCAGAGCTTCGAGGTTGGTGAACATATCCACACCTCAATTCCACAGAGATAAAAGCTCCTGTTCTTCGGACTCTCCCAGACCTCACACTATATATCTCTTCATCTGGCTGTTTATCTATATCCTTTATCATATCCTCTAATAAACTGGTAAATGTAAGTTAAATGTTTCTCTGAGTTTTGTTAGCCACTCTAGCAAACTAATTGAATCCGAGGAGGGGGTCATGGGAACCATCAATTTGTAGCCAAATAAGAAGTTGTGGGTAACCTGGGGACATATTACTTGCGATTGGCATCTAAAGTGGGTGAGAGGAGTCTTCTGGGACAAAGCCCTTAACTTGTGGGATCTGACATTCTCTCCACATAGTGTTACAATTGAGTTAAATTGTAAGACACCTAGCTGATGTGCAAGAGAACTGCTTGTTGTGGGGAGAAGCCCCACACATTGGTGACCAGAGTGTCAGAAGTGAAGTGTTGTGAATGTAGTAGTAGTGTGAGAGCAAAGGGAACACACACAGAAGGAGAACTGAAGGCTTTCCCTTTATAATTATATTGTGGGAAATTTCCTATATCATTAAATAGTCTTCAAAATATAATTTTCAAATTGTTTCTTAATATTCCAAATGTATACTAATTTATGTAACACCCTCCTCTTTTTGGACATTTAAGTTGCTTCAATTCTTTACTATCATAAATAGCCCTATAAAACAAAATTCCTTAAATATAATTTTTTTGAATATCCCTTATTTTATGCTTACATTGAATTCCAAAAAGTACAATTTCCAGGTCATAAATGCACATATTTTAAAAGCAATTTATGCATATTGCTGAACTGAATGCTGGATGGTTGGAATAATTTATACTCCCACCATCAGGATATATTCATGTCCATGGAAGAGCTTTTTTTTTAAGAAAACTGAAGATGTAAAAAATACAAGTAAATTCTAAAAAAGAGAAAAAGTTATCTATGATTCTTCATTCATTCGATGAATAATATTTTTCTTCAAAGGTGTCAGGAATATAGAAGGATCTTTCGGGAGAGTGCTATAAGGGCCAGATCATCTAACTGTTTAATCTTAAACTTTCTGAATTTGTTTCCGCATCTGTAATGTGAGGATAATAACACTGCCCTGCTAAATACTAGGGTGTTTTGTGAGGTAACTATGATACATGTGAACAAGCTTTGAAAACAGTAATGTCATATAGATAGAAGGTAGTGTAGCCGAGCCCCTTGTGATTTTAATGCCCCTGGCATTTTTCGTAACTAGAATTAAATAATTTAACTCTTAATTAAGATATAGATATCAGCTTTAACTAAATGTTTCAATTGTTTTAGTTGTCACATAGCGTGTAGTCAAAGATTAAGAAAGTATGTTAGTCGTGTTCTGAAGGATTGCCTGTAAAACAAGTTCTGGGAGAAATGTTTAAAGGTATGCTTTGCTTGAGATAATAGAAAAAGATAGCTAGTAAAACACAAAACAATACTAGCTTCAATAGTGATAGTCACCAGATGTCTAGTTTCTGCTTTTTGCTTTAAAGATAACATCATTGATGCACAGTCATGAGATATTTTGCAGAATCTTAGTTCTTCAACCCAGCATCCCTTGTTCTCACAATATTATTTTGTATTGCTGATGTACTGTTTCTTTGTCAAGCAGGAGGAGATAATTCCAGGACCATAAGGAGAGTTTATAAGTTTGTTTTGTAGGAAGGAAAGAATGTCTCCAAGGTACCTGTGACCAGCTGCTGATGCCCAGGTGTCTGATATGAAAAAGTGTCATTTATGACTACAGAAACATAGACTTCTGTTTCTTGGAACTTCCCCTCCTTTACTCCCTAGCTGCATAAAAACTCCCTACTTTTGCTTTTTGAAGAGAATAATTTGAGAGATTTTGCTCTACTGTTCTGTCGCCTGAGCCAAATCAAGTAAATCTTCTTTATCTTCCAGCACCGATGTTTCAATGTTTTGGCTTTACCTGAGCATCAGGCACACAAATCTGGATTTTGGGAGGTGATTCTGCAACAGTAGTATTTTTATTAGTCATTACTGACATGTGGACAAATTTGATACATAAGTCATTAGACTTTTAAATATATCAATAACCGATTTGGCGGAAACATGGCAAAGTGAGAGACATCCTCAGATCTCTCCCCTTGAAACAACAATAAGCTGAACATCTAAAACTCAACAACAAACACCCAAACTGCACACTAGCACGTCTGAGCGTGGGATGTGCACATAAGAGCTACCACAGGTCAGAACGCCGGGTGTCATGCAGTGTACTGGGAGTAATAAAGAAGCTGCCTTTTGAAGCCGCCAGAGCTCCCTGTAGGAGGAGGGGGAGGGGTGAAGGCGCAACAACTTTCCTGAACAACCCTGCCTGGAAGTGCTGGGGCTTCTGCACAGCAGACCTACCGGCCCAGTCATCAGGGCAGAAAGTGGAGAAGTGGGGCGGGAGTACAGAGAAACAACAGCTGATTTTAACCAGCCAGGTTGCAAAACTGAGGCTGAGCCACAGCCCACAATCCCCAACTCAGAGGGCCCCTCACCCCATACCCTCCAAGACCGATCACTTCAGAGCCCCAGGGGAATCTCAGCAAATTCTACCTAAACTGCTAGGGATCCTAGAGGCCTAGATGCCACCTACTGGAAACCAAAAGAAGAGCACCTTCTTTGCAGCACGCTAAAGAGAGACCTTTATTTAATAAATCTTCTTTCTGGAATAAAAAAGCAGAACACACTTCCATTAATGCCCAGGCTGAGAAATAGTCCATTAAACACCATGAACAACCAAGGTGACAAGGCATCTCAGAAAGAAAGAGAAAAATTTCCAGAAAATAAGTTTACATACATAGAAATATGAGACTTAAATGATAGAGACTTCAAGATGGTACTTCCGAAAAAACTCGATGAGATCCAAAACAAATCATATTGATAACTTCAAAAATTAAAAAAAACAGCTACATGAGCAGAGCAAAGAGACTGAAACCCTCAAAAAGAACCAAATAGAATTTCTGGAGATGAAGAACACACTGCGAGAGTTGAAAAATGAAATAGCAAGCTTGGGAAATAGAGTCGACCAAATGGAGAAAAGATACAGTGATATCAAAGACAGAAATCTAGAAATAAATCAGAAGGAAGAATAGAGGAACCGAAGAATGAAAAATAATGAAAGAGAAATACAAGAACTAGCTGATACCATTGGGAGAGGAAACATGAGTATAATGGGCATTACAGAAGGCGAGGAAAAGGAGTAGGGACTAGAAAGCATTTTTGGACAAATGGTGGATGAGAATTTCCCATATCTAAGGAATGAGCTGCAACTTAATTCAAGAAGTCAACAGAATACCCAATTATCTTGACCCAAAAAGGCTTTCACCAAGACACATTGTATTAAAGTTATCAAAAATCAACGACAAAGATAGAATTCTCTGGGCAGCCAAGGAAAAGAAAATGGTAATGTACAAAGGAAAACCCATTAGATTATCATCGGACTTCTCAGCACAGACCTTACAAGCCAGAAAGGAATGGGATCAAATATATAAATTATTAAGAGAAAGGAACTACCAGCCTAGAATAATTTATCCAGCTATGCTCTCATTTAGATATGAAGGAGAAATTGAGACCTTTCCAGACATAGAAAACTTGAGGGAATTCTCCACAAGAGGCCTGCATGACAGGAAATACTGAAAGGGGTCACCTCATCGAAAACAAAATAATAACAACAACAAAAATACATAATTATGAGTAAAGTCACTATCAGGCAAATAGAAGCAGAGGAGTGCAACCCTTATTAAGAGCAGGGCATTACAGCTTAATAATAAGAAGTGAATTATTATAACAAGATAGTAAGGAACGCTCAGCATACACAGGGATAAATTGAAATAACAATGACTGAAAAGGGGAGGATTCAAAGATCCAAATTAGCAAAGGGGAAAGGAGATAAGGCACATGCAGAAGAAAATAGATGACTGTGTATATATATATATATATAACTATTGTTTATATATTTTTAATGGTAACCACATACCATAGAGTCAGAACTGAAGTATATAACAAAACAAGAAGAATCAGAGGCAAAACCCACAAAAGCCAACCAAAAATAAAGAAAATGGAAACACAAGGACAAGGAAGCAATGGAAAAACCGAGCTACCAGAAAGCAAAAGATAAAATGGCTACGAGAGGACCTCATATCTCAATAATCACCCTAAATGTAAATGAAATGAACTCACCAATAAAAAGACACGGAGTTGCAGATTGCA
>NW_006494608.1:10603203-10621602 GCF_000325575.1 Pteropus alecto | reverse complement strand
CCTACCAAAAAGTAGAAGTCCAGAATCAGATGTCTTTACCAGTGAATTCTACCAAACATTCAAAGATGATTTAATACCTATTCTCCTCAAACTCTTCCAAAAAATCGAAGAGGAGGCAATACCACCCAACTCATTTTAGGAGGTCAATATTACTCTGATACCGAAACCTGGTAAAGATAACACAAAAAAAGAAAACTACAGACCAATATCTCTCATGAACACAGATGCAAAAATCCTAAATAAGAAACTAGCAAACCGAATACAGCCCAACATATTAAAAAGGTTATACACAAATCGAGTGGGCTTCATCCCAGGGGCACAGGGGTGGTTCAACATATGCAAATCGATTAATGTGATATACTACATAAACAAATTCAAAAATAAGAATCATATGATCGTATCAATCGATGTAGAAAAAGCCTTCGAAAAGATACAGCATCCATTTATGATAAAAACACTTAACAAAGTCGGTATAGAAGGAAAGTACCTTAACATAATAAAGGCTATCATGACAAACCCTCAGCCAACATTATACTTAATGGTGAAAAACTAAAAACCTTTCCCTAAGATCAGGAACAAGGCAAGGCTGTCCACTATCGCCACCGATATTCAATATAACATTGGAGGTCCTAGCAAGTGAAATCAGATAAGAGGAAGATATAAAAGGCATCCAAATAGGAAACGAAGAAGTAAAACTGTCACTATTTGCGGATGACATGATTGTCTATACAGAAAACCCTCTTTAGGGTTTTAGAAGAAGGAAACTGTCAAAGTGACAGTTTACTTCTTCTCCACAAGAACACTGCTAGAAGCAATAAGCAACAACAGTAAAGTCTCTGGATACAAAATCAATGTTCAAAAATCCATAGTGTTCCTATACTCTAACAAAGAAGTGTCAGAAAAAGAAGTGGAAAAAATAATTCCTTTTGCAATTGCAACAAAAAAGAATAAAATACGTAGGAATAAATTTAACGAAACACGTGAAGGACCTACATAATGAAAACTATAAGACTCTATAAAAAAATTGAAGTAGATACAAAGAAATGGAAAATATTTTGTGTTCTTGGATTGGAAGAAACAACATAGTTAAAATGACCATATTACCTAACTTTATACAGATTTAATGCAATCTCCATCAAAATCCCATCGTAATTTTTAAAGAAATAGAACAAAAAATCATCAGATGTGTACAGAAGCACAAAAGATCCTGAATTGCAAAAGCCATCCTGAGAAAAAAGAATGAGGCTGGAGGCATCACTCTCCCCGACTTCAAATTATACTACAAAGCGACAGTAATCAAAACAGTAGGTATTGGCAGGAAAACAGACACATGAACTAGTGGAACAGAATCGAGAGTCTAGAAGTAAACCCATATTTATATGGGCAAATAATTTTCAACAAAAAAGCCAAAAACATACAGTGGAAAAAGGAAAGCCTCTTCAATAAATGGTGCTGGGAAAATTGGAAGGCCACCTGCAATGAATGAAATTAGACTCTTGTCTATCACCACACACCAAAATTAACTCGAAATGGATTAAGGACCTGAAACAATAAAACACATAGAAGAAAACATAGGAATGAAACTCAAGGATCTTGGACTTAAAGAAGATTTTATGAATTTGACCTCAAAGGCAAGGGAAGTAAAAGCAAAAATAAATGAATAGGGCTACATCAAACTAAAAAGCTTCTGCTCAGCAAAAGAAATCATCAACAAGGTAAAGAGACAACCATCTGAATGGGAAAATATATTTGGAAGCAATGCCTCTGATAAGGGCTTAATATCCAAAATATCCAAAGAACTCATACGACTCAATAACAACAATAAAAAAAACAAATGATCTGATCAAAGATGGCCAATCACTAGTTACATGAAAAGGTGCTCAATATCACTATTAGGGAAATGCAAATCAAAAATATAAGAAGATATTATCTCACACCTGTTAGAATGGCTATAATCAACAGAACAAGTAATAACAAATGTTGGAGAGGATGTGTAGAAATAGAAACCCTCATATACTGCTGGTGGTTCTGCAATTTGGTACAGCGACTATTGAAAACAGTATGGAGGTTCCTCAAAAAACTAAGAATTGATCTACCATATATGATCCAGCAATCTCTCTACTGGGTATTTACCCCAAAGTCTTGAAAACCCATATCCGAAAAGATATATGCACACTGATGTTCAGCAGCACTATTCACAGTGGCCAGGACCTGGAAGCAACTGAAGTGCTCTACGATAAATGATTGGGTAAAGAAGCTGTGGTACATACATACAATGGAATATTCCTCAGCCATAAGAAGAGATGAAATACTGCCATTTGTGACAACATGGATGGAACTCAAGATAATCATGCTAAGCAAAATAAGCCAGACAAAACAATTGAAAATCACATGATATCACTTATATGTGGGATATAAACCTAAAAGCAACAAATGAGCAGAGCAAAGAAACAGAGACTCATGGATGAGGACCTGGATTAGTGGTTACCAGGGGCTACAGACCAGTGGTTACTGGTGGGGTGGGAGAGGAGGAGGGTGCTAGACAGAGTAAAGGGAGTCAAACATAGAGGGATAGGGAGAGGGTAAAGTGGGTAAAGGGGATCAAATATATGGTAGCTGAAAGAAACTGAACTTTGGGTGGTGAACACACAATAGAATATACAGATGTCAAATGATAATGTACACCTGAAAATTATATGATTGTATTAACCAATGTTACCCCAATAAACTTTATTAAAAAATATCAGTAACCTTTTCATATCTTATATCAATCTTAATTATCAATAATTTTCCCCAGTTTTAAACTCATATGATCAGAAAAGTAATTTCTTTAGTCAATTTAGTTTTATTCTTATGTTTACTTCAAAATAATAAAACAATTATTTTGCCACACAGACAATAAAGGTTCGGTTGCCAATTCTATTTACTTAGTTTGTTTCAGAAAAGGAAAAATTACCATAGAAACAAAATTATTTATTATAGAATCCTTTTAATCTAAAGATATTTGGAACATATGCAACAAATTTGAGTACATCCTCAATTTGCTTAAACCAATGTCTTTTTAAAATTCTTTTTCAAAATCATTCCTGTGGATTTTCACTAAAAAGACAGTTTGAAGATTCGTCTGAATAATTTTGACCAAATGAAACACAAAGCCAAGGACAGAACAAGCATTCAGTGGGAACCTGGTTAATCTAAAAGCTAGTACCTATTGTGAGCCTTCACTAGGAGGAATAAGGAGGGAGGAAGGAACAGGAGGACAGAAAGGAAAGAATAACTTAATAAAACAATGAATTTTTTAAAAGGTAATGGCTAGCAAAGAACTCTGACTTGGGACGGTAAGGACTTTAACCCATCTCTCTCACTATATCTCCCAGTTATTCTGCATTGCTCTTGGCCAAGGGCTTCAATTTTTTAAGGAATTCAGTTTCTGCATTTGCATTTTATTAAACATCATTGCACTGTCTTTTTAAAGAACTTAGGGAATAATTCGTAGGAGGAGGAAGTGGCACAGAAAAGGAGAAATAAGCAGGAAAGGAGGAACTAAATCTTTTTTTTTCTTTCATTTTTTAAATTGCCCACAGAATAATAAAAGTTAGAGTCATTTAGCATAATCCCTCTTCATCTTAAAGTTGAAGAAACAGGTCCAGGTTATGATACACATAAACCAGTGGCAGAGCAAGGAAAATAATCGGTCCTATGTTCTTTCCATTGCACTATGTTGACTACCTCCCTCCTTCCCTCCCTCTCCCTCTTGTATCTTATTTTATCTCTAAAACCGAGGATCATTTGTATTCAAAGAGATCAATGCTGCTGACAACACAAGTCCTGATCTCTCAGATTTTCTTTTCGTAACTTAGAGGCAATGTTATCCCTAAAATAAAAATACAGTACTTTACGTTGCAATTTCATAGCCTGTGTACGGCCTTCAGGTCCATTATCTCATTTGATCCTTACAAAAACCCTTTGAGGCAAGACAAGGAAGACGTTACTGACTTCATTTGTAGAGCAAGCAATTAAAACTCAGAAACATCCAATGACTGGCCCAAGATCACTTAGAATCAGGAGGAAGGACTCTAACGGTATTCCTATATTTGTTGTCAGAGAGTTCCCTCAAAAAGTACCAGTCTGGCTCCTTATCCTCTTCCCTACGGATTCTCCATCCCAGGGTACCCGGTTCTGGTTTAGTGAAGTTTGGACCTAACCACCCACTAACGGTACTCCTGGTTTGCATCTAGTTCTCACCTTTAAAATGCCGTTTCTTATCCCTTCGCTTGGTACTGATCCTTATTTAGGCTCCTTTTTTTCTCTAGATCTCACTTCACAGCTCTACCCTCTCCAAAAATGTCGCGTCCTCGGTATCCAAGGAAACTACGCAGTCTTGCCCACCTTGCCCCCTCCGCGCTTTCCATTGGCCAGTTGAATTCCTATGTAGATTTTCCTTTCCGTCCCTCCAATGGCTAATGGGTTTGAAGCAAAGGACGCGCTTTTTCCGAGTACAATCTAGCACTTACTACGCTTTCTACCATGCGCATTGCCTCCTGGGATATGTAGTTTCTGATCTGAGCGGCCTAGAACCCTTCGCCGTTTGTTCCCCTTTGGAACTACCTATCCCGTCGGTCTTTGCGACAGGGGAGGTGGTAGGCGAGAAGTCCGGGTCAGGGTGGAAACTTAAGAGCTTCGAAATTTCAACTTGTCGCTGAGTACTGTGGGGCTAAGGTTTCAATTGCGGGATATAGTGAGCCGTCTTCTTCTTACTTCAACTTACCCTCGCAAACGTCTCCCTTTTTACTTGAGCCGACGCAGTAACAAGTTGAGACTTGGCCTGTGGCTGAGATGATCTGAGGGAGCGCGAGAGGGGCACACCATGTTCGCTCCCCGTTGGGGCTGGGGGCTCGGCTCCCTCCAGCTCGGTCAGCTCCAAGTGTGGACCGCTGAAGCCGCGGGGCGTTGGGCTTGTCGGGCTTGCCAGACCCGGCTGTACGGTTCGGGTCCGGACGAGCGCTGGCCTGGGTCCGACCCCGAGGTCTCTGGGTTTGGCCCCGCAGGCCGGACTCTGAAGGAGTGGGCGCTGCTGGTGAGCCCGTTCGGTCGGCTGCGGGCGCGGCTCCCGTGCCACCTGTCCGTGAGGCCCCTGGACCCCCTTACCTACCCGGACGCCGACCGAGTGCTAGTTGCAGTGAGCGGAGTGGAGGGTGGGGCGCAGGACCCGGCCCGCCTGCAGGTGAAGTACGACGAGGCGCTGAAAGAGGTGGCCATCGTGTCTGACACCATTGATCCCCAGGCGACGGTGGAGGTGAACGCACCCCTGAAGTTTGGCAAGTGACAGTAAAACGGGTTTGGGTCCCAGGGCACACCCAGCGACCTTCTTAAATTAGGCCGACATGCACTTTTAATTGGTCCGTTTGGATCTGACTTCCTAACCTAATTTACAGTTTCCCGTTTCGGAAGCTGCCTTTTTTTCTGCCCTACTTTGAGTGTCCGAGTAGTAGTTACGAATTAGTTTCCCAATTGTAGAAATTATGAATCAATGGAAACATGATTTGGAATAATCTACGTGAAATAACATTTGTGGAGCACCTTATTTTCTCCTTTGGCACTTTGTTCCTATATCTGTCACTGCACCTTGTCAATAGCAAAGTGATTTATTTTTCAGGGTTGATGTTTTTTGATAATCCCTTAAATGATGCGGCAGTCCATACACATTTTCCCTTGTTCACAGTCTGGGGAATGTCTCAAAATAGCCCTGCCTATTGGGTGTTCCATTTCTAACCTGGACCAAATATTTGGTTTCAAATAGGTACCCAGCTTAACTGATGTCTCCATTCATTTTGGCCTAAGTAAATTTTCCATGAGTAGAAGGTTTTGAAGAAAAACACGTAGTAAGACTGCCTGGGAAACTTCCAATTGTTAATGTCTGCAGGATGTTTCCTAGGTAATTGGGCTGTGTGTTATTTCTCAAATGCAAGCCAGCACTTTTGTAGGAAAGTCTCCCCAGACTCCTCTCCTTCTTGATACTGAAGGCTATTGTTGGTGATAATAGCAGCTAACACTGCTAAGATAATCTTTTCTAATCCTTACAATTGCATTATAAAATAGATATTGTTATTGTCATTGTTTCATATAAGGAAATTGAGATACAGCAAGTGTCACTGAATATTTATTGTGAGCGAACAAACAGGAAAAAATCCATGCCTTCATGAAATTTACATTCTAGGAAGTAGATCAAGAAATATGCCTGTTCGCTTTCAAAGATAAACTGGTGGAACTGGGATTTGAACTGACTGGAATCTGCCTAACTACTATGCTTTATTGCTTCTCAACTTCTAACTAGTTTAGATGAAGAAGAAACCCTGACCTCAAAATGTAATAGTCTGGGTTAGGGAGGAAGATTTGCCAATATACTATTGTAGTACCAATAGACTGAGTATTAAAATAGAGATGCACAAAATTTTATGGCAGCACAGGTAAAAATGGAACTACCTGTGTTGGCGATCTCAAATCTCATTATTTGTTGATTCCACTTTTTAGAGCCAGAACCCCACTTCTAATTTACTGTTTCCTTGCGTCTGTTCCACGGGCCCCTCAAATCAACATAATTCAGTTTTATTCATACTTGTTCTTTCAGTTTGTCTATACCTATTTCAGTGGATGGGTGAGAGTAGGATTACTACCACTCAGTGTCTAGCCCTAATTTCTCTACCTATCTAGTGATGGTAGGGTATGTTTAGAATCTGTTTCCTTCTCTCCATGTCTATCAACCCTGCCTTAGATCAAGCCTTATGTTGAACACTACTTAACTGGATAAAAATTTTGCAGTTGCATTTGCATCCATGTAAGTATGGGGTAAAATGGTCTTTTTATATATTTTAGATTAATCCCAATCAAAATGTTGCTATTATTTTAAATCTTTATAGATTAGAGACTGTGATATATACAACTGTAAAAATTGATTTTTATGCCCTAACTATTGAATTTTTGATGTAATGCCCCAGTAGTTTGTGTTTGGGGCAACATAGTATTTACTTCTCTAGTCTAGTTTAAGAGAAATCAGTAGTTTGTGTTTGGGGCAACATAGTATTTATTTCTCTAGTCCAGTTTAAGGGAAATCATCACTACTTATTTCAATTAGGTATTAAATATCAGTTTTTAAAAATTTTTTACAGAGACACTTAAGGTTATGCCTTAAATTGACAGCCAAGAATGGTACCTGTGACTCCTTATTTTTCAGTTTTCTTCAGATAATACTGTTCTTAATCCACAATTTTGAAGTTTTAATAACGTTTAGTACTAGGTTTTTCAAAGTTGTTCCCATTTTTTATTACCGCAAATACCTTGTGATAGAGCTGCATTGTAATATCCTCATTTTTTAGATATGTAAGATTAGAGATAAGATTTAAAATACTAAGTCATGGTCAAAAATACTGATCTATGCTACTCCTGCAAAATGCTTTTAATTTGGGGGAGGTTTGAGAATGAATTTTAAATCTTCATGAGTTTAAAAGAGACTAGGCTGACTTATCCAGTTTTCTATAATGACTTACTAACTTGCTGTATTCTTACTCGTGTGTGTGTCTATGTGTTCTCAGTGGAAAAGAAGCTTCTCTAATCTTTTCCAAGAGTGCCTGTAAGATTTAGAGTTATTTACTGACCTTATCTACTTCCCTCCTATGTTACTTTGTCTCTTTAGATGATATAGGCCAACAGAAATAACTGCTTTATTTCTAAAAATTGGCAGAAAAGGACATTATGTTTGGTCCTGTTGCCATGGTGGAGACCCCTTACCTTTAAAGAGACTGCTGACAACTATACTGTCTCCAGGGTTCAGTAATATGGACATAACAGAGGAGCTGGATTTCTAGGGGGGTACTAAAATGCTTTGGAGCCCATTAGCCGTAGTACTAACTTGTTTTTTTCTTTTTTCATTTCTAGATTTGAATATCAAGTCATCAGGGTCTGGCTGTATAAAAGTCCAAAATATTGAATGTGATAATTGCAAAATTGAAACTGAGCATGGAACTAGCATCTTACAGTCTGTTAAGGTATAAGCATTTTTCTAATTTTGTTTTAATATTATTAAAAAAAAAAACCCTTAAACTATGAACTGCCATCTGAAATTAAAGCTGTTACTCGAGTATCATTTATTGAGAATACTGAGTATCATTTATTCATCACTCAGAAATTAGTTGCAAAAATTTTGCCTTGAAATCAGTTCTGTTTTGCAAGTATTGAGGTTGTAACAACTTTGAAGGATTTTTTTCTCATATTCCTTTTAGGTTTCATTTTGAAGTGTACAGTGAAACTAATAGTACATTTTAAGAATACTAAATCACATTTTTAATGTACCAGGTAGCTCATTACTTAAATATTAAGTAGGTATTTGTGCTAAACACCAAATGATTCATCTTGTTTTGCAATAACATTTTTATATTTAATTTTCTTAAAATTAAATGGGTCTCAGCTCAAAATGATGTCAAGTACATCTCTGATAGGTTCTAGCTTATCCTTACCACTGGTAATTTTTACACTTTTATATTCAAAACACAATACTTTTGTGAACTTTGATGGCAGGTAACTGTTGAAGAGAAGTCAGTCATCTTTACTTCATAATTGCAAAACGTTTTCATTTTCAGATTCATAAACTAATCAGGATGATTAATATATTTAAACTTTTTTACGTTATTTGTTTTGTTCTAATCACCTTTATTTGCACACCTGCCTTTAGCATCTGTCTACATGTGAACCATTTTAAATAAATTTAGTTACCCAAATATCATTAAAGATGAAAGAATACTGTAACATGTCCTTTTAGCACAATGAGATGGTTCAGGTCCTTGTTGTAAAAGGTTGTATAATGAAATCTTCATGTTGAATGACCAACTGGGTGAGAATACCATAGTTCTTTTTTCTTTAGAAATTGTTCACTCATTAATGCTCGAGTTTCAGAAAATTCATATAAAATATTGTCCTCTGAAGACTCAAAGTCTTAGATTTTCAATTTCACAATCAAAATTAGAAGCTAGTATTCTGCTGTCATTCATCTTTTGATTCATCTGATAATTCTGAAAGATCTTTTTGTCTTTCTGCCATTGTGGGTGTAAAGTGAAAATGGATTCTTAACTTTAGCACTATTGTCATTTGGCGCCGGATAATTTTATGTTGTCAGAGGCTGACCTGTGCATTGTAGGATGTTTAGCAGTATTTCTGGCCTCTACTGACTAATAACAAAACACTCCTCAGTAATGACAGTGAAAAATATCTCCACACATTGCCAGATGTCTTCTTGGGAATAAAATCACCATTAATGAGAACTACCATTCTAGGCAAGTCCGTCATTCTTCTGTTGTCTTATGATTTTTGTTCTTTTTAGTATAGTTGGGAATAATTGACTAATGATGAAATAACTCCTAGGATAATGTAATAGCTAAATGTTATAAGATATATGAAAAATAAGAACACAAAAATCCTGTAATGTAGTTTAGATTTACAAAAGAGTTCAGTGGACTGATAAGGTAATTTTAAAATAAAATAAGTTTTATTGTTTTTTCAAAATAAGTGAATTTTATATTTGTACTTTAGAAGACCCATAAGAAAGAATAAAAGTCATAACTATCTGTCCTTACAAATTGAATAGCTAAAAAAGAAATTCAGGAACTAAAATTGAGTCCAGTGGATCCTACTGGTATATATCAAGGGTTAAGAGATTTATTCTTGAGATCTTAAAATTTAACTGACTTAAATTCACAAATGGAAACACTTGGTAAAATATCTGGTTTAAGTTTTAAATATGGTATAGTATCATTATCTTGAATCAGTCATTACCTATTAATACAAGTTTCTCTTCCACTCATTTTAAGGACTTGAAATATAATCTATGTAATAAAATGTTTATAGCAATAATAATAGCTACTGTTTACTAAGCTCTTATTATGTACAGAAAGCCTTCATTTAATCCTTGAATTATCTCCTTTTATCATGGAAGAAACTGTGAGGCACCGAGGTTGAGGAACTCATTTAGGTTCATATAGCTAATAAATTGAACTGAGATTTGAACCTGGGTCTTTCTGATTTTCAAGCTCATGTTCTTTCCACCTTTCTTTATTATCCAAGCAAAACATATGGCAGTACTACATTTATTCAGCACTCTTAGGGAATAACTAAGTAAATTTTTTAGGCAACAGACCCTTAACTCATTGAATGCCATACATTTGCATTTTTTAGTGCAGCATAATAGTTTATATTATATTATATTAAATAGTTAATGATTTAAACATTTATTTTAACTATTTTTTTTACATATTTTTTAAAATTTTGTAATCTACTTCACATTTTTTGGAATTAGATGAGCTTTAAATTATAACAATAGCTCTTAGCATTTTTGAGCCTTAGACCTCTTTGAAAACCTGATGACTGTCCCCTTAGAAAAAAAATGCACATGTATATGAAATTTTGCTTACAATTTCATAAGTTTCATAGACTGTAGAAATTTATGTAGGCTTGGTTAAGAACTCTTGATACAGAATACCTTGTTTTGGAGATGCTCTTTTCTGCAGTTCATCAATTACTTGTCTGCTTGACAAAGACTATTATATACAATTTGATTTCAAACTTATGTCTCTGTAGACATGAAGTAGTCTACCATGCTGTAATACATGGTAATATTGGTGAGTTTGCTTTTGTATTTTTTTTCCTCTGCTATTTACCTATTATTTTTTTCTTTATAATTAGGCAGAACTGAAGACATATGTAAATGGTTAAAGTAAAGTAATATATTCTAAATAATAGACCAAACATATAATGGTTCATGTACACCTATAGTTTATTTCTCACTTGTGAGTGGCTCTTTTCTATTCAGTGATTCTAGGTTCCTTTCATCTTCTGGCTCTAACATCTCATAGAGCCTTATTGTAATCTGCACTCATTTGGTGAAAGAGGCAGAGCACAGAGAAGGCTCACCGACTCTTCTAAAAGCACCAGCCTGGAAACATAACACCTAAAGAGTAAGGGAAGCTGGAAAATATCATCTCTTCATGGGGCCAGCTATACTATTACTTTGGGGGAAAAGTGGATTTTTGTGGGCCTATAGTAGTTTCTGCCACAGTTGCCAAGGGTGAAATCAAGTCTTAGTCTCTCTCTTCTTCTTCTCTGTCTCTCTCCCTGTCACAGACACTTTTTTTTGTTGTTGTTGTTCTGGCAGAGGAGGCTAACTATGATGGCTGTTTTATTTGTGCTTAGAGGAATTTTCACTTAGTTCCAGTTTCTGGGGTTTGTTGTGCTAGAAAATTGTCAGGGGACTGTTACCCTGTGACTGTATCCTTCTTTAGATGGTTCCAGCCATAAGAGTGTGGGTTTTGAAATTATATAGAACTCGATTCTGTTAGGTCAGATTTTTGTTGTTTTCTAACTGTGTCACCTCATAGGGTTATCTTTTCTGGTTCTCAGATTTCTTCTTTATAATGGAGAAAATATAATACTCTTTTCTCTGAGTTGTGAGGATTAAAAAATAGTTCATGTAAAGTAGTGAACATTGTATTTGAAAATGCCAAATAAATGATAAATATTACTGGTATTAATGATGAACAGTAACAGTGATTATTGTTATCCTTATCACCATTTATGTTTAGTTAGCTAGTTACAGTGATCTTTGATTCCTAAGTTCTTTTTCAGTGAAACTGCTGGAACTCCCAAGTAGCTCTTTTTCCTTTTGAGTTCAGATGGCTTATTTAATCCCTTTAACAGCAGTTGACATTCTTTTCTAGTTGATGTTATTATTTTAAACAGTGCAAGTTTATTTAATTCCTGGTTCTTCTTTTGTTATTATTATTTTCCTTTTTTTAATTCTTTAAAAAGTATAAAATGTTAGAAATTTTTTATTAGTATAAGTCAAATTTATTCTCTTTTTTTCTATGTGTTTTTGTATTTGTCTTTCAGAGTCAAAAATTACATGTTCAAACAAGAGGAGGCAAAGTGATCTGTCTGGGAACAGTTTATGGAAATATAGATATTTGTGCATCAGATAAAAGTGTAAGATCGAAACTTTCTAATTTTAGTAGTTGCAATTTTGCATCAAGTTGGCTTATACACTGGGTGGTCTTACAAAATTTGTAGGACAGCAGTCCTTTAAAACACAGGTCATTACTAAATTCAGATTTCAAATTGTGGTGATTAAATATACAATTGAAATTTTAGTTTGTGATTTAATACTTTCGACAGTTATTTAGTTCCTTATTTGGAATTAGTAACATGTTTAAATACTTAATATTCTAGTTCTAAAGAGATTTTTGTTTTTATGATCATTGATTAAAATTGATCTTTAAGTAACACCACCATAATTGGGATTAAATTTTTCTTATATGCTAGGTTTGAGTATTTTTCCAAGACCTATTTACTTTTCGTTCAGACAATTGAAAGATGAGTTTCAAAACTCAACTTTTTAGTATTTTCCATAAGATGGCACCATAGATAGCATTACTGTTTTCCAAAAGCTTTGATTACCCATAGGGATTTTGGTTGTTATAAGATAGTTTTGTGTTTTTTAATCAATTTTTGTTGCTTCTTGTGATTTAGCATAGTATTAAGAGTAAAGGTATAATTTTAAAGTGTAAATTGTCACATTTTTTTAACATGATCGATAATATTTTAAATCTTTGAGAAAGCTCTAAGTCATTTGTACAATTTGCAGAATCTTTTGTTATAAATTTGTTAAATTTCATACTCAGCTTAATTCTCAGGTAATTGATAGGGAGGAGTTATGAGTATATCTTATAGAATATTGTTGGCATAATTAAACAATGTAGATTATAACACCAATTGTTTCTACTGTCGTCACTTTTATTTTCTACCATCAACCTGTAGGAGACTATTTAAACACACACGTTAAAATTTATCCTTTAAATTAAACTAGGAAAGTATTAAAAGACCCTGCCTTGCCTTATGTGGCAGCTCTTTTGAGATGACGTTTAGTTTTACCTCTCAGATCGCTGTGGTCTTGGAGGTGCAAAGGGAAATTGGACAACTTCGCAGCTCCTTCTGTCCTTTAAATTAGCGGTCCCCAACCTTTTTTGCACCAGGAACTGATGCTCCTATGAGAATTTAATGCCTGATGATTTGAGGTGGAGCTGAAGCGGCGATGCTAGTGCTGGGGTGCTGCTGCAAATACAGATGAAGCTTCCCTCCCTGGCCTGCCACTTACTTCCTGCTGTGCAGCCTGGTTCCCTGGTACCGGTTCGTGGCCTCGGGATTGGGGACCCCTGCTTTAAATGACAGCTTGTGGTATTTGATATGATCTAAGTTACCAGAATATTGACCTTCAAATATAAGTATCAAAGAAGAATTTAAATCATCTCTTAATTATTTGCTATTTTGAATATTTTAGCCACTGTTTCCAATCACTATTTATTTGTTCCAGCTTTCATGGTTTATTGAATATTCATTTATTCGCACTTTCTGCTATACTATTTTGTTTCTTGCCTGAGTTTTGTCTTGTACTAAAGAATCAGTCTAGATATATCTATTTATATTGTACATAGTGTTAATTTTTAAAGCATATTTCTAATTTTGTTTTTTGTATAAAATAAATACATATGAAGTATTAACTTTTAATATACAAAGTTCATAGAAATGTGCTTTGCATATTTGAGAAGCAGCATGGTGAATTGGTTAAGAGCACAGAACTGAGAACCAAACTACCTGGGTTTGAATCCTGGCTTAGCTATTTTAAGCTCTTTAACTTCAGACAAGTTATTTAATTTCTATGTGTCTTCCTTTTCTGGTAAATGGAATAATAGTAATGTACTTAACTCAGAGGGTGGTTATGAGGATCGAATGCGTTAATAGAGACAAATTACTTAAAACAATGTCTGACACATAGCTAACTCTAATATAGTGTTTATTATAATGATGATACAGGTAAATAAAACACAGATAACAAAGATAATTTGACCAATCCTAGTTCTAATAGTTTACTGAGATTTTGTTTCATTATTCATGAAACAGGAATGATATTATTTGTTTTTCCTCCTTAACAAGATTGTGAGGATCGAATGAGCACTATAAACACTTAACAGCATTCTTTACATGTTATTTTATATGCAGTGGCTGTTTTAAATTGTATCATTAATTTCAGTATCCTATTTGGTAAAGAGATGATAGAAATCCAGTTCATCTGATTGGTGGATAAATCTTTCTTAGTTTGGGCTACAAAGCCACAGTGCTTCCTTAAAACTTAGTTTTCATTATGTGTAATGTTGATTTATAATAACCAAATTTATGAAAAGTTTTTCTTCTCATGTAGAAGAAAATTTATAGCAAAGAAAATTTATATCCCTGTCAGGAAGGTATTGATTTTTGGATCTACTTTTTTTTCTTTTCTTTAAATAGCTATTTCTGTTAATAAGCAAGCTATACAGTTCAATCCAAAGAGTCTATTTATGGCTATTTGTTCCATTAGCATTAATAACTAGATCAGAGCCTCAATATTTTGCTGTAAACTGTGGTATCCTAAGTTTAATTGTTCCAGTTAGTATCTGTTACAATGTATTTTATGTGGCTCAGTGAATGTTGAATTTCTTTGAAATTAATTTTATGGAATAATTGGTTAAAATAGCTATATTGTTGTGGTGAGGGAGGTGTACTTTCACTTGCTTTCATTTGCTTTGGTAGGGCAGTAGAGAATGTTTTTCTAGCTTCCTAAAAAGTAAAATATTTAGTGTTTAACGAACAAAGTAAATCGTTGACATTTTCCAGATATTCAGGAGTTTGTTAAAGGCTTTATTTGGTTGTGGGGAGAGTTTAGTTAAAAGTGCTCCTTTGCCAAATCAATTATGTTTCAAGTATTCTTTCGATATTTACCTTTTGGTTTTCCCTAAAACAGCTTCACTATCTATAAAAAGCTAGAGTATTCCTACTTATTGTCTACTTTATGGAAACTTGAAGAATTTGAAAATGTGTATAAGATAACTTTTCATAAAGAAACTTTTATAGGTAAAGGGTAAATTTTTCAGGAATTTTATACCTTTACTGTAATACTGAAGAATGCAAAATATTTGTATTCATACAAATTTGAATGTAGGTAAAATATCTTTGACAGAATTACTGAAACTAGATTTAAAGTAACAATTCCTTTGAGTTCATAATTAGCTTAAAAGAAACTGTAGCAAATAAGAAGCAGTTGGGTTCATGTTATACATTTAATACAAGTCCACTGAAAAAGAGTTATGTTCTTTATATTCAGAGGGCAAAGTAATTCTAATTTGCTTCCCATAAGAACTTCAAGGTACTTTTCTTTCTCTTTTCATATTTTTATTTGTCTTCTAACATTTTAGTATTCTTGGAACTCAATTCTTATTAAAAATATTTTGAGCTCTTAACAGTTTTTGAAGGACATATTAGGAGTATATTACACTGATGTCCACGTGTTCAAAAACAATGATGTTCTTTCTTTAAGAACCATGGCAAATATTTCTGGTGATTCAGTTTTATGTCAGTTTTATATTAACATTCGCTATATAAACATTTGCTTAAAATACTGTAAAGACGATTTGGAATCCTAAATTAGATATCTTCATTTTACATTGTGCTCAGTGTTTGAGACATAAGTACATACTAAATTTTGTTAGGGAAACAAGGATAAATACAAAATTTCTTCTATTTTTTTGAGTGGAAAGCTACTGTCTTATTGGGTGTAAAGTGGAAAAATTCTAGAAATAATAGTGTATTCACTACATTAAAAGATGAAAGGAGAAAAATCATGTGATAATCTAATAAAATCAGATAAAGTCTGTGTTAAAATTCAAAACCCATTCATAATTTAAACGGCGGCAACAACAACAAAATGGGTTTGAAGTAAAAGGGAACTTCTTTAATCTGATAAAAGGTATCTATAGCAAACATCATACTCAATAATAGTGATTTAAGCCTATCCTCTGAGAACAGGAATAAGATAAAGATGCTTGCTATCTATCCCATGGCTTCTCTTCATTGTTGAATTGGAGGCCTGAGCCAGATAGGGAGGAAAGAGCAAGAAAAACAGTATTAATATAAGGATGGGAAAGGAAGAAATGAAACTATCACTTGTAGACAACATAATTATATACATAGAAAAAAAATTTAAATTTGGGTAAATTATTGGAATTAGTGAGTTTAGTGAAGTTGTTGGATTTAAGGTCAAATATAAAAACAGTTAACATAAAATGAAGTGAAAAAATACATCTTTTATAATGGCACTTAGAAAATATCAAATAGGAATGAATTTAAGAAAAGATAAAGGTGAACTCTACACAGAAAATATAAAATATAATTAAGAGAAATTAAAGAAGATCTAAATAAATGAAGGAACATAATGGGTCTATTCTACATTCTACAGAGAATACACTGTTGCTTACAATTTTGTAATAGAGTTAGAGGGTCAAAGTCAAAGTGATCGAGTACTAGGCAGTAACTTTTAATGTAGTTGCCTATGAATTTTGTAGGTGTCATTTTGGCTTTTTACCAGTCTTTGTTTTATAATGAACTGATTTGAGTCTTTCTCTTACTAGACTGTGACCGTAGATAAACTGCAGGGAAGTTCTGTTAATATATCTACTGAAGATGGTTTGCTGAAAGCCAAGTATCTTTATACGGAATCATCATTTCTATCTTCTGCTGCTGGGGATATTACATTAGGAAGTGTTCATGGTAAGATGACAAAGGCCTAATACATCTCAAACTTTTCACATATCAATTTTAAGAGATGACTCTATTTCTCTGTAATTGAAGGATCTGCCATTAGAAAGCTGTCCCTCTATATAATTAATTGGACTAACCTTTTTTAAAAAAAAAAACATAAAATAAAATGACCCAGAAGTTATTTAATTTTAATTTTATTTTGGAAAGAAATTGGATATTAGGCTGTTAGACACGCAGATAATAATAATTATGATTTTTAATACATTTCATTACAGAAGGAAACAAACAACAAGGAAATATGAGCAGGAGACATTCAGAGGAAAAACAATGAAATAAAAACAGTATTAAAAATAAAGATGCATTTTAAATAGTTACCATTATGTTATGAAAGCTAAATATTAAATAAATTAATGAAATGTTTATGTGAGATCTAATTATAGTAACTCAGTGAACTAAAATGGTTTATGTATATTAGTACTGGTACCAGGTCTCTCAATACTCTGCTATTTTCAGTTTTCTTTGATTAAATATTATCTTTTGACTTTCAAAACATGTTTCTAGAGACAAGTAACATTAACTCGTATTATTGAAAGAAAAGAAGAGAGCATGATGGTAAAGTAACATGGAAAAGGGCATTCAGTGTCACTCAGCATGCTTCTTAAATTTTCACAAAGCAGTTGATTCAAGTCTTGATACGTTTTCTGAAATATATACAGATAGAATTAAGGGTCATGTATCCCAACAAGAAGTACAGTATATACACATCTGCTAAACGCCTTTTGGATCGTTTTCCAGGAAGTATAGACTGAAACTTTTCCCATCTATAAGACCACTCATTTAAATTCTATAGAAAGATGAATATTCGGATCTATATAATTTGACAAAGCCTCAAGATTTCAGATTTCAGTAATGAGCATGAATTATTAGGTGATATTAGAAAGCAGAGTTACTGCTAGCTGTGCTGTGTAACCAATTGGCAAGTAGTCTTATAGTGTTAAAAATCTTAAGAAATGAGTACTTATATTCTTTTTTTTTTATTAACTTAATTGGGGTAACATTGGTTAATACAATTATGTAATTTTCAGGTGTACATTATAATTTGACATCTATATGTTCTATTGTGTGATTACCATCCAAAGTCCAGTTTCCTTCAGCTACCATATATTCGATCCCCTTTAATTCGTCTACCTCTCTCCTCCTCCCTCACCCTCTACCCTCTGGTAACCACTAGTCCATTGTACATGTCCCTGAGTCTCTTTGTCCTGTTCATTTGTTGCTTTTAGGTTTATATCCCACATATAAGTGATATCATGTGATTTTCAACTTTTTCTCTCTGGCTTATTTCGCTTAGCATGATTATCTCGAGGTCCATCTATGTTGTCGCAAATGGCCGTATTTCATTTCTTCTTATGGCTGAGTAACATTCCATTGTATATATGTCCCACAGTTTCTTTAGCTAATCATCTATTGTAAGACACTTCAATTGCTTCCATGTCCTGGCCACTGTGAATAATGTTGCTATGAACATCAGGGTGCAAATATCTTTTCGGATATGGGTTTTCAAGTCTTTGGGGTAAATACCCAGTAGAGGGATTGCTGGATCATACGTTAAACCTCTTTTTGAATGGATGTGAGAGTGCCTCTGAGAAATGCACTTAGGAGCAGTGGTATTGTGTTCAACGGATTGCAAGTCTTCAACTTTAAATATTGCCGAAGTGGTTGTACCATTTAAAA
>NW_006494608.1:10590013-10600167 GCF_000325575.1 Pteropus alecto | reverse complement strand
TGTTTTCCTTTATATGTTATCATTTTCTTTTCCCTGGCTGCCTTGAGAATTCTGTCTTTGTCATTGATTTTTAATAACTTTAATACAATGTGTCTTGGTGAAGTCTTTTGGGGGTTGAGATTATTGGGTGTTCTGTTGACTTCTTGAATTCCAAGCTACAACTCATTTCTTAGATTTGGGAAATTCTCGTCAACTATTTGTCTGAAAATGCTTTCTAATCCCTGCGCCTTTTCCTCCATTTTGAGAATTCCCATTATTCTTTTCCTTTCCTCTCTTATGGTATCAGCTAGTTCTTGTATTTCTCTTTCATTATTTTTCATTCTTCAGTTTCTCTCTTCTTCTTTATGATTTATTTCTAGATTTCTGTCTTTCTATTTCATTTTTCAACTCTTACAGTGTGTTCTTCGTCTCCAAAATATCTCTTCTGTTCTTCTTGAGAGTTTTAGTCTCCTTGGTCTGCTCATGTAGTTGTTTTTTTAATTCCTGAAATTGTTGATATGATTTGTTTTGAATCTCATTGAGTTTTTTCAGAAGTACCATCCTGAAGTCTCTGTCATTTAAGTCGCATATTTCTATGTCTGTAAGCTTATTTTCTGGAGATTTTTCTCTTTCTTTCTGCGATGCATTGTTGCCTAGATTGTTCACGGTGTTTAATGAACTATTTCTCACCCTCGGCATTAATGGAAGTGTATTCTGTTGTTTTTCCAGAAAGAAGATTTATTAAATAAAGGTCTCTCTTTAGCCTGCTGCAAAGAAGGCGCTCTTCGTTTTGTTTCCAGTAGGTGGCGTCTAAGCCTAGGATCCCTAGCAGTTTAGATAGAGTTTGCTCAGATTCCCCTGGGGGTCCGCTAGTGATTGGTCTGGTAGGGTATGGCGGGGCGGGGCCCTCTTGTTGGGGGTTGGGAGCTTTGGCTCAGCCTTGGTTTCGCAACCAGGGCTTGTAGAAATAAACTGTTGTTTCTCCATGGTCTTGTCCCTCTTCTCTGCTTTCTGCCCTGATGAATGAGCCCTGCTGCCGGCTGTGTGGAAAAGTCCTGGCACTTCTAGGCAGGCTGATCAGGGAAGTCTTCGTCTCACCTTCACCCTTCCCCGTCCTCTTGCAAGGAGCTCTTGCAGCTGGAGCGGCAGCTTCTTTATTTGTTTTGTCCACCACTGACACTGGGGTTCTGACCTGTGGTAGCTCTTATGTGCAGATCCCATGCTCAGACATGCTGCTGTGCAGTTTGGGTGTTTTTTGTTCAGTTTTAGATGTTTAGCTTATTGTTGTTTCAAGAGGAGAGATCTGAAGACATCTCTCACTCCGCCATATTTTCCCAGAATCTATATTCTTGAAATAATTCTCGAACCTCAATTTAATAGTTAAGTCTCATCATCCATTCTTACAATGTTACGGTATTATTTGAGCCCAAAATAACATGAGTGCAGTGGGGCTGTATCCAGATAAAGCAAATGGTTTTGCTATTTGTTTTTTATTCAGCTGTGCCTTGAATAATTCTGGTAATTTTTAACCCTTCATATTTTAACAGTGACTTTTATGTAAGCATTGCTTTTCTAACTGTTAATTGCAGTTAAGAGTACCGTACTTAATATATTGAATAGATTTTAGTGGAACAGCAATTTCTTATTAAGTCAGATATTAACATCCTCGATATGAACAGTGCTTTATACCATGTTTATACTAAATTCATTAATGTTTAATTTTTTTGCTTTCTTTTAAGGTAGACAAGAATTGAATTTGGTATAGTTTGTCGTTAATAGCTTACATGGTAGTAAAATAGATGTACTTTTTTAAGGCAGTCCTCAAAACACTGTAGGTCTCTTGATTACTTCAAGTAGCTGAAATGGAAACAAATTGCTGGGGATAAAGAGTTCATTTTTAGCCTTTTGAAAGCCTTTTATATTTACTGACTTTTAATATTAAGTCAAATATCTTTCCTTGGACTGTTTAAATCTGAATCAGACCTAGATCCTCTTTTGCACTATTATCTCAGGTTGGGTTTCTTGAAAAAAAACTCTAAGATGGAAATTGGAATGTAGCAGATTTACTAGTGAGGCCTTTTGGGACCAATGCCATGCAATATAAGGAAGCCCAATTTCCATGGGAGAAGTTGGATTGTGGTACAGTCTCAAAAACCCCAAGAGGGCGCTCTGAAGCTGGATGGTCCTCAAAATTGTCTCTAGTCTGGGTGAGGGAAGTTGGACCTTTATATTCCAATCATTAGATACAAGCTTCCCTAAGAAAGAGTATGATCTTGGGCCAGAATTACTCTTCGGTTGAGATAATTCTTTAAGAAGGCTGACAGTGGAGGGCTGTCTGCCAACAGTACTTACTCTCAAATAAGTTCTTCATTTACAAAGGGGGTTCTGAGTCATGAATCACAGCACCCATTACAGTTGTATTTATTGATTCATTTTACACATTTATTGACCACCTACTTTGTGCTAGATTTTTTGGTAGCAAGGATATAAAATTGAGCAGGAGATGATATCTATTCTTAAAGAACTCACAGTCATGGAAGAATTGAATGTCATCTTCCTTATTTATAATACTAGTACAGCAGTGAGAAGTAGGGGAAGGAAAAATTTGATCCAGTTGCCACTGTAGAAAAATTTCCATGTTTTTCAACCCTGCTTTCCCTATCTAGTCCTCGGCCTTGACTCTGCTTTGGTTTTTCAGTAGTAGTAAGAATATAAAAGAGATAAGAAAGAAACTCTTCTCATTTCTTAGTCACACGTCATGCCTATCTACTGTTTTTAATCACCCTTTAGATAAACCTGCTTTTTGCCTCCCCCTCCTAATACCACCCCTACCTATTCCCATCTTTATTCTAAGGGATTATAGGAGCATGCTATTGGAGTTTGGAGTTTGGAGTTTGGAGGTAGGAGGTAGGCTGGGTATGGTAAAACAGTTAGTGTTCTAGCCGTGCATCCTAGTAGGTGAGATTAGAGTCATGGCTCATGAAAGGAAGTCCCTGTGTTGTAGCTGCTGGGATTTTAGTAGGGAGAGATATATCCTGAGAATCATACCAAACTGGAACTCTGAATATATATTCTGGTGAATTCTTTGTTATAAATGGTGATGGTCATGTAACATAAATGAGGTATACAGTTTAGCTATATTCAAATAAGCTATCTTAGGAATCTTAAAACTTGTTTTTATGGGAAAATAATGTTGCTGTTTCTAAACATCTGACTTACAGAAAATAAACTTGGAGAATATATACATTCTAAGACCTGCCTGTTCTGAATTTATTTAGTTTGGCTTCTTTTTTCTTGAGGCTTAAACTGACTTTTTTTTTTTTTTCAGGTAAATTTTTAAAAACCCAACATACAGATGTTGTAAAAACTCATTTGTATCACAAACATGATGACAATCACTGTCATTTGGTAGATTTACCAGGTATATGAGTTTGGACCCCTGGTGTCAGTAGGTGGTAGGTGGGTGTTTGAAAGCATCTTGAAAGCTAACATTTATTGAATACCTAAGTGGGCCTGCCTCTTTCACCTAATGGATAATTGGATATTTATAAATGAAGAAAACAGAACTTTGAAATGTGTAATTGTTTGCTTTCAATTATAAATAAATTAGTGGAAGAGCAGAGATTTGATCCAGCTTTCTTGACTTTCTAGGAAATGCTTTTAAATAGTGTTCAAACAAACTTGTGTATATAGCCATGGTGAACTTCTTGATTGGAAACAAAATTCCATCATTGGTTTAAGGGCTTCCTGCCTCGCTCTATAGAGATGTTTCTTCTAGGCAAACAGCACTGCAACACAGGTACACTGCTTCTGCTGTGTTCTATATTGTAAACTCCAGTTTCAGATAATTTATTATGCCCTATGATATCTGGCACAAAATGTGGATGTTCCATACGGGTTCGGGTTCAGCTTAGCTTCACAGAGGTATTCAGAGACTCAGTTCATTCCATAAATGTGACGTTGCTATATTCTGTGGCTTCTAAGGCTTCCATGAAAGGAAGAGCGAGCATGAAATTTATTTCTTGTCTGTGTTTTCTATTTGTTCATATACCCTGCTGCAAATGAACATTTAATGTAGTGCCAAGTAATTAGAAGATGCCTAGTAATGCGGAAAAGAATAATGAAAGGAGTGATATGTTTTCTTCTGGCCTTGTAAATTGACCCTTATGTGTAGAGAAGAAAAAAAATCTAAATGTTTTTCCAAATGGAATTTTTAAATATAGCTATGTTTTTTAGGTAAGAAAATGAGTAAGCTAATTGGCTAGTAATATTTATTTGTAAGATTGTTTGAATCACATCTATTAAGTATGTGTGCCTTCTAATACAAAAGAAACTAGTTTATTCATTGATTCAACAAATATTCCTCACTGTTCTGGCACTGGGATCTAGTGAAGAATAAGTACTTGGATAGTTTCTCTTTCGATATAAAATTTTGTGATAGTTTATTGTCTTGATTTCCTTGTAAATTATCAAAAGTTATATTTTATGTGAAGTACATTTTATTATATTCTGCTATTTGAATATTTGCTTTTTAAAGAATTTTATACATGTATATGTAAGATACATATGTATACACATATATTTAGTAGATATGACGAAGACTAACAGTGCATGCTTTTAAGTTTAAATATATACATAGTCTCCTGACTGTCCTGACTCCTTTAAAGAGAAAGAAAAGCTTCTTTGAAATGTTTTGCTGGGATTGGTTTTATTTATAACATAATTTAAATGAAGTAATTAGGTTTAATATATAAGAGTACTCATGACAGTTTTAGTGTTTTTTGGTTAACTTATTATTTGGAATAAGTGGTTAATTAAATTGCATTTTAAATATTTAGATTCCCTATATAACTTCAAGTCCTATTTTAGGTTCTTTGGGAATATACTTTGATATATAAATTGCTGAGTATTAGTTCTTTCTTTTTCTAAATATTTCAAAAGTCCTTTGTTCCCCAAAGATTTAGCAATATGTACTTGCTTGAATTCTTCCTTAAATAACTACTTTGGATTTTAGAACCTTTCACAGAAATAAAAGTTACATTAACTATACAAACACACTCGATAACTTCGATAGCACTGAAAATTTCATAATGAAATATCCCAGTTTGATTTAAGAAGGACATGTAGTCACTGGTGAATTTATAAATCTGTCTTGTGAATTTAGAAAGTCAGAAATAATATAAAATTTTAAAAGAAAGAAGCTTTCATTGAAAAAATGCTTTGTTCAAATTCTAGTATTTATTAAGTCCATTGTGAAGTTTTGGTTTAATTATTTTGACGTATGATAGTTTTATGTTATTATTGAATCTGGACTTGAAACTTTATATGAAATACTAGAAAGGAATTACAGTTCCTTTTGTGGTACAGACAGCATAGATTTTTTTTTTTCAGGATTTAGATATGTGATACTAAATGTTGCTATTCCATGCATTGTTTGGTCTTGTCTCAACTCCTTGGAGGGACCTGCCTCCTTCTGTAAAGATGCTGCTACCATCTTTGGTGCGTGGCTTCCAAGTATCCACAAAAGGAAGAAAGATCATAGAGGATCATACAAAAAGTTTCAGAAACCAAGCCTAAAAGTATATACATTACTTCTATCATATACTTTTAGCCAGAATATTTTCCAGTGACTACTACAAGAGCCTGAGATACAGAGTTTAGCAGTGTTCTAAGGAAGGAGAAAAGCATGCACTGGTAGTCTTTGTCATATCTTATAATTGCTCGTTCTTGAACTTCTATGAGTTCTTCATTTTTCCACCTCCTTGGTATTCTCCAGGATTTCATCTTTGTTTCATTGTTCTTTCTCTTCTTTATTTTCATTGGGCATCTTATACACTTTGGTGTTTTAACTACCCTTGTAGTCTAAAGATTCAAAACTATACCTCTAGCCCTGACTTCCAACTTATACATCCATTTGGATCTTTATAAGCATCTCAGACTCCACATTTCTAACTTATTTTCCCCTGCTTTTCCAGCCCCCTCCAACTCTATCCATAATGTGTTCCTCCATTTTTATTTCCATTTGCAGTTTCTGATAGTACCATGTATCTGACTCCCCACGCTAGAAATCTAGAAGTAATACAAGCACAACTCAGAGATATTGCAGGTTCAGTTGCAGATCACCATAATAAAGTGAGTATAGCAATAAAGTGAGTTGTAATCTTTTCACTGGTGGGGGGTCTTGCCTTTAGTTTGGGGAAAAAAAAAAAAGCAATACCTGTGAAACACAGTAAACCAAGCATAATAAAATGAAGTATAACTGTACTAAATTCCTCTCTCTCTCTCTCTCACCTTTCACATCTAATCAATCACCAGATTTAGATAGGTTTTGTCACCTAAGTATTTCTTCAATCTGTCTCACCTTTTTCTTTCTAATTTCTACTGTTCTATTTCAGATTCTTGCCATCTTTTGTCTTAGCTCGAGCAATAACCTTGCTTCCAGTCTTGCCTTCTTCACATCTATCCTCCCTACTATAGCCATGGTTGTTTATTAGAAATGCATATTGAACATGGTATTCTCTTACTCAGACCTTTTCCTATTGCCTCAGTGATCTGACTAACTTAACACTTCCCTCTTCTGACCTTATGCTTTGTCTTCCGGAATTATGTAATCTCTTACTTTTTTCTCTATATATTCTTACCTGTTTTATACTTCTGAGTCCTCGATCAGAGCCTTTAATCATACTGATCACTCTGTTTATAGTCTTCCTAAAATGCTTTTCTTAGTTTTCTTTATCTCATCGTCTTTTAGTAATCTTTCAGTACTCAGCTAAAGCATCCTCTCCTCATCTCTAGCCTTCCATTAACCAGTAAATTCTTGCCTAATTATAAACTCAAGAGCAAAAATCATGTTTTTTTCCATCTCTATATTCTTAGCATTTAGCACTGTGGCTTGCAAATAGCAAGTGCCTCGCTTCCTGTTCCCCCTCCCCCAAAGAAAAATAAAACAAAAAAGATTTAACCTTTAAGGATAAAAGTCTTTAATTTTAAAGATAAATCTTTGATTGCTCTGTTTGGATTATAAGAGTATGTATGCTGTTTTAGCCATAATCACATTTCTTTTAGTGAAGAAAACTAAACTAATATTTATCTTTAAATCGATAGTTTATTTTTCCCTCTGATAATGCTGGAATGAATTGTTGCTAGCTAAAAAAAACTATATATTTTCTCTAACTCTGGGGATTGTGGGAAAATTATGTAACTGAGTATAGTAAGCACACATAGTTATTACAGATCATATGGCATCTGCTTTATTAGAAAGATGGCTTTAACAAAGATCTACTCCTCTTAGATGGTTGGTTTGTTTATTGGTTTTTAGTGATTGGAGATGAAATAAGTGAACCAAAATATAGAAAATTGTGCTAGTAATGCCCATTTGGTTGATTTGTGTACTTTTAAATATTCTATCTTATTTCACAAAGTATTTGAGGTAAGAGGTCCATTTTGTATATTCTAATGACTTTGGAGCCATTGTGGGAAGCATACTAATAGTCTGTTCAAGACAATTTAGGCCTTCTCTAACATGCCAATGAAAAATCCTCCCAAACTCTGCCCACTGTCATGTTCCAAAGCTACTCCCACATTTTTAGGTATTTATTATGGCAGCGGCCCACTTCTAACTTTCAACATCTTTACTAGTTACCTCTTCCTGTGTAACAAATTTCCCCAAAAGTTGGCAGCTTTGAAAACAACAAACATTTATTATTTTACAGTTTGGATGGGTCAGGAACCTGGGAGCAGCTTAACTGGATCCTCTGCCTCGATTCTTCATAAAGTTGTAGTTAAGATATCAGCTAGAGTTGTGGGCTCATTTGAAGGTTCAATCAAGGGAGAATTTGCTTCTTAGTTCGCTTGCGTGGTTGGCAGAATTCAGTTCAGATCCTGTTGGGTGGAGATCTCTTTGAGTTCCTTGTTATTGGGCCTCTTTCATAGGGTAGTTGGCAATATGTCTAGGTGGCTTCCATCAAAGCAAAAGTTGTAGTTAAGATATCAGCTAGAGTTGTGGGCTCATTTGAAGGTTCAATCAAGGGAGAATTTGCTTCTTAGTTCACTTGCGTGGTTGGCAGAATTCAGTTCAGATCCTGTTGGGTGGAGATCTCTTTGAGTTCCTTGTTATTGGGCCTCTTTCATAGGGTAGTTGACAATATGTCTAGGTGGCTTCCATCAAGAGAGCTAACAAGACAGAGGCCAGAATCTTTTTGTAAACTAACTTTGGAAATAATATCCCATCACTGTTGCCCTATTTCCTTTGTTAAAAGCAAATCATTAGGTCCAGCTTACATGTGAGGGGATGAAATTATACAAGGACTGGGAGACAGGGATCATTGGAATCCACATTAGCAGCTGTAGGATCTTTGTCCACTGCATGTGATGGCAAATCTGCATTAACTGGGTTTGCAAATTAGAAGAGTGTCTAGAACACATTAATGAAATATTTACATGACACATTTAACAGTTCATTTATAACCTTATAACTTACTGAGACCTGAAAATGTTATGAGCTTAATACAAACCAAGTTTTTTTCTACACAAATATACCCCTTGTTCATATACTCATGTGAAGTATACTGGAATATAAGACTTTTAGAGAGATTTTTGCAATCAAAGCACATCTGACTATTAAAAAAAAGGAATCACATGCCTTTTTGCTTTTTCTCACATACTGATACATGTCAGTATTTCCAAGATGCATGAAATGAATTAATGAGTACACTTACCCTAGATTAATTTTGAGATAAAATTATTCCTTTACTTTTTAGAGTAGTTTTGGAAATATGCTACAAGTATAATATTGCTTACACTTTCAGTATAGTAAATGTAAGTGGTATGGCTCCAGAGTAATTATACATTCAAACACACATATGAAGAAAAATTCTTCTGTTTTTGGTATTGGAGGAGGAGAGCAGGGAAGAATGGTTACAATGTCCAGTATTGTTTTGGGAAAATATATTGTCATTGGAAAATGAAAACCTTTGAAGCTTTATTCTTTGTTAGTCATATTTCAGTGTATTCATTATTCCTGCCCAAACCTCTTTAACTCTTGGCACAAAAACCACTTCAATCTAACATATAGACATGGCATACTGGCCTGAAAATAATAGTAATCACTTTTTTTCCCCATAGACTATTTTAATATTACTTGGTTCAAAACTTGGCTTTGTGTGGTCTAATAAATACAGTGATATTTAGAGGAGGAAAAAAATGGCATAGATGATAGAGGCTCTGTTCATCCCTCTGCTGATCAAATCAAAGTTGTGATGAAAACAAGGAGCAGCAGCAAAGAAAAATTGCCTGGGATCTAGATGAATAAACCATACAACTAGGGAGAAAGCCAAGAAAGCACTCTGCAACAGCAGAAGGTAAGACGGGGTGAGGACACGGGGTGACCCGGTCCCAAGCAGCTGAGTGAGACGGAGGCTGCAGCAGCAGCAGCAGCAGCAGCAGCAGAAGAAGCCTCTTAAAGGGTCCACATCCGTAACTGGATTTTCGCGGTGACGGACCTGCTTGCTCTGAGCACTAGTGCCCATTTGGCTGCGTGCAGAAGGCATGAGGGATGTACAGGGAGATACTGTCGGAGTGAGAGTCAAGGTGAGACTTGCTTGGTACAGAAATGCTGGTGGTGTATCCATTGTTCCTTGTTGAGCCCTCCCCACTACCAGTGCGTGGACACAGTGCAGCCATAGCTGTGATGTCATCAAACTGGATAACAGAGGTCACTCTGACCAGGAGATTCCCTGAAACCCTGCCTCCCTCATCCCGGGCCCCACCCAAGCCATATCCAGGTCTATCTTCCGCAACTCAGGTGCTCCTTGCTGAGCAGCACCTAGACTCACACTGAAGGCAGCTGGCCTTGGTTTCTGGTATGGCCATTTGAGGCAACTATAAGCACAGCATCTGTAGATTGCTTGCTGAATCTTGACAGGTGGCCCCAGAGGGGTAGAGGCTTGGGCTAAATTTGCCCTGCAGCTGAACCCCTCTCAGGACTGTGCCACTGGACACCTACTTCACAAATCCACACTAATAAGACCAGGAGACTTAGGAGCTTTGCTTAGTACATAGAAACAGACACAGAAAGGCAGCCAAAATGGGAAGACCAAGAAAAAAAATAGAACAGAGATCAAGGAGAAATGGAGCTAAGTAATCTAACAGATGCAGAGTTCAAACCACTGGTAATA
>NW_006494608.1:10572283-10588461 GCF_000325575.1 Pteropus alecto | reverse complement strand
AATCCTACCATTTCCAAAGACATGGATGGACCTAGAGGTTATTATGCTGAGTGAAATAAGTCAGAGAAAGATAAATACCATGATTTCACTTACATTCAGAATCTAAAGAACAAAAGGAACAAATTAATCAAAAACAGACTCACAAATATAGTGGACAATTTGGTGATGGAAAGAGGGGAGGGGCTTTGAGGGACTAGGAGAATGGGGTGAAGGGTTGAAGAAATATAAATTATTAGCTCACAGGTGGTCACGGGAATGGGGAAGATGGTATAGGGAATGCAGTTAGCATTAGTACATTGGCTAGTTGGAAAGGGGAGGGAGGGAGCAATGGGGGGATCATTTTGCTAACTATATAGATGTCTAACCAATATATACTTGAAACTAATAAAAATTAAAAAATTTTAAAAATATAGTGATATTTGGTTGAAAATGCATAGTCAGTGCATTTAAGTAATTTTTTCATTTATGGGTTTTAGAAGTATCATTTTTCTTCCATGTTTTCCATACTATATAGTGGTATGTCTTATAGTTATGCTATAAAAGCTTAAGCTGGAGTGGTGGAAGAGAGTTTATATAGATACCTAAAGCTATTTATTTCAGAGTTGCAAGTAAATCTGTCATTGGTGTGTGATACTGAGGAAAATTGCCAACAACAATAACAACATTATTAAATAACATTCTGGATATCCAAGCATGTTTTCAGATAGCATATAACAGTTCCTTTCTAGATTACCCATAATATATAAATTTGTCTTTCTTTTTCTCTCTTTTACAGGTAATATAACATTACAAAGCAAGATGGGTAACATCACAGTAGGTATGTGCTAAGATGCTAGTTGGTCAATTTTACATGCTTTTAAAATAGCTATATTTGTGATATTTTGTTAGGGTAAATAAAGTTTACAGTTTCGCTGATGACTTGATAAGATCCTGATAAGTCAAATATAGGCAGACCCCCATGTATGAATATGTGGAAATATTTCTGGAAATTCATTGATTCATCATCCAATAAATATTGTGTATATTATAGGTTTAGAGTCACTCAGAATAGTGTTGAAATTTTGATTTCACCACTTTCTATAATGGGCAAATTACCTAACTTTTCTGTGCCTCAGTTTCCACAACTGAAAAAAAATAATAGTAAGTACCTATCATGTAGGGTTATAAGAATTAAACAATATATATAAAGTACTTTAGCACAGTGTCTGACATATGGTAAAAATTCAATAAACAATAGCCATTTTATTGTTATTGTTCTAATCCTAGGCCAGAACTAATAGTGGCTAGTGGTACTTTAGACTCAGTCACCACATCTGTTGCTGTGCTGGGGAAAAGACTCAGAATAGTTTAGATAGAGCTTTTCTCAGTCCCAAGGAGCATCTGCTTGCCTGTTTGACAAAGACACACTGAGCTCTAAGAGTGATGGTTGTTTTTTAGGCCTTAGAAGGTAGGGTGTTCGGGTTGGGAAATTGGGATCTTTGTGGTGGGGAGCTGTCGCTTATAGTCAGTATGAATGCCTAGGGCCTTATGTTTTTGTCTTTTTTGATATTTTATATTTTCCCTTTGTGCTGACTGAAGTAGTGAATATGTCCAACAATCCCTTCCACTATCACTTCTGGATTTTTCTGGCTTAAAGTATACATTTTTCTTTAAGTTTTCTAGAGATTGTAACTTTTATGTTGAATGGGGAATAAGTAGAATATAAAGGCTTCCTCGGTGATAATTATAAATCATTTTAACTAAGACATGACAGAAGAATTTACCTGTGTTCCAGTGGGAAATCAAGATTCACTATTGACTCTTCAGGCCATTTCATCAGAGGACATATCTGGGAATAGTAAGGAAAGTTTCTAGGGTGAACAAAAAGGTACACTGGCAAGAAGCTGAGCGAGCTGGGGGGAAGTCTTAGACATGGGTGGAGTTTGTAGCAGTAAGGGAAGGGGAGAAAGAGAGGGGAATATTTCAAATTGGAAGGCACAGGGTTTCACTACCCACTAGTGGCTCTTTAGGCAAATGTGAATTTGAGGACTTAATATAATATAACATAAATGTTATTCTTAGATGGAAATGTGAAAACATAAAGGAAAAACCATTCTCTCTAAAATTGGAAATGGTTTATCCATACTGGAAAAGAATATTAACAGCAAGAATGAAATATATAGTAATTTACATCTTCAAAAATGGTTTAATACTTTGTATAAGTAATTAACATTATGAATTCTTATTAATTTTCTCTATAAACCATCCCCTTTCCCATTATTAAGTATTAGATGGACTTTAAGTCAAGGTGTATTATTTTTCTCAGATAAATCTCTGTCTACTTGAAGAAAATTACCTGAGTGTTAAGATATAGATTGATATCTTGTATGTGTATACATACATATATATGTTTGTATCTATATTATATCTATATCTTATAGATAAACTAAAATTATAGAAATAATAACCCTTTCTAATTTTCTTTAGTGAAACATAAATTGTGGTTTTATGTTGTTTTTAAAAACTTTAAAATGTTTTAGGCTGTTCTTAAAAACATAAATAAATGAAGGTAAATAAAGCTTGTTTCTTATTTTATAAACATCACTGATAAATTTTGAGTTCTATTTTGGAAGAATCTCTCAAATAAGAAAAAAGTATGCATTTTTTGTTATATCTTGATCTGTGATAGTGTGGAAATACATGGACCTTAGAAGTAGATTTGATTGTGAATTTTGGTTCTACTGTGTGACTTTGAGCAAATTACTAAATCTGTCAGAGTTTGCATTTTAATACATAAAAGGAATACAACCCACATAACACAAGATTTGTTGATAATTAAAGTATATAAAGTACAGCCCAGTGCATGATAGTCATTCAATAAACTAGTCTTTCCTCTTCTAGTTTATTATCTATAACATAAAACTGTTAAGCCACTGTGTTATAATCGTAATTATAAGGGAAATATTCATAAGTTCCTTTAATTCTTGAATACCTATATTAAGACTTTGAAAGAAAGAAAGATATGAATCACATCACTGTTTATTGATCTCAAATTGTGTTAGCGTTTGGAGACAACACTGAGTATGGCAGTAACTAGTTGTCTATTTGAGTGCCTGCTGTATATCGGGAGCTCTTTTTAGGTACTGAGGAATAAACTGGTCAACAAACAAAGCCTCCATGTTAAGCTTCTGGCTGAGAAGAAAGACAATAAGCATGTGAATAACAAAATATAATTTCAGATAGTGCAGTGAATAAATAAGAGAAGGAAATGGGATAGAAATTGGGGAAAAGAAAACTATTTCAGTTAGCAATCTGGGAGGGTCTGGAGAAGGGACATTTGAACAAAGGTAAGAATAATGGGAAAGAGGCATGTAAAATTCCAGATACAGAGCTCCTCAGATAGAGAAATAGCCAGTGCAAGTCTTGAAAATGGAATGAGTTTATTATTTTTGTGGTACAGAAGGAAGACTTGTGGGCAGAGTTCTGGGAGATGAGGTAAGCAAGGGCTAGATCCTCGAGTCTTGTAGACATGATAAAAATTGGGACTTTATTCCTTGTAACTACAACAGGGTGTTAGCAGAAGAGTGATATATAATTTATATTTAAAAAGAACACCCCCAGCTGTTTCATAATGTGCCAGAGAGGTGCGGAAGTGGAAGCAGTTGACTAGAAAGCTTAATTTGTTTATCCATTTTCCTATTGCTGAATACCTAGGCTGTTCCTAATTTTTGTCAATTATAAATAAAGCTGCTATAGCCATTCTTAGACAAGTTATTTTATGGAGATATATAGATAAAATACAGATACAGATACAGATATAAATATAAATATATATTTTCCTTCTCGGGTAAATACCTAGGAATGGAGTTTCTGGATTGAGTAGGTATGTATATGATTAGTTTTATGATAAACTACCACACTTTTCCCCAGAGTTCCATTTTATACCCCCTCCTATAATGTATGAAAATTGTAGTTGCTCCACCTCCTCACCAACAAGCATTGTCAGTATTTTTAATTTAACTCATTCAGGTGTGGGAATAGTAGTATATCTGGTATTAATATACATTTCCCTGATGACTGGTGGTATTCAGCACTTTTTCATATACTTATTGGTCATTAGTATATCTTCTTTTGTGAAGTTTTGTTCAGATCTTATACCCATTTACTTTTTAATTGGATTATATGTCTTTATTGAGTTGCAGGAGTTTTTTATATATTTTGAGAACAAATCCTTTGTCAGATATTGTTTTCTCTGTATTTTCTTAATGATGAACAATCAGGGAGAATGAAAAGCTAGAATTGCCTTCAGGCAAGTTTTTTTTTGTTTCTATAAGTAAGAATTTTACACCTAACTGTATATTACACAAACCCTAAGAAAGAGCTGGTTTCAGGAAATTGGTAAATCTCTTCGTCTTAAATAGAATCAAATTTTACAGTTTGGTTTTTTTTTAGGGAGAAAAGCTTATTTCCTCAAAACAATATGTTTGCTGTAGGTATTGGCAGAGTACGAGTAAAGGGCCAGATAGTAAATACTTTTGGCTTTGTAAGCCACGTAATCTATCTGGACTATGCAACTCTGTTATTTTAACACAAAAGCAGCCATTGACATTACAAAAATGGATGTGTCTACTTTCCAGTAAACCTCTACTAATAAAAACAGGAGGCTGTAGTTTGCCAACCCTGCTGTTTAGCCTAAAAACCATTACTGTTATGATTCTGGAGAAATTTTAAGTTTGATGGCTTAATCCCAAAGGTTACAAGTAAGTAATGTTTATTTGAAATTTCTTGATTGGTTGGTTTGTGTTTTTCTTGAAACAAAATATTTGCTTGAGAAATTTGAAGGCAGCCCTTATAAATCATGACAACCTAATTAAAATCTACTGTGTAACTTGGATTTTGAGGAATTGAGATTAGTAGAAGCAAAACAGTTAAAAGAAACAAAAAGTGGTTTGTAGGAACCTGAGGGATAGAATTGTAGAAGCTTCAAAATATTGGAATTGGTGTTGAGAAAAGGTTATATAATATTATTCAGTGGGAATATTAAGAGACTTGAGATGATTTAGGTATTATCTAACTATTTGATTTCAGGAAAATAGACTCAGTGTCCTCTCCATGATTCCTTTATTAAGAAGAATATGTGTGATTATAGTCCTTTATTTCTGGTTTAGATAATATAATTGATCAGCTTTTTAAGTAATCTCATCAGTGATTTGGATTTTGTATATATCAATTCTAACCTACCCCCCAAAACCCTGTTCTTCCTAATTTCCAAAATACAGAGCTCTCTCAGAAGTTGAAGTGCTCTATTAAAATTAATTATCAAAACCCTGATTTTCCTTGAACCTATATTCTTAAAATAACAATTTTCTTCTGGAACACTAGGTCATGTTCCATTTAAAACTTTCAACAGGAGAAAGCAGCACTCGTTAGTAAATAATGGTGAGATAGGGATGCTAATAGAGTTGCTCACCTAGCTTTACTTTCTCTGTTCCATGTTGTCTCTTTTGAAAGGCACTGCCAGAAGCTGTGTAATGATAATTATATCTTTAAAAAAAGAACGTCTTCATTTTTTTTGTTTGTTTTTTTTGGGTTTTTTTTGTTTTTTTTGCAGGGCAGGAGTGTGGGGCAGATTGCATCTCTCAAGCCCAGTCTCCTACATGCTCCTTCCCTGACACAGAATACCTAGGCAGGACACTAACTTAGAACACTTTCATGAAGTAACTTTAATTCTGCCTTTGCAAACACTTTACTATAATAGAAATGATTGGAACTAAAAATTAACTTAAGAATCAAATGAAGGCTTATATATTTAGTTCTACTTATAAAATTTGTTCCTTGTTCTTGCAATTAATGTAGTTTTGGAAGTACAGAAATAAAGTTGCAAAAATCAAGAAATATCTTTTATGTTACTGTTCCTTAGTATCTACATGTTGAAACTTGAGATAGAATTATAAAAATTCAGAACTTTCTGAACATGCTTGACCAATTTTGAGAGATTTCTTTATCTAGAGGAAAATAACAAAGTTTGGAATTTTAGCCTTTCAAGCTTATTTGTTATTGTCTGCTATTAGCAAAGTGCATATTAGATATCTATTTCTTTGGTTGCATGTAGCGTTAACTGGTAGTTGACATCAGTTTTTCCCATTTGTATGTGTAATTTTCCAGGAAAACTAGGTGGCTTCTGTCAGACAAACAAGATCTTTGTCCAAAATTGTGATGATAGAAAACTGAAAACTGTAGGAGTCTACTTATTCAAACTGCTGTCTGGACTAACAATTTCTGTTCACATCTTAATCACTCTCTAATACTTATTTCCCTTAAGGTTTCCTCCAAAAGCTACAGAATTTCTCTATTACGTGAATCCCCAAAATATGAAATTCTGTGGATGAAGCCTTAATTTGACTCTTGATAGTTAATTTTTAGTTCCAACCATTTGCATTATAGAAAACAAAAGGAAATTATTGTATCTTTTGCTACATAGCCTTTTCAGTATCACCATTGCTCTCTCTTTTGAAAACACATCTTGAATTTTAATATTTTTTGACAGTCTCCAAGGGATGGGCCATTATCAGAGCTCAACACTGATAACATGAGGACGTAATTACTTAGTGGCGTAGGATATAATTATATAGCTGTGTTTATTGCCCACTGGGAGAGGGGAGTTAAAAGTGTTTCCTATGAGCCACATAAAAATTTTGTGTTTTTCCCCATAGGGAAAGCAAGAAATCACACTAATGTTTTAAATGTTTTGTTTTGTTTAACCTGGGATAATGCACACATTGTGTAGTCCACATTTTTTTTTTTTACTGTAATATGTTTTTATTTGGCTTCTTTTGGTTGCAGTAAGAAGCTTTAAAAGGGGTTCCTATTGGTATTTGAAGAGAGGAATATTCATCTTTATCCAGCTATTCTATGTCATTTATCTCTAGTAGCTTAATTTCTCAGTATCAGTGTTTATTTTTGACACATAAAAATTAAATAAGTTGTTGAATCACTGTACTGTATACCTGAAACTAATGTAATATTGTATGTCAACTGTACTTAAATTTAAAAGTTAAATAATTTAGTCCTGATAAAGGCCATTTTTCAATTAGATTAGAGATAAATTATTGTAAATAATCTTAGAGTCAGATTTTAAACAGTTTAGTCTCAAGTTGTTGTCTTTGGTTATTTAAAAATTATTTTAAAGAAAAATGTTGGCTCCTTTGAGTGTACAAATGTTTTTTTTCTCCACATTTTATAAAAAATATATATTTGGCATTGGTTTTATCACACTCCTTACTTACTTTGTTTCCACTTTGAAGTGATAAAAGCTCCTGATAAAATATGCTTTTAAAGAGACCTTTCTAAAAAATATATGCTTTGGCCTCCTCAGGGCAGTCCAATAGAATATTAGATTAAAGGTTCAGTTGCCATGGGAGAGGAGGAAGAAGGAAAAGCAACTTAGCACTGACTTGTCAACATCATTCTCTTACTTCTTTATCTCTGACTACCAGCTTTTCCTTGAACTTGAAATGTTGGCTCATTGAAAAAAGGAGTCAACGATGATATAAGGAAATTTGAGTGTCGAATAAGGACCACCTTAATTCTGACTTTCTTTCCCTTACTTAAAGATACCTATTCAATTCCAGAAACCTGAAAAGAAATATTTAGATATAAATAAGCTTCACCCACTCTTCCAGTGATTTCCTCCTCCTTTCTGTCCCTTAAAGAAATGCAACAAAACCTTGTGTAATCTTTCACTCTTAGCAGCACTAGTACTAGCAAATTTGCTAAAAGGAGAAAATTCAGAGGTTTTGATTTTTATTAACTTTGCTACTACTAATATGTGACTAACATGGGATAGAATTCTTTAGTAAATATTGCAAGTTAATAGTAAACTAAATCTATCAATGATGCTTAATGGTCTTGGCTATCAAGGATCCATTGCTTGCCTACTGCCCTTCCTACACATTAGGTTTTTGAGTAAACATGTTTAGGTAGGTTGCCTTAGATGTTTAGAGAGAAGTTATGCAGGTTACTATAGACGTAGGGATTTTTTATTAGTTGTCTAGGGGTACAATTCTAGATTTCTGTTCCTGTGTTTATTTTAAAGCAGCAGATGACATAGTTATAAGGAAAATAAGAAATCTTTCAAGACTCTTAGCTTCTTATCCAAATGTCAAAGCAGAGCCTTTTGTTTCAAGTTTATAATTCTAAGTACTCACATGAGAATAATTATGCTTATAGTTTTTTCCTTTCTCCTAGATTCGTCCTCTGGATGTCTAAAAGCCTCGACTCATCAGGGTGCCTTAGATGTTTATGTCAGCCAACTGGGGAAAGTGGAATTGAAATCTCATAAAGGTTAGCCAAGTGGAATGTTTTATTTTGACATATGGTGTATGGAAGCTTTTATATAACATTCAGGAAACAGGTCATCAAAGTACCTATGGTACTGACATAGTGATTTCAAGATAATTTTTTCTGGTATAACCTGATTTAAAGACTGGAATACCAGTTTGGATACAAGACTGGAATACCATGTGGGTATTCTTTTGGGACACATGGCCACTAAGACTATCTTTCCCTTTGTAGTGCAAACAAAATGTAATATATTGTCTCTTTGTTATTGTGAAATTTTTTAGTGTTAGTGTTTGGGTTTTTCAGTTTAGTTTTGGGTTTGAAATAGAATATTCTTTGAGGGAAAATGCTTCCATATGTTCTGTTGGAAGCTTTTTTACCAGTCTGTAAGAGGCCATCACTCAAGAGAAGTACTTTTCAAAATGTGATACTGAAATAAGGGTATCACCAGGAAGGTCCTCTAACGTGATTGTTGACTTACTCTCTTGAAGTATCAAGACTTACGACGTGTCTCTTTCTATAATCTTATTTCTAATACAAATAACTTATTTTAAGAGTCCATATCTTTTATTAAAAATGACACACTTTTTAGTCATCTGAAAACTGAATATGAGTCTGCATACATGCACATGTGCATGGTGGCAAGTGGCTGGGTACTTGAAGTATCTTGGCCATAGGGACTGAAGTGGCCTGGGTGCACAAAGTTGTTAAAAACTGGAGCTCTGCCTAAAAAAAAATTTTTTTAAAGAAAGTCTAGAAGCTCTTGTATATTGGACAGAACAGGGCTATATGTATAACAAGTAAAATAATTCCTTACAGAGATCAGTTTTTCCTGCCATTAGTAATTTCTTTGCCATACTGCTTTAATACCATTTTGTCAGTGAAGCTCACTTGTCAGTGTATCAAAACTACAAACGCAGGGTCTGAAACTGAACTTATTGCTGACACACAGATGTGATTTGATTTTTCAAAATCACATTTTTTTCCTTTAGATAATGTGTTTTCACTAAATTTCTAAGAGCTTCAATAATGCTATTCAGGGAATTTTGTAAGCGCCATGAAAGTCATATAACTGACATAGAGAAGAAAACAAACCATTACTACATTTAATGTAACTAGTAATGGATTAAAAGCTTTTATGTGAAAGTTATTTCCTGAATTGTATGGATGAAAATATAAAACAAACAAAAAACATTGTTCATCTTCATTCACTTGAAATATATTTGAGTATTATTTGGAATGTTGTTCCAGTAACCAACTGAACTGGCATACGATGTTGCAAAATTTGATTAGGATTACAATTTTGTGTTTTCTCCTGCTGGAACCATGTTCCTGGTAGAAACTTAAAGAAAACTGGAAGCAAAAATTTCTGTCATAAGAGACTTTAGGTCTCTTAATTCTCACTACATTTGGCAACAGTAACTTTTTAGAGTAATGGAAAGTTATTCTGTTGCTTAATGTTTAGTGAACACATCTGGAATCCTTTACAACTTGTCTTGCTGTAGTGTTCAAGAGTCAGCCACTTGAGTCTCTTAGGTCTTCTCTATTTTGCTATGTGAAGAAAAATGCTTGTTTTCTCTCTCCCTATGAAAGTCAACATGGTGACCTTATTCATTCATTCAGAAAGACTGTTTTGGGGCTTGATAGTCAGGCTTACATCTGAATACTGACTTTTCTACTTAAAATTTGTCCATGATAAACCTCTAATCTCAATATAGTATGCCTTCAATAAATGATGTGGTATTAATATTAGTTTTAATAATGACTTTTTAATTTAAAAAGACTGGTAATGATGTCAATAACTGTGAAACAGCTTATGAAATGAAAAGAAGTTGAAGATATAATAAAAAACTCTTCTTTCTAAAAAAGATAATATTAAAGGAGACATTTGGGAATGTCTTCAAGTCATGAGAATTCTTCATTTGCTAACAGTAATGGAATTTTGGTAGTGATGGGTTTTGTTTTTTAAGGCTGTAGAAAGATATGAGGATAAAACTGCATTGCTTAACATTTTTAAAGCTCTCAGATTTGAGACATTTATTTAAAAACAGAAAAAAGGTGTTCATAAAATTATCATATTCGATATATTTAGAGACATAAAGTCCTAGAATAAAGTTTTTAAAATCTATTATTTTCTACTTTTTAAAGTATGTTTTGGTAGAAAAACATGTATCTTCTATTCTTCTGGAAATTTTTCAGGGTTGTTTGGTTTTTTTTTTTTTTCCTAAGGCCCTCATATCTGTTGCTATGGGAAATTTTCTGTCAGTAGTTTACATTTAAACTCTGAAAATCAATTTGTTTTTTAAATAAAACCAGCTGTAGTGATGTACTTCGTCCCCCCGCTTTTTTTGAGTAGTAAGTATGAGAGTTTATCAGCCTTACCCCAAACTTCTAGCTCCAGTTAGGAAGGCTGAGAAGATATTAAACTACTTAGAGAAACAAGCTGATGTTAACCCAACTAGAAGGCAAACAGTGACCTGTAAATAAATGCATTGTAAAACGAATCTTTACAATATTCACAATGGATGTCATCCTGACCATCTGTGTCCATAGAGCTGGGGTTACTGTGTTATGGCAGGGGCCTCTTACTTTTTTGATGTATGAGAAACAGAAAGAAAAAACTTCTGAAACAGGAGTGTGCTGCTGAGTCTGTACTGCAACCCACAGAATTGTTTTCAAAAATGCCTTAGCTAACAGAGTAGTTTTTCTTATTTCCTACTTTAGAAGCTTTAATTACTACAAGATTGTAATGGAAATAAAGATGAGTGTCTTGCCTCAATTATCCAAAAGACTATAATCCATTGAAAAGAAACATTAGTCAGTTGAAATTCAAATATTCTTTTTTTATTATTGTTACCCCCCCACCCCCCAGATACAACTGAAAGCACAAGAGCTCAGAGTTCTAGTTGTGTTACAGTGATCAGTGAGGTCACAAGTCCTGTAATAAGGTGAGGTAGCAGTATATGACATACCACAGTGGGTTAAGAGCGTGGGCTTTGTTGTCATTGAACTGGATCTAGATTCCAACACTAGCTCTAGTGGGAACTTGAGCAAGTTCTCATCTGCACAATTGAGATAATAATACCTCATTGAAGTTGATATGGAGATTAAAAGAGATAATGTAATTAAGGTGCCTGGCTCTTCATATATTCTCAATTAGTGGTAAATCCTGTTTACAAGCTACATGTGTAGTAAACTGCTCCTTTTCTGGTACTGGGTAAGGTGATGAGGGCTATTGGCAAAAGAAGAAATAGTAATGCATAATGTCCTAATGACTCATACCCTTGCCAGAAGTTACTGTCAGTGCCTTGGGAGGAAGGTAATGTTTGACCACCTGGGAACAAGGAAAAGACTGTTTTTTAAATAAACTCTGCTGAGGAGTAAAGACAGTGTACCAGGAGCATTTTTATAATAGGCTCTGGTACTTTTGATTTCTTTGCATTTATAAGCTCTCCTTTAAACTTATTACAGGCTCTATTCTTGTCAAGGTCACATCTTCTCTTCAAGCTCATTTACAGTTATCAGGAAAAGAGGTTGATGTGAACTCAGAAGTCCATGTTCAAGAAATGGCTGAAGCTCATAAAGATGATGGTATAATAATTACTGGTAAGGAGACTGCATTTTGCTATGTAAGATGAATAGTCATTGTCCATATATAAGTTGAATATGGCACACTGATATGCAGTTTTAGTCTTTTATTTCTTTCCATTGTCACATTGTAGTGTTTGAGGCTTTTTTCTTCCAACTGCTTATCAGTAACAATGCACACATTTAGTTTGAAAGACTCAGTAGTCCTATCACTTGGATAAAACTGATTACAAAATTTTTCGTATCTCGAAGAGATATTCGCATACCATGTTCATAGCAATATTCACAGTAGTCAAGAGGTAGAAGCAACCCAAATGTCTATTGACAGATAATGGATGAATATAATGTTGTATATACTACATATATTAGAATATTATTCTGCCCTAAAAAGGAAGAAACTCCTGTTACATGCTACAACATGGATGAAGCTTGAGGATATTATGCTAAGTATTTCAGTCACAAAAAGACAAATATTGTATGATTCCACTTATATGAGATATTTAAAGTAATCAGATTCATAGAAATAGAAAGAGAGGGAAGGGGAAAATGGGGAGTTGTTCAATGGGTATGGAGTTTTAGTTTTGCAAGATGAAAAAGTTCTGAAGAGCTGTTTTGCAACACCGTGAATGTACTCAACAGGACTGACCTATAAACTTAAAAATGCTCAAGATGGTCAATTTTATGTTATGTATTTTTTACTATAATTTGAAATTTTTTTAGTCATTAAATTTTTTTTTTCTGTCACAGGTATTTTCTAAGTCTCGGACTTAAAATTCAACTAAATACATATAATGCAAGATTTAAAGTTAACTTTGTATGATTATAATAAATAGGAATTTGGTTTCATATTTTACGTATTGTAAACTTACTCTTTTAGTATAACAGATTCTCAGTCCTAAAAAAGTGAATAGCTTTTGCTCATTTTTTCTAATTACCTCTGCTACATTGATGCCTGATACTACTTTTTAAAACGTTTATTGTATAGATAATACATATACATAGTAAAAAAGAAAAAGAATTCATGCTGATAAGATTTTCCTTTAAATTTTATCAGCATCAAGGACATTGAAATTAAAGTGTGTACATGCATGTATACTGTAGGGTCACCCATGAGCTAATATCTAGAAAAAGGAAGTTTGTATGGTGGTTGTGGTAGTGGTGGTAGCTGTGAGGTGTCTTCATAAAATCAAGCTTCAGTTTTATATATTTTGTATGTCATAAAAGTTAAGAAAGCAATTTGTTAAAAATCATAGAATATTAACAAAAAGCATAACAGCAATAAAAATAATACCTGTACACTCTCTGATCTAAATGAATGATTAATGGGCACACTTTTAAGTTTGTTGAAAATTTTAAATGTATTAAATGTGGTAAGAATCAACTTCTTGTGATCCAATCTTGTGCGTTTGATAAGGCCCCAATAGAATTACCTTCTTTGGTTCCAGTAATCTAAAGTTATTTAATAATGCTCTGAATGATAGCATAGTCAAATTATTTTACATATGTTTAGAGTATTTAAATTATGTAGTTATTTTGCTATTTTTCATTTTGTTACTCATAAAATCATGTGCCTTTCTGAAATTTAGATTTTTTATTTTTTAAATTTTATTTTATCATTTGCTTCAAGTATACAGTACATTAGCTAGACAGTTATATAATTTATAAAATGATCCCCCAATTGCTCTTTCTTTCCTCTGGCTCTCCAGCTAGCCATTACGTTAATGCTGACTGCATTCCCTGTGCCATGCTCCCCATCCCCGTGACCATCTTTCAACTACTAATTTGTACTTCTTTAACCCTTTGCCCCATTCTTCCAGCACCCCAGTCCTCCTTCCCTCTGCCCATCACCAGATTGTCCTCTCTATTTGTAAGTCCGATTTTGATTACTTTGTTCTTTTTGTTCCTTAGATTCTGCATATAAGTGAAATCATTTGGTATTTATTTTCCTCTGTCTGGTATACTGCGAGATTGGGCCCCAAATCTGTAGGTTGTCTCAGATTAAATCCATTAGAGTGATAATACAGAAAGAACTCAGATAAAGACAGAGCAGTCTCTTTTGGAGAGAGTTGTATGAACAAGTTATTGGGTTTAGAACTTTCATAATTCATTTTGTTTTTTGTTATTTTTTTAATTTTTTGATTATAGTTGGCATATAATATTATTTTCAGGTGTACAACATAGTGATTAGACATTTATATAACTTATGAAGTGATCACCCTGATAAATCTAGTACCCATCTGACACTGTCGATAGTTATTACAATATTGTTGACCATATTTCTTAGGCTATACTTTATATTCCCATGACTATTTTGTAACTACCAATTTGTATTTCTTAATACCTTCCCCTCTTTCATCCACCCTTCCAACCCCAATCCCATATGGTAACTCTAAAAAATGTTCTCTGTATTAATGAGTTTATTTCTGTTTTATTTTATTCTTTAGACTCCACATGTACGAGAAGTCATATGGCATTTGTCTTTTCTATCTGACTTACTCTAATAAGCGCAATACTTTTTTAGTCCATCCATGTTGTTGCAGATAACGAGATTTCATTCTTTTAATTATTTATTTATTCATTTATTTTTATGGCTGAGTAATATTCCATTGTATATCTGTACTACTTCTTCTTTATCCATTCATCCATTATTGGACACCCAGATTGCGTCCATATCTTGGCTATTGTAAATAATGCTGCAATGAACATATAGATGCACATGTCCTTTCAAAATAGTATTTTGGTTTTCTTCACATAAATATGTCTTTTGTCTCTTTTTATAGCCTTTGTTTTAAGGTCTATTTTGTCTGGTATAAATATTGCTACCCTAGTTTTTTTTATTGTTTTCATTTTCATGAAATATTTTCCATCCCTTTGCTTCTAGTCTATGTGTGTCTTTTGATCTGAAGTGAGTCTCTTGTAGGCAGCATATGTAAGGATCTTGTTTTCTTATCCATTTACCCACCCCGTCTTTTGATGGGAGCATTTAATTCATTTACATTTAAAGTAATTGTTGCTAGATAGGCAGTTATTGCCATTTTATTAATCATTTTTGATACATATTTTTTTCTTCTTAAGCATATGTAAGGATCTTGTTTTCTTATCCATTTACCCACCCCGTCTTTTGATGGGAGCATTTAATTCATTTACATTTAAAGTAAAGCTCTTTTTCTGTCCTTAAATTCTAAATGATAGCTTTGCTGGGTAGAATAATCTTGGTAGTAGGTCCTTTTCATAACTTTGAATATTTCATGCCAGTCCCTTCTGGCCTGCAAAGTTTCTGTTGAGAAATCAGCTGGCAGTATTATTGGAGTTCCCCTTGTAGGTAATTAATTGCTTTTCTCTTGCTGCTTTTAAGATTCTCACTTTGCTTTAACCTTTGGCATTTTAATTATGATGTATCTCAGAGTGGGCCTCAGTGGGTTCATCTTGTTTGTGACTCTTTGAACTTCCTGGGGTTGTATGTCTGTTTCCTTCACTTGGTTATGGAAGTTTTCTGTCATTATTTCTTCAAATAGGTTTTCAATTCCTTGCCCTTTCTCTTCGCCCTTTGGTATCCCTATGATGCAAATGTTACACTTGATATCCCAGAGGCTCCTTAATTATCGTCATTGTTTTTGATTCTTTATTCTTTTTGCTGTTCTGATTGGGTGTCCTCTGCTATCTTATCCTCTAAATCACCAATTCGATCCTCTGCTTCATCCAATCTGTTGATTCCCTCTAATGTATTCTTTTTGTGTGTGTGTGCTTTTTGGTGTATTTTATTTCAATAAGAGTATAATACACAAATGCTCTTTAATTCTTCGTCTTTATGCGAACTCCCAGCAGTACTGACACATGAAGAGTAATAACCTCATAGAAAACTTTACCTTCATTGTCACAGGATTACTGAGGATTTGGATCACCTAATTTCAGAGCCTTGCTCTTTTTTAAAAAATTTATTAATTTAAATTTGTTTCAGGTATACAGTACATTGGTTAGACGTCTATATAGTTCATAAAACGATCCCCCCAATTACTCTCTACCTCCCCTGACCCTCCACCTAGCCATCATATAAATGCTAACTGCATTCCCTCTGCTGTGCTTGCCATCCCTGTGACCATCCATCAACTACTAATTTGTACTTCAACCCCTCACCCCATTCTTCCAGCTCCCCAAACCCCCTCCCCTCTGTCCATCGCCAAATTGTCCACTATATTTGTGAGTCTGTTTTTGATTAGTTTGTTCTTTTTGTTCCTTAGATTCTGCATATAAGTGAAATCATATGGTATTTA
>NW_006494608.1:10566924-10572246 GCF_000325575.1 Pteropus alecto | reverse complement strand
TTAGGTTGCTTCCATATCTTGGCTATTGTAAATTGTGCTGCCATGAACATAGGGGTGCATAGATCTTTACAAATTATTGTTTTGGTTTTCTTTGGATAAATACCCAGAAGTGCAATTGCTGGGTCAAAAGGTATATCCATTTTTAATTTTTTGAGAAACCTCCAGACTGTTTTCCATAGCGGCTGTACCAATTTGCAGTCCCACCAACAATGTATGAGGGTTCCCTTTTCTCCGCATCCTCGCCAACACTTGTTGTTTTTTGATTTATTGATGATAGCCATTCTGACAGGTGTGAGGTGATATCTCATTGTGATTTTAATTTGCATTTCTCTGATGGTTAGCAACCTTGAGCATCTTTTCATATGTCTGTTAGCCATCTGTATTTCCTCTTTGGAGAAGTATCTGTTCAGGTCTTCTGCCCTTTTTTAAATTGGATTGTTTTTTTTGTTGTTGAGTTGTATTTCTTTGTATATTTTGGATATTAACCCCTTATCAGATGTATCATTAGCAAATATCTTCTCCCAAACAGTCAGTCATCTTTTTGTTTTGTCGATGGTTTCTTTGGCTGTACAAAAACTTTTTAGTTTGATGTAGTCCCATTTGTTTAATTTTCTTTTGTTTCCTTTGCCTGAGAAGATATTCCTCTAATATATTCATCTCAGATATTGTATTCTTCATTTCTGACTGGTTTGCTTTTATGTTTTCCATCTTCATTTTTATGCTTTCTATCTCTTTGTAAAGGTCTCGCTGAGTTCATCTACTCTTCTCCTAAATTCATTGAGCATCTTTAAAACCATTGTTTTGAACTTTGCATCTGGTAGATTGTTTGACTCCATTTTGTTTAGGTTTTATTCTGGAACTTGCTTCTGTTCTTTCTTTTGGGGTGTTTCTTGTTTTCCCATTTTGGCTGCCTCCCTGTGTTTATTTCTATGTGTTAGGTAGGGCTCCTAATCTCCCAGTCATAGTAGAGTGCCTTTATATAGCAGGTGTCCTGTGAGGTACAGTGTTCCTTGGTCACCTGAGCCAGGTGCTGAAGGCGTGTCCCTTGTATGGGTTGTGTTATGTCCTTCTGTTGTAGTTGAGCTTTAGTTACTGTTTGCATGTCGAAGGGAGGGATTGACCCTTGGGCTGATTGGTTGTAATGATTTACTGGCGAGGGGCTAATCCTACAGAACAAGATTCCGTTTAGCAGGGCTCTGGTGGTTGCCCAGTCTGCCCATTGGGTGTGTCCTCAGATGCAGCCCTGGGTGGTGCTTTGGCTACGGTTCTGGTCAGAGAAGGCCACCAGGTATGCCTGCCCAATGGCCTCCTGGGAGGGGCCCAGTTGCAAGCCAAGTTGAGCTGCAGCCTGTACACTTCCAGAACCACCTGATAGGAGTCACCAAGCAATCCACAGATGGCTCCCACCCATTTTGGGCTTAGAAGTGCCTCAAGAGGCCAAGCCTAGAACTGAGGCCGGCTGCCTCTAGTGCTGGGCTCGGGGCTGCTCAGCAAGAGATAGGGGGCACTCTGAGGCCGGATCGTACTTCTTTTGGTTTTATGAACCTTTGAGAGATTTTAGGAAAGTTTACAGCATGAGCCAAGATGGGCTATTTGTATGAGAAAAAAACACTGGTGGCTGCTTGGGTGGGCACATAAGTTGGAAGAAGTGGGGTCTCAGGGAAACACCTGGGCAGTATGACCTGTGTGACCAGATTGATGGAGACTCAGATATGGTAGCTGCCTGCATCCTCAGGCTGCGTAGCGGGAGGACTCAGCAAAGAAACAATGGCTTCTGCTAGCATTTCTGTCCGGGAGAAAGCCAAGCCTCCATCCCTTGCCCTGAAGCCAGACAATTCAGTTCCTCCCCATATATCCCTCGCACTCCTCGAGCATCTGCCCAGTGCTGGAGCTCAGAGTGAATGAGTCCATCACCAAGTAAGTTCGTGTGCAAGCCCCTTAAGAGAAACATCTGCGACTCTCCTGCAGTCCTCTGTGTCACTCAGTCACAATCTCTGCTGGTTTACACTGCCAGAATTGTGGGAACTTCTCTTCCCAGTGCTGGCAACCTGGGCTAGGGAGCCCAGTGTATAGCTCTCAGTCTTCCAGGGGAGTGGGGCTCTTCAGCCAAGATATCCCTCTCAATTCTCGACCGCCAGAGATGGTTGTGGGAATGGCCCATTTTGCATCTCCATCCCTGCTACCAGTCTTGAGGTGACCTCATGTATGTCCCAGTTGTAGGACTTCTGTTTAGCCAGACCTCAGGTGACCCCCAGTGATGGTGGTTCTTCTGTAGTTTCATTGTAATTTTAATGTGGTCATGAGAGGGAGTGAGCACAGCATCTACCTTCTATGACATCTTGACCAGCTGTATCTCATAATTCATTTTGATTCTAAAACTGTTTGATGCCCAGTAGGCCACAGACCTTATTTGTCAAGTAGATGGAATAATTTAAGAGACCTAGAAAATTAGGGCATATTGCTTTTTCTGTGGAGATTTTCAATCTGAAACCCAATTTTGGAAGTAATGAGCAGCTTTATATGTGAGTTCTTAAAGGCAGGTGAGCTCCTCTCATCTGAGTCTTTCCTACAGAGCTTATAAAGCATAGAAACAAATATCCTCATTGCTAAGAGGTCTGTGTTGTATCTCTAGCATGACTTATACATGATTTCTGCAAGAAGCCATGCCATAAAATATAGTCCCTAGGGCTCAGGCTTCCCACAGGGTTTGATGTTTCAGCCCTGTAATTTTATTTAATTTCCTGCTTCATGGTTTCCCTTGCAATTGCTGTCACTGATAAATAACTGTATGTTGTAAGATTATTAAAGTGGTTTACAAGTATTATGTGCTATTCCAAGGTCAAAAGAAAGCCTGGGACTCTCTCAGGCTGAAACATTTACCTACTAAAAAGTTGTGCACAGTGTGTATTCTTTGGGCTGCATTCTCTAATCCTTTTGAAATCCTTGACTCTATTTATATATGGCAAACTCAACAGATAGTGAATGGCTTAGGTAAGATATTTCCAGGAAGAAGTTGACTTCTCTGTTAGGTTTTAGATTTGGTTCATCAACTTAGATATGAAACCTCTGTGTGGTATATCAAGCCAATCTCTAAGCACGCCACCCCCCCAAATTTATATAGTACAAAGTCCTTTTGTCTTAAAGCTCTCCAATTTAGATGTTTAGAGAATATTAGAGATAAAGTGTATTGCTGGTTAAACGATTGTTGTTTGCCACAGTCATAGTACTGGGGAAGGTTGTATTACTGGGTTAGCTTTATTTTGGTCAAACTGGAAATGTAAAGCATATAAAAAAAATCATTTCTGGATCAAAATAAACCAAGTTAGAAGAGAGTTCTCACTCAGCTTGTTTTTAGGCCTGAGAGTTACACATTTAATGGTATTGTGATTTATGATGGAAAATTGGTTCAAGAGTTGGAAAAGAGGTTGAAATGGAACTAAGCCCATAAGATGGCCCTTTTCAAATCTAGAGACACTGTTTTCTCTCCAAATGGGAAAAAAAATCTAGTCTCTTGATATGACTTCTAGAAATACATTCTTTTAAGAACACACTGAAGTTTTAGTTTTCTCCAAGCTCATAGCATATGGATTTTTCAGTCATATAGATGTACTTTAGGATGACATTGAAGAAATTCAGTAACAGAATGAAGAATACTGTAGGCTTATGGTTGTCTGCTTAAAAATATTTTGACAGGGAGTTAATTTAGGAACTGCTTTTATGGTGTTTTTATTTCTCCTTGATTTTATCAAAGTATAAGATCCTGGGAGTGTCACAGATAATTAGGCATCAGCTTTTTGTTAATGTTTGCCAAACAAGAAGACAGGTTTTGTTTAGCCAGATTTGTCTGTAGTTTGCTAACCCTAATACTAGTTTAGGCCCCATCTTAGAGTATTTGAATTCTGTTTGTAATGCCTAGGTTGGTTGGTTTGTTTTGGGTTTTGTATTTCTTTTAGTCACTCAAGAAATACTAAGTCAGAACCAAATCTTCCCCTAAATGAACTCTTCCCAATAGTGAAGAAAAAACAATTTGTGCATATAGAAGTGTAATTATGTAAGATTTAAGAAACAACACAGCCATAGGAGATATATGATGGCAAATAAAAACACAAAAACATGTTCAACATCACTAACCATTAGCGAAGTACAAATTAAAACCAGAATGAGATACTAGTACATACCTATTAGAATAGCTAAAATGAAAAACACTTATAATATCAAATGCTGAAGGATGTGAAGAGATTGGATCTCTCTTGCACTGCTGGTTGCAAATGTAAAATGATATAGCAACTCTAGCATTCAGTCTGGCAGTTTGTTAAAATCTAAACATGAAACTACCATATAACCCAGCAATTACACTCCTGGGCATTTATCTTAGAGAAATGAAACTTATTGTTCACATAAAAACCTTTACACAAATATTCGTAGCTTTATTTGTAATAGTCTCAAACTGAAAATGAATAAAATTTCCTTCTACCAGTAAATGATGACACAAACTGTGTTATGTTCATACAATGGAATAGTATTTGATAATAAAAAGGAACGATCTACTGATACATACAGCTTGGATGAAACTTAAAGGAATCGTGCTAAGTGAAAAAGCCAGTCTCAAAATGTTACTTACTGTATGATTCCATTTATTTAACATTCTCGAAATGACAAAATAATAGAAATGGAGAACAGGTGACTAGTTGTCAAAGGTAAGGGAAGGAGAGGGAGGATAAGACTATAAAGGGGTGTCACAAGGGACTTCCTTTGTGGTGATAGAACAGGTCTGTATTTGATTATAATGATGGTTATGTGAATCTATACATGGGATAAAATATCATAAAAGTATACATATAACATACAAAAACAGTGAATATATGCAAAAAATGGTGAACTCTGAGTAAAGTTTGTAGTTTAATTAATTATACTTTGCCAACCGAGTTTTGATAATGTTTTACAGTTATATAAAATACCATTGGGGGAACTGGGTCATAGGTGCACAGGACCTCTTTGTAGTATTTTTGCAACTTCTTATGAGTCTATATTTTAACACAAGTTAGGGAGACATAGAGGGAGAGCACATGTGTATGCATGTTCGCGGGAAAGAGAGAGGGGAAAAGAGAAATAACGAAGGCTTCCAGGCAAGAAGTCAAGTAAATAGGACAGACTTACCTTTCTACCTAAAACAATAACAACAACAAATTTTTTTAAACAGACAAAATACACAGACAAAAGAAAAACAGTTTCCAAGACACTGGGCATCAGGCAATGAAAGAAAGTGATCACTGAGAGACGAGAAACAAAATAAGCTCCTGCTTACTGCCTTGAAAGAAGCCC
>NW_006494608.1:10563372-10566881 GCF_000325575.1 Pteropus alecto | reverse complement strand
CAGAGTCTAAGTTAAGACCATGAGGAGACTCCGCATAGGCCAAGACAGCTACAGTTTATAGAACAAAATAGCAGAAGGAATAGAACCTGGTACTCATACAAGTCCAAGAATAATTCCTGTGCCACTTGCCAAACTGGAAAATACCATAACTCATGAGATATGAGGTAGAGGATTTAGTGGTTAGAAATAATTAGCCCTAGACTGAGCACCCCTCCAGAACTGCCTAACATTCTAAAAGCAAGAGATGAAAAGCTTAAACTGTTTCCAAGTAACTTAACTGCATCTCTGAACAAATCTAAAGATTTACAGGAATACAAAGATATCTGGCATCCAAACAAAGATTATCAGACATGCAGAGGCAGGAACATATGATCCATAATAAAGAGAATATCAATCGAAACACAGAACACACACAGATGTTAGAATTAGAGAAGGGAAATAAAATAGTTATTATAATTGTATTCCACATGTTGGAATAAAGTTAAGACATGGAAGATATTAAAAAATGCCAAAATAGAATTTCTAGAAATGAAAACTACAATATCCGAAATGAAAAATTCAGTGGATGCGATTAGTCATAGAAGATTTGAGGGAGAAAAAGTCTCTCCAAGAATATTTCTTGGGCAAAACTGATTAATTCTGTACTTGCTCAAAACCTAAAGTATGGTTTTCTTTGGTATTGTCCCAGGTAATTGAGAGAAAATATAATGATAGGCATCATTAAAACTAACTCAAAGATATTTTCTTGTCAGTAAAAATTTGTTTTCAAGATGTCTTGGATTGTACTTTTGTCAAGGAAAGAGTAAACAGTTAAAGAATGTTGTTAACAAAATATTTTATGGAATCGTGTGTGGTATTAGAGGTTTTGTTTGTGAAATACATACATTAAAAAATAACAAAATTTCAGAATATTTACATGTTGTTTCATAAGTGTATAACTTAATTTCCTAGCCAGCTGGTAAGCTTTTTGAGAGTATTAGCATGTCTTTTTTCATTATTTGACCCTCCCTAAAATACTTAGCATGGTGCTTCCCATAGTGAGTGGTCAGTAGTATTTATAATATAAAAGAGGAAATCCTCCAGCTATGATACACTGAAGTTTAATTTGCTGCTACTAAGGCAGCACCAGCATTATCCCTCTGAACCAAATGTGAATAAATAGTCTGTTATATGTTTGGGAGAGCAGTACAGGAGAAACTAATCCAAGAAGCTTTTTAAGCCCATTTTAAAACCAGAGAATTAAATTCTGCAAATTACTTAGAGGCCTATCTTTGTCCAGCTAGTGCTGATTAGATCAGGTGCAGTTTGGGTTAATTAATGACCAATGCTTTTTAGGGGGAGAGAGGGGAGGATGTGAGGGAGGATTTGAGGGAGAGCGGAAGGAGAGGAAGGGAGGGGAGGGGAGGGGAGGGGAGGAGAGGGGAGGAAAGGAAAGGAGAGGAGAGGAGAGGAGAGGAGAGGAAAACTTGGAGATCCATATATTTGGATAGATTTGTAGGAGGCAGATTTAGGAAAGCAAATGCTAGAGTTTAAAAATATGTCCTGCAAAGAAGCTTTCCTCTCACTTAATAGACGTCAAACTATATTGGGATAGGGTAGTCATTTCCCATTTCTTGGTCAAAGAAGCATTGTCTGATTTTTACTAGCAAAGGAAATTAAATAAGGAACAAGATTTCTACAACCCCAAGTTTCAATATATGTTGCAAGATTTTTATAGGAAGGAATTTATAAACTTTAGAAATTAGAGTCTCCACAGATTCAGGCCAAAGTATGAAGAACTTGCAGTAAAGTTACTTATTGGCAAGATAGAAAAAGATATTTTCAAGCAACCTGAATGGAATTTTGTAAACTGTCTTGTTTTTTGAGTATTGTCCCTAAGCTAAAATCGCTTGTGTGTTCATTTTGTTGGTACTAGCAGCACCATATGTGGCCTCTCCTGCTGCAGAAGGCAATGGGTAAATTGGCTTCTCTCTCCATAAGCAAGAAATGCATGATTGGGAAGGTGACAAATAATATATCAAGAAAAAGATCTCAGATATTTGGGAAAACCTTACTATTTTTGATGCTTTACTACTGATGCTAAATGGTAGGAAAAAATAATAGAACAATCAATGTTCAGGATTTTTAGTTCTTTCAATGTATTTATTTGAATTATTAGATAAAGAATTCTGTATTATAGAAAAATTATAGGGTACTGATAGCTTGAAATCCTGACCTACCAAATCCAGTACAAGCACAAAAAGAACAGATTAAAATTGACAAAGCTGAATCCTTTAATGATGAAGAGTTAGAAGAGAAAGAGAAGCTTCTAACAGGGATTTACCAGTTGGAATGAGAGAAATTTTAACCAGTTTAATGAAAAATGGAATCATGATGATATTGAAAATAGAGCGAGAGAAGTAAAAGGGAAAACTCTAGAGGAAGTCATTGAATACTCAGCTGTGTTCTGGGAGAGATGAAATGAACTCTTAAGACATAGATAAGATTATGGCTCAGATTAAAGGGGAGAGGAAAGAATTCAGAGAAGAATTTGTGTCAAAGAAGCACTTGACACCAAGATTGGTTGGTACAAAGCACCCTTTCATCAGCTGGGAACATCATATAGTACTAACAGAGGGAAAAACTATACTAAAGAAAATGATTGTTTCCTGATTTGTAGGCATGGATTCAACAAAGAAAATGTATATGATGAATTGAAATAGTATATTCCCAACTCAGTTCAGATTTGACTGGTTTCTTAAATCCAGAATTGCAATGGAGAGTCAGAGGAGGTTTAATACCTTAATTACCTTGATTGAAAGGAAAAACATAGAACTAGAAGAATAGAGATGGGAAACAAACCAGGTGAGCTCAATGTTTGCCACATCCTATTACCTTGAGAGAGTTTCCAGACTGTAGCGCAGGGACAGGTGGAGCCCAACATACTACCTGAGTGGAGGAGACTGAGGTGAGGATCGGAGACCAGGGCTGCTAGAGTTCACAAAAGAGAGTTCCAATTCCAGAGAGGAGGGAGCTGCATAGGACACCCATGATCATTGAGCAAAGTACTGATCAGCATGTGTGCGAAAAAACTACCTGATAACATGCTACAGTGTGAATGAATCTTAATTAAACTGAGTGATAGAACCCAGATTTTGAAAAAAGTGTACATATTATATGATTCCATTTATTAAAATTTAAGGAAATGGAACTAATCCATTGTGACCCAGAGTAGATCAGTGATTGCTGAGGGATGGGGGTGGGGGTGTGAGTAGGTATCTGGAAGTGACAGGCAGGAAGGAACAGGAGGGAAAGTTTACAAATGGACACGAGGAAACTTAGGCGTGATGGATATCTTCATTATCTTGATGGAAGAGATGGTTTTACAGTTTACATATGTCAAACTTACTAAATTTCGTACTTTAAATACATGTACTTTATTTTGTCAATTGTACTTAAATGAAACTCTTTTTAAAACCGACATATAAAAAATACAAATAAAAAAACAGAGTAGCTTCCCTTTGAGAGTT
>NW_006494608.1:10543730-10563325 GCF_000325575.1 Pteropus alecto | reverse complement strand
CCCATTTCAGACTATCTTTATTAAGATTTTTGCTGTTCCAAAATGTTTTCAGTTTTAGAAATGTGTTGTTAGGATCTGTGTAGTCAGATATTGCTGTTGTCGATCAAGATATAACTTCGTGCAATTTTGTGTTTCAGGGCTCATGAATCAAGCAAACAAACATGAAAAATGGATTAAGGCTGATGCCCCAAAAGGCACTGTAAGTTTTAGAAGTCAAAGCTGGTTTCAGTCCTTGAAACTGCAGGACTGAGAATGGTTTTTTATTTATAATTTTTAGCAATGATTAATAGATCCATGACTACAAAAATGCAAATATCACTGTTCACATAAATATCGAAAACAGATCAATAAATTGGAATGTGTACTAGTGAAGTGTCTTGTGATAGGGGGGCTTTTCAAAATTTATACTTGGCTATTGTATTAGTTTCCTATTGCTTTGTAACAAATTACCATAAACTATCGACTTAAAATAACACCTATTTATCAGCTCACAATTCTGTAGGTCAGGAGCTCAGCATGGCTGGATCCTCTGCTGAGGGTAGCCACAAGGCTGGACTCCAGGTGTTGGCTGGGCCGAGTTCTCACCTGGATGGCTCCAGGGAGAAATCTGCTTCCGAGCTCATTCATATTGTTGACAAAATCCAGTTCCTTGTGACTGTATGAATGAAGTTTTCTTGTTGTCAATAAGAGATCACTCTAAACTTCTAGAGGCCACCCACATCCCTTCTCATGTGGCCCTCTCCATCTTCAAGCCAGCAGTGATGCATTCAGTTCTTCTCACGCTTTGAATATCTGACCTCTTTTGCGACCAGCTGAAGAAAACTCTGCTATTAAGGGGCTCACTGTATTAGGTCAGGCCTATCCAGGATAATCTTTGTTTTGCCATGTAAGATAAATGTAATTTTGAGAGTGATATCTGATCATATTCAGTTTCCATTCATACTCAAGAGGAGGAGATTATATAAAGACAAAGATAATGGTGGGGGTAGTTATCTTAGAATTTTTTGTACCATAGCTCTCATGTAACATGTTTTCTACTTAGTAGTTACAACATCAGTGTAAATTTAAGCTTGAATAAAACAAATCATTAATGTGATGTAATTTCTACTGATTCTTTTTTTTGCATAATTTAAGACATAACTCATTAGTGGGGGAGAAACATTTTAGCTATTTTATAACCTGATGTATAAAGATGGATTTTCACTTTTATAATGGTGTACTGTATAAAGTTATTTTATGAATTCTCTTTTAAACCTTACTTATATAATCCTGGAATATTTATACAACACTGAAAAGAAATATTAGGTTTTATATTTTTTATGATTAGTATACATTAATTCTTAAACACTGATTTCCAAATATTGTTATAGTAGTCTCTTTTTGTTAATATTTTTTTTCTTTAGAGTCGTCTGTTTTTAACTTCTTATTTTGGAAACAAAAAGTCAGCTTTGGGTGATATTCCAAAGTCTCCCTTTACTTTACCCTTAATGAAATCAAAATTTGTACAGGTTTCGGTGATACTCACACATTATAGCATGTGTGATGTGGTTGCGATATGTGTGTTAAATTATTAAGTAAAGGAAACAGGCAGTGAGGCACTTTTTATGATTTTTTTTCACTCATGAAATTATATAAACATTTTCATGACTAAAAATAATGTTTATGAAATTAGTCAACAACAACCAGAAAGGTCATGAGCATAACAGCAGTCAACTGTATTTAAAGTTATTAAAGGGATTGTACATATTATGGATACCGTAATCAAGTCCAAACAGAAAAGTAAAGCTGCCGTATTTTGCTGTCTTGAACACAGACTCATATATATGTCAAATGCTTAAGAGCTGAAGACCTAAGAAATATTTTGGATACCTTTAGTACTTTGTACTGAGAACTTGAAGATTTTGCCACTTAGTCACTCTATTTCTTAATCTCTTTTTCATAGCCCACTGTTTCTAAGACGTACTCATTTTCTTTCATTTCCATAGCTATAAAATTTGTCTTCCCATAAAGAACAAATGTGTCTCCTGTTCTTGTTTCAAAAGAGGATTTTACTCAAAAAGTTTTGAAGCAAGCTTTGACGGTTTAACACTCCGGTTTCTAGAGAACATAACAGTGTGTTTCTCCTTGCCCCAGTCTTCCCCATGCAGGTGTTATTACTTTAGAAAGCAATTGCCTCTTTTATAGGTTTCTCCAGTTGTGTGCTTGAGACAGTTAGGGGTCAGAAGTCAACTTTTATGCAGCTGCCAGAAATTTCCAAATTTAGGTAAAAATCACTCTCTTAGAATAGTCCTCGTAAGTCTCTTGGCTCAGGTCTTAAAACTTCCTACTCAACTAATTCCCCTGTTTTCCACTGTCAGAAACCATTCCACAGCTAAGTGATACTACCTTATTACAAAAACTCAAAATCAACTTAAGAAAGGGAGAATTCTTAAAAGCATTTAGCTTTAAAGAGTACCCTTTAATAATACCTGTAGAGCCTTATTAAAACTTAGCAAAGTAATTTTAGTATCTTTACCTTAAATTTTATACTTACTTCAAATTTATAGGGTACAAAAAGACAGTTGATTAACCCCATTTAAAAGATAACAGGAAGTAGAAAGGTTAAAAAACTGATCTAACATTACCGACACAGCTTCTTTGTGGTGGTCAGAGCAGTTTGCTTTCTTCTGGACTCTCAACAGTAGTATTTCATGTATCAAATAATGACACACTGGCATGTGATCATTTGAATTCTATTAAAATCTAAAGAGAGTTATCTTTTACCAGAATAGTAAAAATTTACACATGAAAGCTTATTAAAAATTAATTTGTAGATATGCAGTTAATAACCCATATCTCCTAGCATTAAATTGGGAGAGCATCTTTTTTTGCATACTATAGTTTAAAAATTCCATGGTGCTAATTTGATTAAAAAGAGATCTTTTTGTGATGTTGCAGGGATGTCCTTTCTATTCACAGATAGTTCCTGTTTCTATTTAATTTGCCCTTGACTGTTAAGTCAGATGTTGAGATGAGTCGAGGGTCAATTGGCATTTATTTCTCTTGTTGCTAAGTATATAAAAATCACAAGAAAGCCTTGTTTTCTTTAAAAATGTATGTTTGTGTCCTTTGTGATAAAGCTTCACAGATCCTTAAAATCACGGCTCATACTCTTACTCTGACTTATATGGCCATGTGTGCTTTTGTTTTCTATAAAGAAGCTTCTAAATTCCTTGTCAAGAATGTCACATCTCTCAGGGTTATTTCATAAACTGTAACCTCGGATTTGATAATCTCATTAAAACTATTGGTTTGGTTAAGGTAAAAAATGGAAAATTTACATAGTAGTAGTACATGATTTGGCTTTTTTTAAAATCATGATTATTAGAACTAATGTATTTAGAAACATTTGTAGTTGGAGTAAGAATCAAGAGACGATTTGCTGCTCGTTTATACTGTTGAGATCTAGCTAATGAAAACTACTTGGTTAAATGACGTTGCCAAGTTCTAGATTTTTTGTTCTTCCTGCTTGATGCTGAAGGTCATACTGCTTCCTGTTCATTACTGTATGTTGACTCTTTCACTGACAATTCTGAACCTTTAAGTTGTGTTGTATCCTGTTGCTCTAGAAGAGGCTTTCCTTTGCAGTCATAGCCAAACCAAAGTGGAGGGTCATTAGGGCTGTATTCCTTTTTATAGATGACATTTTCATAGCTGCTTCCCTGTAATAACAGTAATTAGCATTAGCTAGTTGCACTAGAGTAATCACTTGAGCAGAATTTTCAAGCTAGATCAAAGTTGGAGTTAAAGAATTCACCCTCAGGAGTTTAATTCAGTTTTCACAGCTCTCTTGCTTTACTGAGGGATAGTATGCGTAATTGTGCTAATATTCAGAATCCCAAAGCTCAAATAGCTCAGTAGTTCCCTAGTTCAGCCAGTTCAGAGATTAGCAGACACGGTGAGTGGGTAAGGCAACTGCACAGCCATAGAGTAGGAATACTGAGCACACTCTGTAGTGCTCGAGTGAGCCCTCTGCCTGGCATTTCCAGTTTCTCTGATAAGGGAGGACTCTTACCAGCCAACCTGTGAAGGCTGACTGTGCACCAGAGCAGGAGCTCTTAATCCAAAGTCCACAGATATGTGGATGAATTTCAGGGAGGTTCACAAACTCCCTGAAAATTCATGCAGTTTTGTATCTAATATACCTTTTTCTCAGAGAAATTTTGTGATTTTCATCAAATTCTCAAAAGTGTCCATGACCAAAAGATTAAAAATGCCATCTTTCTTAGAAGGAAGAAAGCAAAAAAGTCATGTAAAAGTTGTTCTAGACCCCAATTTCAATGGGTGTGTGTGTGTTTGTGGGACAGGGGGAGTCCCCACATAACACCAGGCAATTTTCAGACACCCGCAGGGTTTCCTGCAGTTCAACTCAATTCTGATACTGTCTACCTGGAGACAGCATCAGATTTCACAGGTTAAGGGCTCAGTCCCACCAGACCACCCTCCACTTGAGATGCCAATCACAAGTCCAAGTTGTCAGTGGCTTCTGACCAACTGGTTGTATAGAGCAGAAGTTCCAACACCCCCCTTATTAAGTTTTATTAATTTGCTAGAGCTGTTCACAGAAACTCAGAAACTTTACTGGATCACTAGTTTATTATAAAAGTATATAATTCAGGAACAACCAAATGTAAAAGATGCATAGGACAAGGTATGCAGAAAGGGTGCGTCTGTCTCTCCAAATCGCCACATGTTCACCAACCCTGTCCCCCTAGGTTTTTATGGAGACTTCATTACATGGGCACTATGGATTAGATCATTGGCTTGATTCAACCTCTAGCCCCTCTTCCCTCCCTGGAAATCAGGATGGGACTAAAAGTTCCACCCATTTCTTCATGGTTGGTTCCCCTGGCAACCAGCCCCTATCCTTAAGTTCCTTCCAAAAGTCACCTTATTATCAAACCCAGTTGTGTTGGATATGGCCTCTTTATGAATAATAAGACACCTATTTAATCTTTATGGCCCTGAACCAATTTCAGGAATGAAGGACAAGAGACCACATATTATAAGAAACACTCCCTTTATTCTTATCACTCAGGAAATTCCAAGAGTTTTGTGAGCTGTGAGCCAGGAGCCGTATAGGAAGACTATATGCGAAAATTATATATTGGTCATTTGAATGAACAAATATATATTTCTTATAAATCACAGTATTGCAGCATCAGAAAAATGGAGTATCTAACTTGAAAACAATGCCAGTTTGAGGATGGAAGGGTTTTTCTAGAAAGTTGGTTTGAATCTTGAGACTAGTAAGTACTAAAAAGGAAAGTAGTAATTGGCAGCTTCTGTAGGATCATAAATGGGTAATATTTGTCCATAAAGGAGCTACTTTGCCCACTATTTCCATATATCACATTGAGTTATTAATTGCAAAAGTCTGGAAACAGTCATTGATTAACTCCAAGCATATGGAGTTAAATTTGTGCTCAATGGCTATATGGATTCAAGTAGGGCAATGAAATTGGAAAAGGCTAAGATACATCAGTTGTTTAAAATGTTGTTTTACTTGAATCAAATCTTAAAAGTATTAAAATTGTAACCAAACTCAACAGAGAGACAACCAACGTATTGCTTATTCTGTCACTTACCACATTGCTTTTTGGCTTATATATTTGCACATAAAACTTAATACAAGTTTAAGGAACAATTTGAGTAAAATAGATTGTTATACTAATTTAAGTGTAGTTCTATGTTTTAAACTTCTTATATAATCTTTATATGCCCTCTGCGTAGGACATATTTATGCAAAAATTATAGTCTTATAGCTTTCCCATTTTATTCTTCTGAAGATTTTTCTCTTCAGTTCTGTAGAGTTGAGATTGCCATGTCTTTGAAGGTGTTTTCTATGAGACTGTTTTCCTTTGAGGACCTATACCACAACATAATACCAAATGTTGGGGGAATCTGAAGCATAAAACATTGGCACCATAAGTTTCAAATGGGTAAAACACTATTCTAGGCAACAGAGCTCCATTGTTACCCTTAACCTTACATCTGCCTGTCTAAACTTTATATGTTTTTCAAAACTCCAAACCAATCCACAAGAATGTAAAGACCCAAATCCAATTCCTTCCTCCTCTAAACTTTAATAGGAAGTTGATCGTAGAATTAATTTCTTTCCAATACATAGCTTCATAGCATTGTTTATTATTTTAAGCTTTATTATTTTCCTTTTGCTTAAGAAGGCAGTAAGTTATTTAAGGATATCTTACATTCCTGTGTATTTCCTTGAAACCTAGCCATAACAGCCAAAACAAGACATTTCAGCAGCTTATACCAAGAAAGAAAGTCCTTTAGTTCTCTCATCTTCCTCTAGTTTGTTGGTTTTGAAGAGGCATTCTTAGTTTCTATTTTCAACGCCCTCCTGCCTCCTGCCTCCCAAAGAGCAGAGCTCTAGACACAACTATAATTCATAGTTGTTGGTAATGATTCAATGCCACTGATGATAATAACACTACTGCAGTTAGAGGGAACAATGGTCTTGACCTATAGGAAAAGGACATGTTTGGGGAGTAAAAGATTTGTAAGTAGTTGAACAAATTATATGTAACTTTTGGCCTAGGAAGAGCAACCGTTTTAGCAACAGTTTTAAAGAATTCTAGATAACTGATAAGAGGTTAAGTACTCAATGCTAAGTTTGGGAACAGAAATTGAGTCATACAGTTCCTCAGTCAACTACAAGCTAGGGTAAATTAGATGGTAACTGTGATTTAAAACAATTAGCAAATATTGAGAATTTAAGAAAATAAGATCGGGGATTTTGACTTCTCAATATAGATAAGAAAATAGGAAATAAATGGGAAGACTACACTAAATTCAGTTTGATGGGACAGAAACAAAATGAGCTGCATATTGAGTCCCAGCCATGGATGAAGTACCCAGTGAGACACACATTTCTTAAATTGGCTTATTTCTTGGCTCTGTGCCTCTCTTACCTTAGCTCTTATTGGTAAGCGCTGCTCTCCATTCCACCAGAGTCCGCTTCAGTGATTAAATTAAACATCGCAGGGTCCCCTGACCATTGGAGGTCATGCTTAGAGACTGAATAGCAAAGGATTAGGCCTCAGGCCCTTCTAAACACCCTCCTCCCTACCGCCTCCACCACCCCTGTGCCAAATGCCAGGAGATTAAGGCTTCCTCCAGTGTAGTGTCTCTAGGGCCTGTTTTAGTCCTACGCACTTTCACAGCAAGAGTGATCCTGGGGAAAAACTGAAAATTTGAAACTGCCCTGGAGAAATCTGAGATTATTTTTAGAATTTGAGTGCTAGTGTAGACTTCCCTAGTCCACTTCTCCTCCGCCCTTCAGAAAATCCTTAGCCCATGAACTACCTGTCTTTACCACCTTACTAGGACATTTGACATCCACTCATGGGCAGACTCCTAAGACCTGGACAAGAGAAAAGACCAGCATGATGATACTGCTGGCAACTTTCTCTGAGTTCTTTTTCACACCATCCTGTGTAGCTGTGTGTTTGCACACATGCACTTTTGAAAAGTATTAGGAAACTTGAAAATGTAGAAACTAATACTCCTGCCAGAAACAACTAGCTTTCTCCCTCCCTTTCTCTCTTCTTTCCTGCCTCCTTCTCTCTCTCATCACCTTCTCTCCTTGGTGCTCTAGGAAATGAAAATGTATATTTAGGAATCAACATGTGTTATGAGTTTCTTAGAGTTCACATGGTATCTTTTGACTACCTTCCTCTCTGGCTTGGCCTAAGTGACTCCAAAACTTTATATGAGATAATTTCGGAATTGAACTAGTCTGTTTTGGTTAATCATCATTACTTATTTGACTCAGTGAGAGAGGTTTCTTTGGATCATATAAAACAGTGATTTTCAAACATAGTATAACACAAACAGTACTGCAGTATATCACATAAGATGGTTAATAGTAATGACATACTGAAGTTTGTTAGTGATTTTGTTTTTTGTAAATTAAAGTCCATTCAAGGTTATCTCTAATAATATTACTTGCCCTCACTCACATGTCCTTCTAGTTTCTTGAATAGGCCAAAATGGGGGTGGCGTGCATGTTGGAGCCAAAACCAGAGACTGCTCACAATCAGCAGCCTCTCTTATTTATGCATCAGTAAATTGAGCACAACAGAGCACATGCCTCCCCTTCTTGATCAAATCTCTGGAATGTTAGAGCTTTAAAAAGGCTTGAGAATCACTAATCTGAAGGCAAAAGAGTAGCAAAGTAATAGTTATTTCTGCTATAATTTTGATTATTTCTTTCCTTCTGCTGACTTTAGGCTTCATTTGTTCTTCCTTTTCTAGTTTTTAAGATGAAGCATTAGGTTATTTATTTGGGCTCATTCTTGTTTTTGGAGATCAGTCTGTAATGATATGAACTTTCCTCTTATGACTGCTTTTGCCGTGTCCTAAAAGATTTGATATGTTGTACTATTATTATCATTTGTTTCTATGTATCTCTTGATCTCTTTATTTCTTCTCTGACCTAGTTATTCTTCAGTAGTATGCTGTTTAATTTCCATGTATTTGTGGTTCTTCCTGATTTCTTTTTGCAATTGATTCTAGCTTCAGAGTATTATGATCAGAGAATATGGTTGGTATGATTTCAACCCTCTTATATTTGTTGAGGCTGTCTCTCTGTCCCAGTATGTGGTCAGTCCTTGAGAATATTCCATGTGCACTAGAGAAGAATGTATAAGCAGCTGTTTTGGGATGGAAGGCTCTGTATATGTCAATTACGTCCAATTGGTCTTATGTGTCATTTAAGAATGTTATTTCCTTATTGATTTTCTGTTTGGATGATCTGTCCATATCCGACAGTGGGATATTTAGGTCCCCTACTACGATAGTGTTTTGGTCTGTTTCTCCTTTTAGTTCTATTAGAAATTGCTTTACATATTTCAGGGCTCCCTGATTGGGACCATAGATGTTAAGTGTTATGTCTTCTTGGTGCATGATTCCCTTTATCATTATGAAGTGTCTGTCCCTCAGTAGCTTTCTTTATCTTTTTTTATTTTGAAATCTATTTCATCTGATATTATCAGATGAAATAGTATCACTATTCCCACTTTTCTCTGAATGCCATTTGCTTGGAATATCATTTTCCACCCTTTTACTTTGAGTCTGTATTTGTCCTTGGAACTGAGATGTGTCTTCTGGAAGAAGCAAATGGTTGGGTTTTGTTTTTTGATCCAATCTGCAACTCTATGCTTTTTTATTTGTGAGTTCAGTACATTTATATTTAGGGAGATTGTTGAAATATGAGGTCTTATAGCCATTTTATCTTTTGCTTTCTGGTAGCTCATTGTTTCCATTACTTTCTTGTCCTTGTGTTTTTGTTTTCGTTATTTTGGTTGGCCTTTGTGGGCTTTGCCTCTGGTTCTTCTTGTTTTATGTTATATATTTCAGTTCTAAATCTTTTGCATGTGGTAACCATTATGAATATGTAAAGGTTTGTTTTCGTTATTTTGGTTGGCCTTTGTGGGCTTTGCCTCTGGTTCTTCTTGTTTTATGTTATATATTTCAGTTCTAAATCTTTTGCATGTGGTAACCATTATGAATATGTAAAGGTTTGTTTTCGTTATTTTGGTTGGCCTTTGTGGGCTTTGCCTCTGGTTCTTCTTGTTTTATGTTATATATTTCAGTTCTAAATCTTTTGCATGTGGTAACCATTATGAATATGTAAAGGTTTGTTTTCGTTATTTTGGTTGGCCTTTGTGGGCTTTGCCTCTGGTTCTTCTTGTTTTATGTTATATATTTCAGTTCTAAATCTTTTGCATGTGGTAACCATTATGAATATGTAAAGGTTTGTTTTCGTTATTTTGGTTGGCCTTTGTGGGCTTTGCCTCTGGTTCTTCTTGTTTTATGTTATATATTTCAGTTCTAAATCTTTTGCATGTGGTAACCATTATGAATATGTAAAGGTTTGTTTTCGTTATTTTGGTTGGCCTTTGTGGGCTTTGCCTCTGGTTCTTCTTGTTTTATGTTATATATTTCAGTTCTAAATCTTTTGCATGTGGTAACCATTATGAATATGTAAAGGTTTGTTTTCGTTATTTTGGTTGGCCTTTGTGGGCTTTGCCTCTGGTTCGGTTGAGATAATTGGGTGTTCTGCTGACCACCTGAATTTCAAGCTCCAACTCATTCCTTAGATTTGAGACATTCTCTTCAACGAATTGTCTGAAAATACTTTCTAGTCCCTGCTCCATTGAATCCCTTCAATAATGCCCATTATTCTTATGTTTCCTCTCCTGGTGGTATCAGCTATTTCTTGTATTTCTCTTTCATTATTTTTCATTCTTCGATTTCTCTCTTCTTCCTTCTGATTTATTTCTAGATTTCTGTCTTTGATATCACCTATCCTTTTTCAATTTGGTCAACTCTATTTCCCAAGCTTGCTATTTCATTTTTCAAAAATTGCAGTGTTTTCTTCATCTCCAGAAGTTCTATTTGGTTCCTTTTGAGGGTTTCATTCTCCTTGCTAAAGTACTCATTCTGCTCATCTAGTTGTTTTTCCAATTCCTGAAATTGTTGATATGAATTGTTTTATATCTACCTGAGTTTTTTCAGAAGTACCATTCTGAGTTCTCTGTCATTTAAGTTGCATATTTCTATGTCTGTAAGCTTATTTTCTGGAGATTTTTCTCTTTCTTTCTGAGATGCCTTGTCACCTTGGTTGTTCACGGCATTTAATGGACTATTTCTTCACCTGGGCATTAATGGAAATGTATTCTGCTTTTTTTCCAGAAAAAAAAAAATTTATTATGTAAAGGTGTCTCTAGCCTGTTGCAAAGAAGGTTTCCAGTAGGTGGCGTCTAAGCCTCTTGGATCCCTGCTTTATAAAAAGCCTTAATAATGCCTTTTTTTTCCTTGTAGATTTTTAATCACGCTCGCTACCTTCAGTCTCATTTTCTTTCAGTGTTAGTGACAGTTTCGTTAGCATTTGTTCAGATTCCCCTGGGGTTCTGTGGTGTTCGGTCTATGAAGATATGGGGGGAAGGTCCTCTGGGTTGGGGATGCGGGCTGCAGATCAGCCTCATTTTGCAACCGCGGCTTGTAAAATCAACTGTTGTTTCTCTGCCTTTCTACTTCTCTACCGTCCCCACTTCTCTGCTTTCTGACCTGATACCTGGGCACTGTTGCCGTCAGAGTGGAGCTCATAGCTCTCCCACACAGGGCTGCTCAGGGAACTTGCTGCACCTTCTCCCATCCTCCTCTCTCTACAGGGAGCTCTGGCTGCAAGATGTGGCTCCTTTGTTTTTCCTAGTCAATTGCCTGACTCCTGGGGTTCTGACTTGTGGTAGCTCTTATGTGCAGATCCCATGCTCAGAGTGCTGGTGTGCAGTTTGGGTGTTTTTTGTTGAGTTTTAGAAGTTCAGCTTGTTGTTTCAAGAGGAGAGATCTGGGCACGTCTCTCACTCCATCATGTTTCTTACATCTCTCCTGATCTGTATATTTTAAATGTCTACATTTTATTGTAAGTTATATCTCAATAAAATTGATTAAAATTGAAATTAAAAAAAAAATAATAAAAATAATTTTAAAAAATAGGCAGAGGACCCGAATAGATACTTCTCTCAAGAAGACATGTAAATAACCAACAGATATATGAAAAATGCTGAACTTCACTGACTGTTAGGGAAATGCAAGTCAAAACTATAATGAGATACCACCTTACACCTGTTAGAATGGCTATCCTCAACAAAACAAGTAATAACAAGTGTTGGAGAAGTTGTAGAGAAAAAAGAACCCTCATACACTGTTGGTGGGAATATAAATTGGTACAGTTACTATGGAAAACGGTATGAAGGTTCCCCCCAAAATTAAGGATAGAATTATCATATGACTCAGCAACCCCTTTTCTGGATATATACCTGAAAATTTTGAAAAATTTATTCGTAAAGACATATGCACCCCGATGTTCATTGCAGCATTATTCATGATGGCTAAGACATAGCAACAACTGAAGTATCCTCTGATAGATGATTGGAAAAGAAGATGTGGTACATGTATACAGTGGAATATTACTCAGCCATAAGAAAGATGAAATACTGCCATTTGTGACAACATGGATGTATCTTGACAAAATTAGGCTAAGCAAAATAAATCGATGGAAAAAATCAAGAACTATATGATTTCACTCATATGTGGAATATAAAACTGAAAGCAATAAATGAACAAGACAAAGAAACAGATTCATGGTCACAGACAACAGTTTAGTGGTTATCAGAAGGAAGGAGAGACGGGGAAGATAGATAAAGGTAAGGGGAGATCTAATATATGGTGACAGAAGGAAATTTAACCTTGGGTAGTGAACACAGAATGCAATATACATATTGCATTGTACACTTTAAACCTATATAATTTTATTAACTAGTGTCATACCAATAAATTTAATAAAATAAAATCTCACAGGGTAGACACTCTATACCTTCTCTACCTTCATTGATTGCTTATTTACCCAACTGTTATTTCAATGGAAACATTTTGTGAATTAAGGAAACAGATATTTGGCCTGTAGCAATCAAGTCAGAATATCTTACTCTGAGCCCTAGATCTTGCAGGAAATCTCTAGTTAAATGAAAAGCAACTATCAAGCAAATAGTTTATGGAAAGATGGGGCTTAGGATGACTGTTAATAATTTGTACTTAATTGTGAGCTGGATTAATCCAATTATTTCTTAATCCCTAAAGGAGATTAACTGAATGAAAATGTTTTGAGAGATGAGGAAAGGAAGAGCTAGCATAATTCTACAAAAGGAGAGTTAAGGTTTTGGACATCTGCAAGGTCAAGGAAGGAGAAGTGCTTAAAGTAGAAGGGCTACTGGGAAAGGTATATGAAACCACAGAGACCATTTTAGAAGAGAGCTTTCCTTGGTTCAGCTCAAAGTTTCAATTAGGCAAAAAATAAAATGTAACTTCTTAACTCTGATAGCCACTATGTATTATGAATGTCATAGTCACATATGCTGTTTTCTCAAAAAACAATTCTCAAAGCTTTTCATATTCAGGTACATACTTACTTGGAAATAAGTCTGCAGTATTGCATCCTTAGGATCCGAAGTTGTTTGCAGCCTATCTGAAGATTCTCAAGCGTTTGGTCAGTAAGCAGGATACAACCAGAAACATCCAAGATGTGTAGGTAATGGCATTTTGCCGATAACAGCTCCATTGCTGAGTCAGTAATCTTAACACACAGCCAAAGTAAGTATTGATTATTTTGATGAATGGTAAACTCTATCCCAGGGAAGAATAGTATACTAGTAAGTTTGGGCTGCTATAATAAAGTACCATAGACTGGGTAATATAAACAACAGACATTTATTTCTCACAGTTCTCAAGGCTGAGAAGACCAAGATCAAGGTGCCCAGAGATTCAATGTCTGGTTTGCAGATAGCTACCTTCTTGCTATATCCTCACATGGCAAAGAGAGCTTTAGTTTCTTCCTATTCTTATAAGGATACTAGTTTCATCTTAGGAGCTCCACCCTTGTGACCTCAATCTACAACTACTTCCTAAAAGCCTCATCTCATACTATCACATTGGGAATGAAGATTTCAACATGGATTTTGAGGGCACACATTTTGGGGGGACAAAAACGTTTAGTCTATAACGAACAGAATCAGGATCCCTGCAAATTCTCTTTAATCAGCTTATCACATGATAAGCCTATAACTCAAGTTAGTGACCTAAGTGTCTCCAGAACAATAAAATGTATGTTTCAGGTGACTCCAACAGAATCTGTGATCTTGCTGTCCTTTTTAGGGTTCTCTGGTATGGATGGGAAACTTCATCAAAATTTCCTTAATAATACCTGTCACATCAATATGAGTAACTTAGAAATGCTGTAGTAATGGGATTTATGACATCACATGTTACAAAACCATAATATATATATATTTTTTATGGCTGAATAACATTCCATCATATATATATATTTTTTTATGGCTGAATAACATTCCATCTCATATATATATATATCTCCTCTAAAATTAACCTGTAGACAGATTCAGGTTGCTAAGAGAAAGGATCTGGACACCACTGATGGTTTGCGTGTGAAGTAACATGGTTCTATCAAAGGACAAGTATGTGAGACAGATTTTTGTAGGCAGGGTGGAGAAAGAAGAGCAGAAGCTACAGGGACTACATGAATCTCACTCTGTGAAATTCTGCTGAGGATTCTAACATCTTGAAAGTTTGCTCAAATGTTCTGCAGAAGTAATTCAACTCCACTACTTAAGATTATTTCACACTCAGGATCTAGCTTTTGAATTTATAGCTGAACTGAGACACTGCAGAATCAACTGATTACTTTTCCCAAAGAAATTTGTTTTCCAACTGAATTTAATCTCTTACTGTAAATGTGTGAACATTCTAAAAACTTGCCATGAGGCTTGACTCTTGTTTTTAACAAAGTTGAGACAATTATGCAGAAAAACCCTTCAATTTGAAATGTACACTTTTTAAGTTTGGAAAAATACACGTCACTGTCTAAGCATGCCCTGTGTTCCAGAACATGCTCAGAACAAAGGTTTAACATTGCAACTGATTCTTACAAAAATGCTTTCAGACATTCCTGCCTCACTGTGTTTGTCTCTGAGGATATGATTCCATTGAAAACAAATGAACAAAAAACGCCCTTAGAATTATAGGGGAAAAAAAGGAAAGAAAATGAGGAAATTGAAAAGTCCAGGACAGGTGGAGCTCAAAATGGTAAGTTTTATTGATACTGGAGAAGCTAAAAAGGAGCCTGACATTTTCTGTGGATCAGAAGCTCAAGATATTCAATGACTGAGGCGAGGTTGTTGTGACTAATAGAGGCTGAGAATTAGAAGTAGAGATAACTGGCTATATTCTTGACTCCCAGATACAGAATCCTAATCTCAGTCCTATTGAGCAGAGATTATGTTATTCCCATTTTAGTGCTGGGTGGAATGAGGTCACAGCACTGCTCACTGATCTTGGAGGTGAACTGGTTACAAGGAAGAGCTGGCCTTCCAGGAGATGGATAAGGTGACCATTCAAGATTTATTCATGGGCTTTTTGGAAATCTAGTCTAGAATGAGACTAATGTGTTTTTAGCTCATCAAAAGCAATATAGATGGAATATATTAGACTGGACCACAGCCTTATGGTTTCTGGACAAGGAGTATTCATATTAGCCCAAGTTATTGTCACCACATCTTCTGAATCAGGATACTTATTTGATTTGCGTAGATGGTAAAACTAAACCCTTCTCCCTTACACTGAGATTCTGAAATAATCTATTCTCCTTTTTTTCTCACCCTAGATATTTGATGTAGGGTGATTTATTTCATAATATTTGTATAACACCCTCCTTAGTTTCTAGGCTGCAGGACAGTGTCCACTGCACAGTTAATAGAAGGAGTTCCCTTAGTTTCTCGAGGAAAAAAAGAAAAAAAAATCCTCTACCTCAATTTCTGTTCTCATTGGAGTCTTTCTTTTGCTCATTCTCCAACTTTCCTCCTTAATTAGTAGAGCACTATAAAGCCCAGTCTCCATATGTGCCTGCTTTTTAGCCAGCACAGTTTACAGTGAGCCATGTGTTGCCCATGTGTCCACATGTTTGTGTGCAATGAAAGCACAAACCCTGCAAGTAGTGACTGCTCAGGCTGCAGAGGGTCCATGGTCAGTGCTGTTTGGGTGCTGAGTTCCTTGACCCCACTTGCTTCTAGAAACAGATGATGCTGGCCAGAAAGACATCTGGTTTCCCTAGTTCTACAAATACATATTAAATAAAAAGAATTTGCTGTGAACTTTCTAGATTAATTTTGTCATGATTTACCACATCTTTTCCACCACTGCCTCTTCCTCCTAAACTATGGAGGAATTAGGTGGTTCTAGCATCTCACTCTTAATCCACTCACCATATAAACTAAACAACTGAGAAGCTATATTTTTAGGCTAGCTAGAATGCAGGGCATCTTAAGAGTGTAAATGACGCTTTAGTAAAGAGAAACCCATCAGTGTATACAACAAAAGAGAACAATGTTGTTAATCTTGCAACTTCTGAGGATTTTTTCAAAAGATTTTTTAGTTTTCTTCCCTCTGCAATTTTTGCTTCTACCAAGTTTTTCCTGTCAGTTTGTTTTGATCTTTATCTTCCACTTTAGGGGCTTGTCTCTTATGTCTGATAATTCTTAACTGACTGCTCATGATTGATGGTGGAGGTCTGAGTGCATGATGTGGGCCTTCTCTATTTTAAGCTTCGATGGTCTTAATGAGTTATTTGTTGGGAAAACCCCAGAGGTCAATATTTTTCAGTCTTTCATCTTGAGCTAGTCAGAGTCCCCAGAAAAGAATCTTCCAGTCTCCTGCCTGGAGGGAGACATCTGACAGCCAAATTCTGAATGCTGTGTTAAAAAGGTGCTTGAGGGTCTCTGCATTCAGCATTTAGTCACTTAAATTCTGTTTTCACTTTTGTACCCAAGTTCTCAGTTATACATGATGTCTCCCAGCTCAGCAACCCTCAGTTTTACTATCTGCAGAGAAGATAGTAGAATGATTTTGCATTCCCCCAGAGGGCATTTAGCAATGTCTAGAGACATTTATTATTGCCATGACTGGAGGTTTAGGAGCCTGGGAGCTACCGACATACAGTGGGTAAAGGGTAATGATGGTATTAAACATCCTACAGTGCATAGAACCACCAGCTACTACAGAGAATTATCTCATTCAAAAGATCAAAAATGCCAAGTTTGAGTAATCTGGCTCTAGGAAATAAATACCCAATCTTCTGGTAATGGTAGGGAGGGGAATTTGCCCAGAGATGTAGAGTAGGGGAGATCTAGAGATCTATTTACTTCGCAAGAATTTTTAATCCATCTTCCTTATTTTAGCCACCCTGTAAACCCAGCTCCAGAGGTACACAATGCTGCCAAGTTTGAAGACTATGGTGTAAATAAAAATTATGTCCCAGCTATCTCTACTGTTGGCTTAGGATGCTAAGCTATCTCTGCTGTTATAAGGGGTGGACACATAGAATGGACTGGTCCCACCCCCACGTGTGGCAGTTAAAAATCAGGAAGGAAATCTCATCTGCAGAGGCCCCTCTGAGGAGCAAGAAGCACTAGCCCCACATCAGGCTCCCCAGCCCGGGGCTCCGGTGCCAAGAAGATATTCCCCATGACTTCTGGCTGTGAAAAACAGCAGAGATTGTGGCTGAGTGAGATGATGGGTGGTTGGAGTTCCATTGCCTCCTAAAAGGCCCAAGCCCAGAACTTACTTGCCGAGAGATTCACTCTCTCTGAAGTCCAGTGCTGGGCAGCAGCTTGAAAGGTGCCAGGGACATACGAGAAGGAACTACATTGTCTAGCTTCAGACCTTTTCTTTAGGGGTGGGGAGCTATTAATTTCTAGCTTTATTGCATTATAGTTAGGGAATGCAGATTGTATTATTTTATTTCTCTAGTTTTATTGTGATGTAATTGACAGGGCTCGTGGTTAAGTTGGCGCAGTAGGAAAACGCTGTGCTTGCTTCCTCCCATGACCACATTAAAATTACAACTGACAGTCAGAAACATGGCAGAGTGAGAGACATCCCCATATCTCTCCCCTTGAAACAACAATAAGCTGAACATCTAAAACTCAACAAAAGACACCCAAACTGCACATAGCATGTCTGAGTGAGGAATCAGCGAATAAGAACTACCACAGGTCAGAATCTTGGGTGTCCAGTGGTGGATTGGGAGAAATAAAGAATCTGCCCCTTGTAGCCAGAATTCCCTACAGGAGGAGGGGGAGGGTGGAAGGTGTGGCAGGTTCCCTGAACAGCCCTGCCTGACAGAGCTGTGAGTTCCATGTGGCCCACAGCAGCGCTCAGTGTTCAGGGTAGAAAGCAGAGAAGTGGGGATGGCAGAGAAACAACAATTGATTATTACCAGCTCTGGTTGCAAAATTCAAGGTGGAGCCACGGCCCGCATCCCCCAAACTAGAGGGCCCCTTCACCCATGTCCTCTGAGATGGAACACTGTGCAGAGCCCCAGGGGAATCTGAACAAAAGCACTGAAAAAATCATAACACAGAGACTGAGACTAAGGGTAGTGAGCATGATTGAATATCTATAAGAAAAAAAAAAAAGACATTATTAAGGCTTTTTGTAAAGCAGAGATCCAAGAAGCTTAGACGCCACCTACTGGAAACCAAAAGAAAAACACCTTCTTTGCAACAGGCTAGAGACACCTTTACATAATAAATATTATTTTTTTTCTGGGAAAAAAGCAGAATACATTTCCATTAATGCCCAGGTGAAGAAATAGTCCATTAAATGCCGTGAACAACCAAGGTGACAAGGCATCTCAGAAAGAAAGAGAAAAATCTCCAGAAAATAAGCTTACAGACATAGAAATATGCAACTTAAATGACAGAGAACTCAGAATGGTACTTCTGAAAAAGTTCAATGAAATAAAAAATAATTTGTAACAATAATTTCAGATACACACACACACACACACACACACACACACACACACACTACAAGAGTTGAAAAATGAAATAACAAGCTTGGGAAATAGAGTTGACCAAATGGAGGAAAAGATCGGTGATAGCGAAGACAGAAATCAAGACGTAAATCAGAAGGAAGAAGAGAGAAATCGAAGAATGAAAAATAATGAAAGAGAAATACAAGAACTAGCTGATACCACCAGGAGAACAAACAAAAGAATAATGGGCATTATTGAAGGGATTCAATGGAGCAGGGACTAGAAAGCATTTTCAGACAATTCGTTGATGAGAATGTCCCAAATCTAAGGAATGAGCTGGAGCTTGGAATTCAAGAAGTCAACAGAACACCCAATTATCTTGACCCCAAAAGGCTTTCACCAAGACACAGAGTATTAAAATTATCAAAAATCAACAACAAAGACAGAATTCTCAGGGCAGTTAGGTAAAAGAAAACGGTAATTTATAGAGGAAAACCCATTAGATTATCGTTGGACTTCTAGGCACAAATCTTGCAAGCCAGTAAGGAGTGGAATCAAATATTCAAACTATTAAATGAAAGGAACTACCAGCCAAGAATAATGCATCCAGTTAAGTTTTCCTAAAATATGAAGGAGAAATAAAGACCTTTCCAGACATACAAAAACTGAAGGAATTCTCCAATATAAGACTTGCATTAAAGTAAATACTGAACAGAACCAGTTCTCCTAAAACAAAATAACAACAACAACAAAAATACATAATTAGGAGTAAGGCAACTAGCAGACAGATAAAATCAGAGGAGTGCAACACTTACTAAGAATAGAGCATTATAAGCGTAAACAATAAGAAGATAATTACTATAGCAAGATAGTAATGAACGATCAATATACATAGGGACAAATTAACAAAAATGACTGAAAAGGGGAAGATTCAAAGATGCAAATTAACAAAGGGGAATGGAGATAAGGCATGTGCACAGAAAATGGGAGACTGTATGTATATATCCTTTACATATTCATAATGGTAACCGCATGCCAAAGATTCAGAACTGTCGTATATAACATAAAACAAGTAGGACCACAGGAAAAACCCACAAAAACCAACCAAAATAAAGAAAACAGAAACACAAGGACAAGGAAG
>NW_006494608.1:10532497-10539892 GCF_000325575.1 Pteropus alecto | reverse complement strand
ATATGCCTTACTGTTAAAATACATAGCTGAAACTTACTGGATTTCATTAACAAATGTCATCATAAAAAATCAATTAATTAACTTTTAAAAGATAACGAAATATTTTTACTTAACTCTCAAAAACAAAATTGTCTAGCTTCAGGGCAAGGGCTGGAGGGACAGTTTTCTCTCAGACAGAAAGGCAGCAGAATCCATTTTTCCTTTGTTGAAACTATCCCTCACCCAGCCTGCACAAGTGGATGCCATATCTGAGTCTCCATCAACATGGCTAAGAACATTCACACTGCCCTGGTGATTCTCTGAGATCCTACCACACCCAACTTGTGGGTGCACTGAAGCCGTTTCCAGTGGCTTTTTCTTACAAATAGCCTGTCTTGGCTCATGCTGAAGACTTTCTTAAAAGCTCTCAAAGGTTTATAAACCTCAAACAGGCAGCAACTAGCCTCATTGTGCCTGGTATCTCTTTCTAAGCAGTCCCAAGCCTGGCACTTATGGCAGCTAGCTTCACTTTGTACCTTAGCCTCTCCCAAGCACCTTTAAGCCTAGAAAAAGTGGCAACTATCTGCAGATCATTTTGTATCTCATACCAAGTGGCCCTGGGCAGGGCAGAGGCAGTAGCTGATCTTGGTACGCACCAGAGCACCTCCCAAGAGGCCCCAGATCCAACACTCCTGGTGGCCAGCTTCAGACCACACTGGAGCACCACCCAACCACCTTCACAAATGACACACCTAAAGAGAAGACTGGGCAGGCACCAGAGCCCTGCTAAAGCATATCCTGTTTCATAGGGTCAGCTCCAGCTCAACAGCTTCTCTGCTGTAGTCACTGCCAGTTCTCACAAAAAGTAACTTGAAAGTCAATCTCTCTCATTGACATGCAAACAGCCACCAAGGCTCAACTACAACACAAGGGCACACACAACCCACATATGGGACACGCCTGGAGCTTAGGTGACCAGAGAGACTGTACCATTGGGCCCCACAGGATACCTAGTGGATATGAGAGATGTAAGAGTTCTACCTAATACATAGAAACAAACACAAAGAGGCAGCCAAAATGGGAAGACAAGAAAATATGTCCCAAATGAAAGAACATAACAAAGCTCCACAAAAAGAACTAAACAAAATGGAGATAAGCAATCTAAAGATGCAGAATTCAAATCACTGGTTATAAGGATGCTAAATGAACTTAGGGGAAGAGTAGATGAACTCAGTGAGAACTTCAACAAAGAGATAGAAAACAAAAATTGAGATAAAAAATATAAAAAACAGTTAGAAATGAAGAATACAATAACTGAAATGAAGAATACATTAGAGTAAATCAAAAGTAGATTAGATGAAGCAGAGGACTGGATAGGTGATTTAGAAGATAAGGTAGAAGAAAACAGCCAATAAGAACAGCAAAAATAAAAAAAAAATTAAATGAGTATAATTTAAAGGGCCACTGGTACAACATCAAGCATACCAACATTTCTATCATAGGAGTACTAGAAGGAGAAGAGAGAGCGCAGGATTTAAAAACTTACTTGAAAAAATAATAATGGAAAACTTCTATAATCTAGCAAAGGAAATAGACATACAAGCCGAGGAAGCACAGAGAGTCTCAAACAAGATGAACCCAAAGAAACCCACACCAAGACACATCATGATTAAGATGCTAAAAGTTAAAGACAAAGAGAGACTCTTAAAAGCAGTAAGAGACAAGCATCTAATTAACCACAAGGGAGCTCCCATAAAACTGTCAGCTAATTTCTCAACAGAAAATTTGCAGGCCAAAGGGACTGGCACAAAATATTCAATGTGATGAAAAGTAAGGATCTATAACCAAGATTACTCTAACCAGCAAAACTATCATTAAGAATCAAAAGATAAAGAGCTTCTCAGACAAGAAAAAGCTAAAGGAGTTCATCAACACCGAACTAATATAAGAAATATTAAAAGGACTTCTTTAAAAAGAAGAAAAAAAAGATAAAAAATGTCAATAATAAAATGGCAATATCTACATACCTATGAACAATTACTTTAAATGTAAATGGATTAAATGCTCCAATCAAAGACATAGGTTGACTGAATGCATAAGAAAATAAAACTCTTACATACACTAGCTACAATAGACTTACTTCAGATCAAAAGAAACACACAGACTAAAAGTAAAGGGATGGAAAAAGATATTTTATAAAATTGGAGGAAAAAAAGGTAGGGTAGCAATATTTATACCAGACAAAATAGACTTTAAAATAAAGGCTATAAGAAGAGACAAAAAAAAAAACAAAAAAAAAAAACCCCACTAATCCCACTTATTTATCCAAAGAAACCCACAACATTACTTCGAAGGGACATTTGAATCTATATGTTCATTGCAGCATTATTTACAGTAGCCAAGGTATGGGGGCAACCTGGGTGTTCATCAGTGGATGAACAAATAAAGAAGAGGTGGTAAATATATACAATGGAATATTACTTGGCCTTAAAAAAGGTTGAAATCTTGCCATCTGCAACAAGATGAATGCCTAGAGGATATTGTGCTAAGGGAAGTTAATCATACAAGAAAGACAAATGTCATGTGATTTCACTTACATGTAGACTCTAGAGAACAGGATGAAGGAAAAAACAGAACAGAAACAAGTACATAGATACAGAGAACATTTTGATGATTGTCAGATAGGAGGGGGTTGAGGGAGTGGGTGAAGTTGGGAGTGGATTAAGAGGTACAAATAGTCATGGGGATGTAGAGTATAGCATGGTAAATATAGTCAATAATATTGTAATAACTATATATGCTGTCAGATGAGTACTGGATTTATTGAAGTGATCACTTCATAAGTTATATAAATGTCTAATTACTGTGTTGTACACCTGAAGAAAAAAGATGTGTGAATTTTGAGTTATCTCAAAGAAGGTGAGGCAGCTTCCAACTTATTTACTGAAATAGTCATTTTTAAGGCCCTCAGCCTTAATGTACTCATTTCAAATGCCTTAAGGCTGCCATGTCTGATAATACAAAGAGACTAAAAGGAGATGTCCTAGAAATATATGAGGAGAGAGATGGCTAGCCATTTCCACTGGTTTAGCTCCTGCTCCCATGTGATCATAACCACATGAGAGATCTCAAAGGCAGGACCACACAACAGAGCCTTCCCTGAATTTCTGACTCATAGAAGCCATGAGAGATAATAAAATAATCATTTTTGAAAAAAAAAAAACAACAAAAAAACAACTCTATATTTGGTCTGCTAAATTAGTCCATCTATTTTAGACTTCCAAATTTTTTGTTGCTTTTGTCTTCTCTTGTTTTCCCTATCAATGTGGGCCCTCATCCTTCTGCAGTTTTGGTAGGGTTTCAAAAGGGAATAATTTTTATGTGTATATTCAATCTGCCACATTAATCCAGACCCTGAAACCTCTATTTCTTGACACAGAAACATGTCCATAGCATATTAAGAGAAAAGAAAGTAGGTTACAATGTATTTTGGAAAGTATGAGTTTCTTGGTTTTTTAAAGACCTTCTATAACTACTTCTAATCTCTGTACATAGAAAAAAATTCTAGAAGAATAAGTATAAAATGTCAACAAAGGGTTATGTCTGGATCATGGTATAACAATGGATTTTTATTCTCTCCTTTATGATTTTATATGTAGTCCAAATAGTTTAAAATGAGTACATATTTCTTTTATAAACAAGTATCAAGGAAAATTGTTGAATACTTCAAAATAAGACAAAAGATGATTGTATGTACTTTCAGTGTCATACTGGAACATTAACAGGCTCATCTGAGGAATTCCATATAGAATTATGCTTTTGTTTGATAAATTACTTACTATTAGGGCCAAAACTCAGTAAAGTTACATGTTATAACTTATTGTATTTTTGTACAAGAGAGATGCAAATTATTTTTGTCTGGTAGAAACTGTAGCTCCAAGGTTATAGATTTATTATCTTATAGGTCATTAACCAATTTTGGATCTAACCCAAAAATACATTCCAACATTCTTTCTTTAGTTACTATAAATACTCAGTTTGATCAAATGCTCTATGAACTGGCTTTACCATTTTGCTGGTTTTCTCATTAATGAATTAAATATATCTTTGACACATTTTTATATTTGTGTGAGGATTGTTTTAAACTTTTTAAAAATTCTATATTGACACAAATAAAATCATAAAGCTATTTCCAATTGGGGAAAGAAAAAAAATCTAATGAATACCTAAGACATGGCAAAGAAAACAAGTTCTATGATGAATCCAACCCCTGAACTGCTACCCTGCCTGAGTTCTTTGGCAGTGCTTCAGTTTTACATGTCTGAGCTCTGACTTCTGCGCATACCTTTGGACAGCCAGCGATGCTGAGATATGTGAGGTTACTGCAATAAATGGCCAGTGCTTTAATAATCTCATTTGATAGCTGTTGGCAGTAAGAGACATCCAAATGTTCCAAGATCAGTGAGCCTTTGCAGAATGCCTGCAAGAAATTCCAAAGTCAAAGCTTTTTTTCTTTTTCTTATTCTTTATTCAAATGTATACATCTAGAGCCATGTTACCCACAGCAGTTTACTTAGTATCTATTTCAGTCCTGGAAATACAAATGTGTTACATCTTGTTGCAAAAAAAAAAAAAAAAGCTGTTACATCCAAAAATTCTTTACAACAAAAAAATACTCACACACCAGTTTAACAGCTTAGTAATATTTGAATACCTGATAACAGAATTTGGTTTTCCTGAAGTTAACACTAATTAAATTTTACTATATGGTCAGTAATTATTAGAGTTATATTCAGCCAAATAAGCAGAGGAAAAGAAATCTGCAGGTGAGAATTAGATAGCAAACACTCTGGAATTGATAGTATAATGTAATAGAAGGAGCACAGTTTTGGAATCAGGAGACCTGAGTTGTAATTTCATTTCCTTATTAGCTCTGAAAAGTTAACAAGTCGCTTAATCTTTCTGAGCCTCATTTTTCTCTTCTTTAAATTAGGGAAAATACAGTTGTCCTCCAATATCTACAGAGGAGTGGTTCCAGGACCACTGCGTATACCAAAATCTGTGGATGTGCAAATCCCTTGGTTGGCCTTCCATATCTGTGAGTTTGGCATATGCCAACTGTAATATCTACCCTCTAGAATTGTTCTGAACTGCCAAAATGTTCATCTAACATTTATAAGGCAAGTGAAAGCTAGAAATCATTGAAAATCCTTCCCTTTATCTAGATAGTTCTTAATTTTTATTCTCACTTTTCAGTTAAAAAGAAAGAAAAGAAAAAGAATTGAATAAGAAGAATCCATGAAGAAATGAGAGTCTAAAATTTACAACTTTAGTTATGCAAGAACAAAATGATCTACAAAAGTAAACCTAACAATAATTGTAAAAATATCTGAATAAATCGAGGTGAGTAGAAATTGGAAACCAAGTGACCAACTCAAGATAATATTATAAGAAAACTCCCTCCCTTAAATTGTAAGAATTACAACTATCAACATGTGTTCAGTCAACATGTGAAGCAGCTCAAGTTCTAAGAATACTAAATCAGAGACCTCAGTAAATGAGTTTATGAGTTTACCATTAATTTTAGTTATAAGTATGAGAATTTAGTAATCCTAGTAGGTTATTAGCAAGGCATTTCTTATTTATATGTAAAAATGGATGTCCTCAGACTACAAGTCATTTTCTTCTCAGAACTGAGGGAAGGACGTAGGCTGTTGGACTTGTTCATGGCCATCAGGATGACCTGAGAGGTAAAACCGCCAATGGGCTTACTGCCCACTGAGTATGCTAATTTTGCCTTGTGTTAGCCCCAAGGATGACTGGAAAGAATGAGTCAGTAAAGTATTTTTTTTTAGCAAATTAATAGAAGAAAGAAAATTTCCAGAAGAGACCAGTTAAGCATATAAGATAAAACTAGAACTGTGACATCAGGTAGAATAGGGTTAGAAATCTTGCTCTGCTGCCATGTGTGTTACTGAAACTCTCTGAGCCACAGTGTCTCCTTCAGTAAAATGAGAATGATAATACCCATATCATAAGATAGTTGTGCAGATTATATGAAATAATTTATATATAACTGATGTAGTTCCTAGCACAAAAGTAGATTCTCTACCTACTTAACTATAAAATTTTATATACCGTGTTATTTGAGAGGTGATATAGTATATTGATTGGTTCTTGACAGAGTAAGCACTCAATAAATGTTAACTATTATTGAGAACTGTATATGCCACCAACAATAATAAAGATGCAAGGTTTGGAGAAACATGGAAGAGTGAGAAAAGTCCCCAGATCTCTCCCCCTTGAAACAACAATAGGCTGAACATCTAAAACTTAACAAAAAACACCCAAACTGCATACCAGCACATCTAGACATAGGATCTGCACATAAGAGCTACCACAGGCCAGAACCCCAGGTGTCAGGCAATGGAATGGGAGAAATAAAGAAGCTGCCTCTCACAGCCACCAGAGCTTCCTTACCTGTAGGAGAAGCGGGAGGGGAAGAAGGTGAGGCAAGTTCCCTGAGCAGCCCTGTCTGGGAGAGTTTTGAGTTCCACGCAGGTGGAGGAAGGGCCCAGTCATCATGGCAGAAAGCAGAGAAGCAGTCGACAGAGAAACAACAGTTGATTTGTACTGGCCGCAGTTGCAAAAATGAGGCTGTGCTGCAGCGCCCAACACCTAACCCAGAGGGCCCGTCCCCCACACTCTCAGAGACGAAACACCAAGGAGGCCCAGGGGATTCTGAGCAAACGCTGCTGAAACTGTTGCTAACACTGACAGGGACTGAAACTGAGGGTAGTGAGTGTGATTAAATGTCTATAAGAAAATGAAAAGGCATTATTAAGCCTTTATACAAAGCAGGGATACAAGAGGCTTAGAAACCACCTACTGGAAACCAAAAGAAAAATGCCTTCTTTGCAACAGGCTAGAGAGACCTTAAGATAATAAATTTTTTTTTTTCTGGGAAAAAAGCAGAATACATTTCCATTAATGCCCAGGCAAAAAAATAATCCATTAAACACTGTGAACAACCAAGGCGACAAGGCATCTCAGAAAGAAAGAGAAAAATCTCTCTCTAGAAAATAAGCTTACAGACATAGAAATATGCAGCATAAATGACAGAATTAAAGATGGTACTTCTGAAAAAACTCAGTGAGATCCGAAATGAATCATATCCACAATTTCAGAAATTGAAAAAACAACTAGATGAGCGGAATGAGTTCTTTAGCAAGGAGACTGAAACCTTCAAAAAGTATCGACTAGAACTTCTGGAGATAAAGAACACACTGCAAGAGTTGAAAAATGAAATAGCAAACTTGGGAAATAGAGTCAACCAAATGGAGGAAAGGATAAGTGATATCAAACACAGAAATTTAGAAATAAATCAGAAGAAAAAAGAGAGAAACAAAGGAATAA
>NW_006494608.1:10531400-10532059 GCF_000325575.1 Pteropus alecto | reverse complement strand
GGGAAAAAAAATCACTTCATTCAGAATAGTCAGGGTGGACAGGTTCACAGTGAGGCTCACCTAAAACAAAATGACAAAAAACAAAACAAACAAACAAACAAACAAAAAACCATAATTAGAAGTGAAGTGACTATCAGGCAAATAGAAGTAGAGGAGTGTGACACTTACTAAGAACAGGGCATTATAAGCTTAAATAATAATAAGAGAATTGCTATAGCCACATAATAATGAATATTCAGCATACATGGGAACTAATTGAGACAATAATGACTCTAAAGGGAAGGATTCAAAGAACCAAATTCCCAAAGTTGAATGGAGATAAGGTACGTGCAGAAGAAAATGCACAATTGTGTATATATAAAATTATCCTTTACATATTTGTAATGGCAACCACATGGAAGATTCAGAACTGAAATATATAACATAAAACAAGAAGAACCAGAGGCAAAACCCACAAAAACCAACCAAAATAAAGAAAACAGAAACACAAGGACAAGGAAGCATTGGAAACACCGAGCTACCAGAAAGCAAAAGATAAAATGGCTATAAGAAGACTTCATATTTCAATAATCTTCCTAAACGTAAATGGACTGAACTCACCAATAAAAATGCACAGAGTTGCAGAATGAATCAAAAAACAAAACCCAAAAATATGCTGT
>NW_006494608.1:10492421-10528196 GCF_000325575.1 Pteropus alecto | reverse complement strand
ATGATTGTCCAAAGAAGCTGTGGTACATATATACAATGGAACATTACTCAGCCATAAGAAGAGATGAAATACTGCTATTTGCGACTGCATGGATGAACCTCGAGATAATCATGCTAAGTGAAATAAACCAGACAGAAAAAGTTGAAAATCACATGATATCACTTATATGTGGGATATAAACCTAAAAGCAACAAATGAACAGGACAAACAAGCAGAGACTCATGGATATAGACAATAGACATGATTACCAGAGGGCTGGGGGTGGCTGAAAAATGGGAAGGTAGACATGGTAAAGGGGGTCAAATATAGGAGTTATGGGGAGGGTAACTGAAGGAAACTGGACTTTGGGTGGTAAACACAGAATAGAATATTTAGGTGTCAAATTATAATATTCACCTTAAAAAGTATATAATTGTATTAAATCCAATGTTACCCCAATAAATTTAATTTTTAAAAAGTTAAAAAGAATAAAAATTTTAAAAATAATAAAAATGCAATTTTGTATTGTATTTTGAAGAACACTCAAAGATATTGGTTGTTTAACCCTACATTGTCATCTTTTCCTGACCATAATGACCAAGAGTGATTTCTCTTTCCTCTGATATCATGCAGAACTCCTTTTCAACTGATTCCGCACTTATAGTACTTGAATTATTCTTGTAGTGTGGCTAACTTTGTATAGAGCTCTGTTTTCTCTAGCAACTAAATGATATCAAAATGTGGAAGGAGCAAATAGAGAAGCATGATGTCATAGGTCCCTCTGGTCTCTCCCCTTGAATTTACAACAAGTCGAACAGCTATAATTCAACAAAAGATTCCCTGCTCAAGACGTAAACACTTATGAGAAACCCATATATTGAAATATCGGATGATGGGCAAATCAGAGAATACATGGGAGGTGAGAAGAGAGAAGAGCAGAGATGAGTGCAAAAGACGCAGTCCGAAGCTCACTGTGGATCTCAGGAGAGGGGAAGAATCAGATTGCAGCATGCACTCTCTGTAGCCCTGAGCATTCCTACCTGAATGGCCAGTACATATAGCAGCTGAACCCAATAACCAGGGCAGAGATGAGAACACAGTCACCAATGGCAGCTGTGGTCTAGCAACCACCATTGTCAGGAAGAAAACAAAGCCACAGAGCCTTGCTGTCTCCCCTCACCTTCCCAGAGCTAGCTGTGGGCCCCAGAAGCAACTGTAGCATGAGTGTTAGGTTACAGACCACACTATTTGCAGCCCTGAAACTAGAGAGATGGTTCTTGACTGGTAGTTACTCACTGAGGCTAATCCCAGTAACAGGGTGGAGAAACAGAGGCAAGGCAGCTGAGGTCTGGCACTTGCCAATACCGGGAAAAGAACAAAGCCACAAATGCAGGAGCAGCCATTCTCAGCCGACCCTGCCCCCACCCATCACCACTGATCCCAGTGGGGTAACTGGGACAACTCGGGAAGTGCCACAACTGCCAGCAGCGTCTGGTTCTGGGGTCAGCGCTGGGATTTCATGGGCTCCAAAGCCCACCAACCACCATAAGGGTGGGACCCTGAAACCTAGACCGAGATGACGTAGTCATAGAGATAGATGCTCATCTCCCCAGAGAATATAGAGTATTTTCCATTGCCCTGCAGACATCAAAGAAGCTGGAGCAGCAGTGCAAGAGAAAAATAAAAAACACTTGCACTTCAGCGCCACCTATTGGAAAACAAAAGAAAGACCTCTTCTTATCAACCTACTAAAAAGAGGTATCGCTCTTAACAACAACAAAGCAGATTTTATTTCCATAAATGCCTAGGCAGAGAAATAATTCTTCAAATACTATGAACAACGAAGGTAACAAGGCAGCTCTGAAATAATATTAAAAATATTAACTTAATAAGTAAATAAACTTAAAGACATGGAAATATGTGATTTAAATGACAGAGAATTCAAGATTGCAGTTCTGAAAAAACTGAACGAGATACAAGAAAACTCAGGCAGTTTAATAAATTCATAAATAAAATTAATGAACAAAAATAGTACTTTACCAAAGAGATTGAAACTTTAAAAAAGGAACCAAATAGAAATTCTGAAGCTGAAGAACTCAATAAAAGAGATGAAGAATGAACTAACAATATTAGGAAGTAGGGCTGACTCTGAAGAACTCAATAAAAGAGATGAAGAATGAACAATATTAGGAAGTAGGGCTGACCAGATGGAGGCAAGAATCAATGATACCAAAGATAGAAATCTACAAATGATGCAGATAGAAGAGAGAAACTTGAGAGTAAGGAAATAAAAAAGGAAGTACTCTACAATAACTATCTGACTCTATCAGAAAAAGCAATGTAGGAATAATGGGTATACCGGAAGGAGAAGAGAGGGAGAGGGGAACAGAGAGACTATTCAAACAAATAGCCAAAAAGAATTTCCAAAACCTATGGAAAGAGCTGGATCCTCAAATCCAACAAACAAAACACCTAATTATCTCAATCCAAAAAGGCCTTCTCCAAGGCACATTGTATTAAAACTGTTAAAAATTAATGAGAAAGAACGAATTCTCAAGGCAACCAGGAAAAAGAAGAAATCACCTATAAAGAAAATCCCATTACACTATTATCAGATTTATCAGTAGAAACCCTAAAAGCTAACAGAGAGTAGAATCAAATATTCAAACTATGGAAAGAGAGAAATTTTCAGCCAAGAATAATATATCCAGCAAAATTATCTTTTAGATATAAAGGACACTTTTCTATATATACAGAAGCTGAGGGAATTTACCACCACAAGACCTTCATTACAGGAAATATTGAAGGGAGTTATTCTACCTGAAACAAAAAAGACAAAAGGATATAAAACTATGAGCAAGATGATTAATTGACAGCAGGAAATTACAACCCTTATTCAGAAATAGATTATTATACACTTAAATATAACATAAAGGTTAAAAGAGGTAAAACCATTAAAAAAGATAGGAAAACAATAGCTACTGCAATTTGGAAATGAACTCAAAGCACAAATAGGGATAATTTGTAACAACAAAAACATAAAAGGGGTCGGAATTTGCAAAGGGGAATGGAGATAAGATGCATTCAGAAGAAAAAGAACTACTGTACATATGAAACTTTCTTTTGCATAAATCTAATGGTAACCACACACAAAAGTCTAGAACTGAGACATAACATAAAAAAGTAGAAAAAAAAATCATAAAATACCACCAAACTAAAATAGGCAGAAATACAAGGGAAAAGAAATAATGGAGGCATAGAACTACCAGAAAACAAAAGATTAAATGGCTATAGGAAATCATCATACATCAATAATCACCCTAAATATAAATGGTTTAGAGGGAGGGTGAAGTGGGTAAAGGAGATCAAATATATGGTAGCTGAAGGAAACTGAACTTTGGGTGATAAAAAAGCAATAGAATATATAGATGTTAAATGATAATGTTTACCTGAAAATTATATAATTGTATTAACCGATGTTACCCCAATAAACTTAATTAAATTTTTTTTAAAAAATGCTAAACAAAATACTAGCAAATTGAATACAACAATACATTAAAAAGAACATACATCACATTCAAGTGGAATTCATTACAGGAGTGTGAGGATGGTTCAACTTGTGTAAATCAATCAGTGTGATATAGCACACTTAAAAATAAAGGATAAAAATCATTATTATATTAATAGATACAGAAAAAGTATATAACAAGATAATAACCATTTATGATTAAGACACTCAATAAAATGGGTATAGAAAAAAGGTACCTCAACATAATAAAAGCCATATATGACAGATTCTCAGCTAATATCACACTCAATGGTGAAAATCTGAAAGCTTTTCCCCTAAGATTAGGAACAAGACAGGGAGGCCTACTCTCACCACTGTTATTCAAGATAATACTGGAAGTCTTTGCCAGAGCAATCAGGTGAGAGAAAGAAAGAAAAGGCATCTAAATCAGGAATAAAGAAGTAAAACTGTCACTTTTTGCAGACAATATGATTCTTTATATAAAAACCCTAAAGAATCCACCAATAAACTATAGAAACAGTAAACAAATACAGTAAAGTTGCAGTATACAAAATCAATGCACAAAAAATCATCATGTTCCTATATACTAACAATGAAATTTCAGAAAAAGAAATGAAAAAAAAAATTCCTTTTGCAACGGCAACAAAAAGAATAAAATACCTGGAAATAAACTTAACAAGGGATGTGAAATACCTATAAACTGAAAACTACAAGACATTATTAAAAGAAATTGAGGTTGAGTTCCTGTCAAGATGGCGAAGAGGGTAAATTCTGTGCATGCCTATTCCCATGACTACATTACAATTGCAACTAAATAATGGAACAGTCAACCTGGAAGACCATCCAAAGACTAGCTGAACAGAAGTCCTATAACTAAGGAAATAAAAAAGAGGTCACATCAAGGCTAGTAGGAGGAGTGGAGACATAAAACAGGCTTGTCCCACACCCATGTATGATTGAGCATTGGGAAGAATATCTCCAGAGGAGCAAGGGGCCCTAGCCACACACTGGGGTTCCCCAGCCCAGTGTTCCATTGCTGAGTCCCCACAAAATCTGGCTGTGAAAATTAGTGAGGATTCTGGCTGTCCAGGTGAGACAGAAGGCAGCTGGAAACTCAGATGTCCCCTTAAAGGGCCTGCACAAAGACTTCTTCTCTCACAGCCACTCATCCTGGTCTCTGGTGGAGGGACAGCAGCTCAGGAGGTGCCAGAGTCATATAGAGAAAGACTGAGTTATGTGGCTTCAGGGCGAGGGCTGGAGGAATGGTCACTATTGTCCTTTTGTTGAGCCCTTCTCCCGTGCAGGCTCCAGGTGGGCACCATCTTGCCTGTGCTGAATTTTCCCCTCACACAGCTAAAACTGAATCTGCATTGGCCTGGTGAGATCTGCCTTTTCCACCCCCACCAACTCACAAATTGCCTGTGGTAATTTCAGGTGGTTATTGGGCAACAAGCCCCACCTTGCACCCTCAGCAGGAGGTTCCTTCAGCCACAATCAACAAGCCTCTGCTTGTGCACCTCAGGAGACACTCTTGGTAGTGGACAACCATCCCCAGCTCTAGATGCAGTATTTCTTGAAAAACTCTTATCAAAATTCTGTAGAACCAAGGCAGGAAGCAGCTGGCCTTGGTGTGAGCTGAACCTTTTGACAGTAGCCACAGGGTCAGCACTGGCAACAAATCTGAATCTACACCAACTTGGCGACTCCCTAGACCCCCGCCTCATCCAACTTACCTACTGCCCAATGTTCTTCCAGCTGTTCAGCCTTGTGGGCAGCTGGTAGGCAGCCTCAGAACTTGGGATGCCCTGGGCCTTTTGTTGAGCTACTCCAGGCCTGGTATTAATGGCAGCTTGCCTCGGTTCACCACATGTCCTCTCCCACATGCCTTCAAGTCCAAGACAGAGCGACCAATCACAGAAAACTTTGTAGCTCCTACCAGTTAACCCTGGGCTCGTCACTGGCAGCAGCTAACCTTCGCCTACATGAGAGCCCCACCCAAGGGCTCCAGAACCAAAATACTTGAGACCAGGGTTAGACCTTAACAGAGCACCACCTAATTAGCCCTACAAGTGGCACACGCGATGGGTGGTATCAACAGGCACATAATCAGACTTGGGTAAATCCCACTCCAGGAAGTCAGCCCCGAAATAACAATTCATATGCTGTGGGCAAAGCCAGTTATTACAATCAGTCAGCTTGAGAGTCTATCCCACCAAATGATATGCCAACAGCAATCTAGGCTCAACTACAACAGGAGGGCACATACAACCACACAAGGCTCCTAGAGCACCTGGCAGATGCAATCAGGAAGACTGAACCACTAGGCCACACAGGACACTTACTACATAAGACCACCCGCCAAGACTGGGAGACATTGCAGATCTACCTAATACATAGAAATGAACACAGAGAGGCTGCCAAAATAAGAAAACAAAGAAACATGTCCCAAATGAAAGAACAGGAGAAAACTCTAGATAAAGAACTAAATAAAATGGAAGTGAGCAACCAACCAGATACAGAGCTCAAAACGCTGGTTATAAGGATGCTCAATGAACTTAAGGGAAGAATAGATGAGCTCAGTGAGAACTTCAACAAACAAATCGTAAGCATACAAAAGGACATAGAAATCATAAAAAAAAAAAAAACAGAAATGAAGAATACAATAACGGAAATGAAGAATACGCTAGAGGAAATCGATACTAGATTAGAGAAGAAGAGAATTAAATTGGTGATTAGGAAGATAAGGTAGAGGAAAACACCCAATCAGAACAGTAACAAGAAGAAAGAATTTTAAAAAGTGAGAATGGTTTAAGGCACCTGTGGGACAACATCAAGTGTAATAACATTCACATCATAGGGGTACCAGGAGGAGAAGAGAGAAAACAAGGTTTTGAGGATCTATTTGAAAAAATGACAGAAAAGTTCCCTAATCTGGAGAAGAAAATAGACATACAAATCCAGGAAACACAGAGTCCCAAACAAGGTGAACCCAAAGAGGCCTACATCAAGACACACCATAATTAAAATGGCAAATGTTACAGACAAAGAGAGAATTCTAAAAGCAGCAAGAGAAAGACAGCTAGTTACTTACTTACCCATAAGAATGTCAGCTGAACTCTCAACAGAAACTTTGCAGTCTAGAAGGAATTGGCACAAAATATTCAAACTGATAAAAAGCAAAGACCTACAACCAAGACTACTCCACCCAGCAAGGCTATTAATTAAAATTAAAGATGAGATAAAGAGCTTCCCAGACAGGAGAAACCTAAAGAAATTCATTACCACCATGCCAATATTACAAGAAATGTTGAAGGGACTTCTTTAAGAAAAAGAATGGGAAGAAAAAAAAAAGAACATAAATGTGAATAATAAAATGGCAATAACTAGGTATCTATCAATAATCACTTTAAATGTAAATGGATTAAATGCACCAATCAAAAGACAAAGGATAGTCAAATGGATAAGAAAATAAGACCCATACATATGCTGTCTACAAGAGACACTTCAGATTGAAAGACACACACAAACTGAAAGTAAAAGGGTAAAAAAAGATATTTCATGCAAATAGAAATGGAAAAATAGCTGGAGTAGCAATAAATTTTGTCATATTAGACAAAATAGACTTTAAAACAGAAGCTATAATAAGAGACAAAAAAGAACATTACATAATGATAGAGAGACCCAATCCAATAAGAGGACATACCCCTAGTATACATTTATGCACCCAACATAAAAGCTCCTAACTATATAAAGCAAATATTGACTGACATAAAAGGAGAGAGAGACAGTAATACAGTCATACAAGGGGACTTTAAACCCATTGACACCAACGAGCAAATCTTCCAGACAGAAAATCAACAAGGAAACAATGACCTTAAATAATACACTAGATCAGATGGATTTAATTGATATTTTAAAAATGTTTCATCTCAACACGGCAGAATATATATTTTTGTCAAGTGAACATGAAACATTTTCCAAGATAGACCACATGTTAGTCTACAAAACAAGTCTCAGTAAATTTAATAAGTTTGAAATCATATCAAGCATTTTCTCCAACCACAATGGTATAAAACTAAAAATTAATTACAAAAAAAAACTTAAAAATACACAAATACATGGAAGCTAAAAACAATGAATGGCTTAACAATGAGAATGAGAAAGAAATCAAAAGATATACTGAGACAAATTAAAATGAATACACAACAACCCAAAATCTATGACACAATGAGAGCAGTCCTAAGAGGTAAATTTATAGTAATATAGGCCTACTTCAAGAAACAGAATAATCTCAAATAAACAATCCAACCTTACACCTAAAGGAACTAGAAAAAGAACAGCAAAGTGAGTAGAAGGAATGAAATAATAAAGATCAGAGTGGAAATAAACAGAGTCCAGAAAAACAGTACAAAAGATCAATGAAACCAACAGCTTCTTCTTTGAAAAGATTTAAAAAATTGATAAACCTCTAACTAGACTCATCAAGAAAAAAAGAGAGAAGACCCAAATAAATAAAATCAGAAATGAAAGAGAAGTGACAATGGATTCCACAGAAATACAAAGGATTATAAGAAAATACTACAAGCACTTATATGCAAACAAATTAGACAATCTGGAAGACATGGATACATTCTTAGAAACATACAATCATCCAGGCTTGAGTCAAGAAGAAACAGAAAATCTGAACAGACTGATTACTACAGAGGAAATTGAATGAGTAATCAGAAAACTCCTCAAAAACAAAAGTCTTGGACCAGATGACTTCACAGGTGAATTTTACCAAACAAAGAATGATCATCTATTCTTTTCAAACTATTACAAAAAATTCAGTAAGAGGGAAGGCTCCCTAATTCTTTTTATGAGACTACCATTATTACCCTGATTCCAAAACCAGATAAAGACATTAAAAACAAATAAAATTATAAGCTGATATCCACGATGAACATAGATGCAAAAATCCTCAATAAAATATTGGCAAACCAAGTTCATTAAAAAGATCATACACCATGATAAAGTGGGATTTATTTTTGGAATGCAGGGTTGGTTCAATATCTGCAAATCAATTTATGTTATACACCACAGATTGAAAGATAAAAATCATATGATCATATCAATAGATACAGAAAAGCATTTGACAAAATTCAGCATCCATCACCCATTTATGATAAAATTCTCAGCAAAATGGGAATAGAGGTAACATAACTCAACATAATAAAGGCCATATATGACAAACCCACAAATAACATCATATCAATAGAGAAAAGCTAAAAGTATTTTTTAAGATCAGGAACAAGAATGTCCACTTTCGCCACTGTTATTCATCATAGTATTGGAAGTTCTAGCTATGGCAATCAGACCAGAAAAAAAAAGGCATCCAAATTGTAAAGAAAGAAGTAAACTGCCCTTATTTGCAGATGACATGATACTATACAGAGAGAAATCTAAAAATTACACCAAAAAACTGTTAGAACTGATCAATGAATTCAGTAAAGTAGCAGGTTACAAATAAATATTCAGAAGTCAGTGGCATTTGTATACACCAATGATGAACTTTCAGAAAGAGAAATTAAGAAAATAATACCATTTACAATTGTATAGAAAACTATAAAATACTTGGAATCAAATTAACCAAGAAGGTAAAAGACCTGGTCTCAGAAAATTATAAGTCGTTGAAAAAAGAAATTGAAAAAAATACAAATAAGTGGAAGCATATACTGTGCTCATGGATAAGAAGAATTAACATCATTAAAATAACCACACTACCCAAAGCTATCTATAGAATCAATGCAATTAGCAAAATATCAATGACATTATTCACAGAACTATAACAAATAATCCAAAAATTTACATGGAACTTTAAAAGACCCCTAATAGCCACAGCAATCTTGAGAAAGAAGAACGAAGTTGAAAGTATCACACTACCTGATATCAAACTATACTACACGTCTATAGTAATCAAAACAGCCTGTTACTGGCATAAAAACAGACACATATATCGATGAAACAGAATAGAGAGCTCAGAAATAAATTCATGCCTATACGCTCATTTAATATATGACAAAGGAGGCAAGAATATACAATGGGGTAAAGACAGTCTCTTTAATAATGGTGTTTGAAAAACTAGACGGATAAATGCAAAAAAAGAAAAAGAAAGAAACTAGACCACTTTATTACATCATATACAAGAATAAACTCAAAATGGGTTAAAGACTAAAATGTAAGCCCTGAAACTATAAAACTCCTAGAAGAAAACATTAGCTGACATTGCTCTTAGTAATATTTTTTTCTGATTTATCTTTTGGTGCAAGGGAAACAAAAGAAAAAATAAACAAATGGGACTACCTCAAACTAAAAAGTTTTTGCACAGCAAAGGAAACCATCAACAAAATGGAAAGACGATCTACTGAGTGGGAGAAGATATTTGCCTATGACACATTTGATAAAGGGTTAATATCCAAAATTTATCTTAAAAAAAAAAAACTCATATAACAACACCGAAAAACAAACAATTCAATTAAAAAAACAGGCAGAGTACCTGAATAGGCATTTCTCCAAAGAGGACATACAGATGGCCAATAGTCATATAAAAAGATACTCAATGTCACTAATCATCAGAGAAATGCAAATTAAAATTACAATGAGCTATCACCTCACACCTGCCAGGATGGCTATCATAAATAAATCAACAAACAAGTGTTGGCAAGATATGGAGAAAAGGGAACCCTCATACACTGTTGGTGGCATTGCAAAAATAGAAATACCATATGACCCAGCCATTGCACTTCTGAGTATTTATCTGAAGAAAATCAAAACACCAATTTGAAAAGATATATATACCCCTGTGTTCACTGCAGTGCTATTTACAATAGCCAAGATATGGAAGCAATTTAAATGTCCATCAATAGACGATTAGATAAAGCTGAAATGGCAAATATATGCAATGCAATACTACTCAGCCATAAAAATAAATGAAATTTTACCATTTACAATGACATGGATGGACCTAGAAGGTATTCTAAGTGAAATATATCAGACAGAGTAAGACAAAAAATGATTTCACTTATATGTGGAATCTAAGGAACAAAATAAATGAACAAACAAAATGAAAACAGACTCATAGATACAGAGTACAAACGGTGATTGCCAGATGGGAGGGGAGTTTGGAGGACTGAGTGAAAATGATGAAGGGATGAAGAAGTACAAATTGGTAGTTACAAGAGTCACATGGATGCGAGGTAGAGCATAGGGAACATAGTCAATAATATTGTAATAACTGTGTATAGTGCCAGGTGGGTACTAGACTAAACATTTATATAATTTGCAAATTATATAATTTATATAATTTGCAAATTATATAAATGTTTAACCACTATGTTGTACACCTGAAACTAATATAAAATAATATTGGATGTCAACTCTAATTTTTAAAAAATTGAAAATATTGAAAAAGGCACACAAAAAATGGAAAGATATTTTGTGTTCATGGATTAGAAGAATCAACATAGAGTGGCCATATTACCCAAAGCAATATACAGATTTAATGCAAACCCCATCAAAATCCCAAGAGCATTTTTTAAAGAAATAGAATAAAAAGTCATCAGACTTGTATAGAACCTCAAAAGACCTTGAATAGCCAAAGCAATGCTGAGAAAAAAATTAATAAAACTTGAGGTATCACTCTTCCTGACTTCAAATTCTACTACAGAGTGACAATAATCAAAAGAGCATAGTGTTGGTAGAAAAACACTCAGACAAATGAAACAGAATTGAAAGACCAGAAACAAACCCACATATATATGGGCAAATAATTTTTGACAATGGAGCCAAAAAACATACAATGGAGGGAAAAAAAGCCTCTTCAATAAATGGTGCTGGGAAATTTAGAAAACCATAGGCTTTATCAATTACCACACACCAAAATTAACTCAAAATGAATCAAAGACCTAAACATTAGGCCTGAAACAATAAAATACATAGAAACTTATGCATCTTGTTCTTAGGATTTTATGAATTTGACCTCAAAGGTAAGGGAAGTAAAAGCAAAAGTAAATGAATGACACTATATCAAATTTAAAAACTTCTGTGCAGCAAAAAAACCCATCAATAAAACAAAGAGGAAACCAACCAAATAGGGGAAGATTTTTGCAAATAACACTTCTAATAAGGGGTTAATGTGCAAAATATATAAAAACCTCATACAACTCAACAAAAACAAAACAATCTAATTAAAAAATATACAGAGTACCTGAACAGACACTTCTCCCAAGAAGATATACAAATAGCCAACAAGTATATGAAGAATGCTGAACTTCACTAACTATTAGGGAAATGCAAATCAAAATCACTAAGAGATAGCACCTCACACATGTTAGAATGGCTATCCTCAACAAAACAAGAAATAACAAGTATCGGTGAGGTTGTGGAGAAAAAGGAACCCTCATTCACTGTTGGTAGGAATATAAATTGGTACAGTTACTATGGAAAATGGGATGGAGGTTGCCCCCAAAATTAAGGGTAGAATTATCATATGACACAGCAATCCCTCTTCTGGGTATTTACCTGAAAAGTTTGAAAACATTTATTTATAAAGATATATGCACCCCAATGTTCATTGCAGCATTATTCACGGTGGCCAAGACATAGCAACAACTGAAGTGTCCTTCAATAGATGATTGGAAAAAGAAGAAGTGGTACATATATACAATGGACTACTACTCAGCCACAAGAAAATATGAAATACTGCCATTTGCAATAACATGGATGGATCTTGAAAATATCATGCTAAGGGAAATAAGTCAGAGGGAAACAGTCAAGAACCATATGATTTCACCCATATGTGGGATATAAAACTGAAAGCAATAAATGAACAAAACAAACAGACTCATGGTGACAGATAAGAGTTTAGTGATTACCAGAGGGAAGGGGAGAGGAAGGAGGTAGATAAAGGCAAAGAGGGGCCTAATACATGGTGACAGAAGGAAATTTAACTTTGGGTGGTGAACACAGAATGCAATATACATATGACATAGTATTAAATTATACACTTGAAATCTATATAATTTTATTAACCAATATCAACCCAATTAATTTAATTAAAAAAAATTTTTTGTAGTAAAGTTACTGGATAACTTTAAATTCCTGTGCTTTTTAAAAATTTCTTTATTTAAATTAGTTTCAAGTATACAGTACATTGGTAAGACATCTATATAGTTCATAAAATGATCCCCTCAATTGCTCCTTCCTTCACCTGACACTTCATGTAGCCAACATATTAATGCTAATTGCATTCCCTAGGCTGTGCTCCCCATCCCCGTGACCATTCATCAACTACTAATTTGTACTTCAACCCTTCACTCCATTCTCCCAGCTCCCCAAACTCTCTTCCCCTCTGTCCATCACAAAATTGTCCACTATATTTGTGAGTCTGTTTTTGATTAGTTTGTTCTTTTTATTCCTTAGATTCCGCATACAAGTGAAATCATATAGTGCTTATCTTTCTCTGTCTGACTTAAATTCCTTCTACGTCCATCAAAGCAATATCTTTTTCCACCCCCTTCCTTTTAGTCTGTGTGTGTCTTTTAATCTGAAGTGAGTCTCTTACAGACAACATGTAAGAGTCTTGTTTTCCTTTCCATTCATCCACTCTATCTTTTAGCTGGAGCACTTAATTCTTTTCCATTTGTGGTACTTATTGATAGGAATGTAGTTGTTACCATTCTTTATTCCTGTTTTTGATACATGCTTTTTCTTCTTAAAGAAGTCCCTCCAACTTTTCCTATAATACTGGCTTGTCTGGGAAGATCTTTATCTGTCCTTCAACTCTAAATGATAGCTTTGCTGGATAAATTATTCTTGATTGTAGATCTTGGGTCTTCATCCTATTGAATATTTTTTGCCAAGCCCTTCTGTCCTGCATAGCTCCTTTCAAGGAATCAGCTGCCAGTCTTATGGGTGTTCCTTTATAAGTAACTATTTGTTTTTCTCTTGCTGCTTTTAATATTCTTTCTTTGTATTTAACCTTTGGCATTTTAATTATGACATGTCTTGGTGTGGGCCTCTTTGGTTCCCTAATTTTTGGAATCTTCTGAGCTTTCTTGGGTTTTATGCCTATTTCCTCCACCAGGTTAGGGAAGTTTTCCATCATTATTTCTTCATACAGCTGTTCAACATCTTGATTTTCTTCAGTTACGTCGATCAGACGGTTATTTGGACCCTTAATAGTGCCCCGTATTCTCCTTAAGTTATTTTTATAGTCTTGGCGTCTCATCTCTTGCCATTCTGATTGTGTCCTTGGCTTTCTCGTCCTCTAGATAGGGCATTTGATCCTCTTCTTTATTCACTTTGTTTATTCCTTTGTTTATTCCATTTAATATACTTCTCATCTCAGATAATGTGTTCTTCATTTCTGACTGGTTCCTTTTTATAATTTCCATTTCCATTTTTATGTTTTTTTTATCTCTTTCTTGAAGTTCTCACTGAATTTATACTTCCCAAATGTTCATTGAGCATCTTTATAAACAGTGTTTTGAACTCTGCACCTGTTAGATTACTTGACTTTATCATATCTGAATCTCTGTTCTGTTCTCTCACATGGTTTCTGCTTCTTTGTCTTCCATTTTAGCCACCTTTCTGTGTCTGTTTCTATCTACTAAGCAAAGCTTCTAAGTTTCCCAGTCTTATTAGAGCGGCTTTGTGTAGTAGGTGTCCAGTGGCATAGTTCTGAGAGGGGTTCAGCTACAGGCCAAATTTAGCCCAAGCCTCTGACCCTCCGAGGCCACCTGTTAAGATTCAGTGAGCAATCCACAGATGCTGTGCTTATAGTTACCTCAAAAGGCTTTGAAGTATTGGAATTAGTGGTCTTGAATCTCAGCTCAGAGATTCAACAAGATTTTCAATAAGAATACAATAAGAATTCAATAAGAAGTCTCTCAGAGGTACTGTCTGGAATTTTGCTAATGTTTTGTACCCCTTTCACAAGCATCATATTTAGAGTACAGTAGATTCTCAATAAATACTAGTTGATCAATCCTTTATAAGTGTCTTCAAAGATAAAGAATACTGTTTTAATAATACAGGAATTCTTATGTCACAAGGAGTAAGATAACTTGTTTTTTACTTAGAGAATGGATAGAGTTTCATGAACCAGAAAAAAATTTAAAGCAAGAAAGAATATTTAAACTATAAAAATAATTTAGTAAATGATAAAAGAAGTTTTAATGGGAGATTCAAGGCTCTTTTTTTGGTGTTTGAAAATCCTCTTCAGTAGCATCTGTCAATGTCTTGGACTATTTGAATCAGTTTTGCTTTAAGCTTTTTTAAAAAAATAACTTCTAATATTCTTTGAAGTTGAACTTCCTCAGAGGTTTAAATTAAACAATAACATAAAAATGATTAGAAGGTTTATGATACATTCATGGTAGCATTCTCATCCATGGAAAGTCTGAGGCACAAAGATTGGTCCAAAGCTTTATGCTTGGCATAAATCAGTGCAGATCTGAGAAATAAGTCAGAACTTTTCCTCTCTCATAATTCATATTTTCCTTCAGAGACATGTAAGTCATATTAAGTACTTAAGTATTCAGGCATGTTTCAGCATAATCACTCATGAAAATCCATTTCTCCCATACAGATAAGATTATTATATGCTTTTCTGGCTCCAGTGTTGCAGAAGCATACATATATCAATGCTATTGATTTTCTTTTCTTAGAAATGGTAGACAAAGTTTCTTCCAAGTCGAAATCTTTTATAGTGAGGATAGAAGGAAAATGCAAAAATTAACAAGTTTGGCTTCCATCTCACATATCAACCAATTTTGCCCGTGGGTTAATAATCTTGAAGAAAATTTCCAAATCCCTTAGCTAAACATTCTCTGTATCTTCTGAGCTGAGTCACAGTATGGGGGCTTAATGACTGCATTCCTAAATTGGGTAGGTAAATGAGAATGGGTTTCACTCACATTTACTGACTGTCACAATAATGTGTTTCTGCCAAAATCCTGATTTAAACCATCTCAGCAGGTGGCAGCTCCAAGTCTTAAAAAAGCTCACCACATTGTGAATGCTCATAACATCATCTCTTGACTATTTGCCTCATAGGTTCTCATTAATTCTACTACTGTACACAGTTTTGTGGGGGGTGGGGTTCCTATTGACAATTCTGGGGAAAATAGTGTACTGCAAGAACTACTGTTTATAATGAAGATGGTTTTTGACTGCTTCAGAAGCTGAAATACAACTTTCATAATTTTTAGTTATAAAATGAATTTAAAACTAGTTTCCTGGGCCTCATATATACCCCGCGAGATGTAGAACTTCATTTCACCAAAGACAGCCTTGTTCCCACTAGGCATCAGAGCAAGTGGAAGTGGTTGTGTCCTGGGCACACAGAGCTAGGAAATCTGGGCCTTGTCACCAAAACCAAATTATGCAGAACCTGAGGCCTCCCCTCTGCTGGGATGCATTCCCACCCTCCTCGCAGAGAAACCAGGCTGAGACAAGCTTAGCTAAGGCCCAGTCTGAGGATCATACTGCTTTTAAATATGGAGAGGACTCTGAAAGGGAAAAAGGGCAAGGCCAAGGCCCCAAACAAGTATTTGCAAAGATACTTTGATGATGAATTTGTTACCAAATTATATGGTGATTTGGGGCATAACCTTTAACTTCAAGCCAGCTCAAATATGACTCATTCCACAAAGTTTTCTCCAAATCTTCCCTCTGGAAGAAATGCCTCTATCAAATTCCTATAGCTTTTAATATTTTTTCCTTTCTCACTTTCTACTTGTACTATAACTATTTATAAAATTGTCTTTTCTTCTGCACTGACTTTTCTTGAGGGCAGAATCCATGTCTAATTTATCTTTGCAACCCCAACATCTGACATGCAGAAGAGATTCAATATGCTAGAGTGTCCAAAGGAATGAGAATGCCTCTTAGCACAGGAAGAGAATGAGCTCTCATAGACTGCTCTCAGAGCATCAACCCCAGTCCCTCCTCCCACTCTGTTCAGTAACTTCCAGAGCCAGTGTACAAGGATGATTAAGAGCAGAGTCTGGAGCTCACTAGCCCGAGTTCAAATTTTGCCACTTAGAAGTTCTACATTTCTGGATAAATTACTCAACCTCTCAATTCCACAATGATCTCCTCTGCAACATGGGAATAATATAGAACCTTAACATGGCAGCTACTTCATAGAGTTTTGGGGAGGATTATGTAAGTTGAATAAAGTGGGATTTATGAATAAAGCAATTGAATAGTACCTGGCACATAGTAAGCAGTCAGTAAATAGTAACTAGTACTATTATTTGTATTTACTGCTTCTCTATGGCTATGATTGCCAAAATTTTTTTTTTTACCATTGTATTTCTTTATTTCATTAATGGTGACACAGGCTGCAGAGTTGATGTGACAGAATGAACTCGGTGCCAGCCTCACATGCACCATCCCCGTTGTCCCCTGGGTGACAGAGGTGTTCTCTGCAGTGGCGATTGCCAAAATTTTTAAATCATGCACACCACAGTAAAAATATTTTGAGAATATACTCAATAAATATATATTAATGTACTTGTAAATTATACAGATGTACAACTATTTAAATATATATCTTATGAAGCATATGTTGATATAAGAAATGCCCAAACTTGTAGAGAATTTTTATGAGTTTATTTGAGCCAAACTGATAACATGCCAGGAAGCAAGATCTTAAATGCTTCAGAGAATGACAATTTGGCAGTTTTTAAAAAAATATGTTTGGAATTAAGAAGGGAATGTAAAGAAGATTACATGCAGTTGGGAGAGAGCAAGTTACAGGATAGGTAACAAGAGTATGTGCTCCCTTGAGGGTGGTTATGCCTTTGAGGGATCTGGAAAGAGGATTACTTCCGGCATTTCAAAGGCATGTTAACGTAGATGCACAAGAGCAATGGACAAGGCTGGCTCAAAAAGTTATAGGCCTGGGGTGTGACTAACCACTATAATCTGCTCAATTAGGAATTTTTTATCTCATCACACTGTGAGGTCACTTTCAGTCCGATTTATTATAGAACCTTTTTTTTTTGTCTACTCACATAAAAACAAATAAAATGTATGAGATAAAAATAAATCCAAATAGATGTTCTAATATTTTCTTGTCACACTGAAATAGATCATCTTATTAATTTGCCAAAGTAAATGCTTTCTCTGGAGATATTGACTCAACAGTATACCTTTGGTTGTCAGAAATCCTTAATGACTTACTAGCTGCACAGACCCTGGGTATTTGAAAAAACAAAAGATTACTTTTAAAATATAGAATGTGACAAGTGTGTAAAAAGACATCAAATGTGAGGAAATTAAAGAATGGAAAGGGTGAGCAGTAAAAGAGAATGTACAATTTAAAGAAGACCAGGAAAAGAACACAACAAAATATATTTAAATAATAATTTGTAATTAAGACTTGTTGAAAAAAAAATCCAGAACTATTTTAGGCTTTAGACTTTATCTGCAAAATAAAAATGAGTCAGGGCTGAAATGCCCAAAGGTCAATCAGGTATTTTTCTTGTGGCATGTGGCATAGGTCACACTTTTTCTGTTTTTCTAAGGTAAGTAAGTAAGTAAGTAAGTAAGTAAATAAGTAAATAAAAACAAAAAACAAAAATGGGTGTCCAGTGGCCCAATAACCTAGGACTCATCTAAGAGCCTCTGTAGGACAAGAAGGGCATAGAAATTACTTAAGCTATATTAACCAGTCGTTGGGTTTCTATTTGCACAGTCAGCCACCACACCTGTTCTCTATCTCATTATTTCCCAGGCTAATGGCAACTCAGAACTTTTACTCTAAAGACAAAGTCACGCCATCTTTCTGTGACCTCTTCCATTTAAGGATCTCTGGGAAACAATGAGTTCATGGACCATCAGTGTTGCTTTTATCTCCGATTTGAGAGCATGTAGAAAAAGAGGTGATATAATCAAGGAGGGCTACCGGTCTAGTAGAAAAGCAAAGGGCCCTGAATCTGAATTTGTGTCTGTGACCTTGAGCAAGTTACTTAACCTTAAGTTTTCTCATCTAAAGAGGAGAGTGAAAACAACTGTCTCCCTATCTCACAGGTTTATTGGAAGTTGAAAAGAAATGTGTTCTCCAAAAACACTTGGCAGACATAACACCCTAAACAAATCTGGCTTTTGTCAGCAGTGGAACCAGAAAGATCTTGGAACAATCTCATCTGCTGTTTAAAACCTTAGAACACTACCTCTTCATGTTTAACATTCTGAAATCTTTGGGATGAGGAAATATCATGCACAAAATGTAACTGGAAGTTGATAAGAGAGGGTTATTAGAAGTCATAGCATGAAGAAATCATAGCTCCAGTGAGACATGCCACAGCAACTCATGTCAGGTAAGGCACAATGAGTGAAGCCCAGGCATGTTGCATAAAAGGTCAAAAACAGTTTGGCCACTTAAATTTAAGAAGCAAAAAGAACATAATCTTATACTCTTATAGGAAAGTAGGATTCTGATGTTTATTTTTTCTACCTTTTTATTTTTGCATTCTGACAGGTTTTGTTTAATTCTTGGCAAGTTTCATCTTACATAGGATAAACTAATGTTCCTTAATGGTTAGGAGAGGCCTCCAAAGGATGATCTTCCTTTTAACACATTCTATTCACAGTTTTTCTCTATGAATGCTCGACACAAAATTAACAGATGTGCACATTCTTTTAGTGAGTCTTCAGTTGTCCGAGAATGGTTCTCCCCAGCAGGAGTGGGCAAGAAGCCAGAACTGGTGTGGGGGTATTCTCAGAGTCAGCTGTTTATCAGCCAAGAAAACATGGTACCCAGGACTCCAATATCCCTTGGAAACTGACAGACTGTGGGAAAATGACAAGCTGTCAAATCTCACATCCTTTGAAGTCTAGCAAATTTCTAAGCCTGTTGAATTGTGTCTGCAATTGGAAACACACTAGCATAAAGAACAGAATACTGAGCTTATTTCTTGTGCTGTCTTTGAAGAGAAAATAATGCCTAGGTATCTTGGCAGAAGTTTGTTTGTAACTCTCAGTTGATTCTAGATGCCTTGGGTCTCTTAAGAGTATGTTATTCTATTATAAATTATAAAAGACCATTCTTGGCATGGATGGCCATGAAGCATGGATTTCTGTAACAAAGTTCTTATTTCATGTTTTGTGAGGCTGCTTTTTCCACAAGATACCAGATACTCCCTTCTTAATTCTACCAGGGGAATTCCTTAGTTCCCTCTCCCAAGACCACGTAAAATTATTCTGAAACTGGGACCTACTGGGATCTTTATCACAGACAATTTAGTCAATTATTTCCTAATAGTAACCTGGAGTATTGGATAAGGTAAAGAATTTTCCTGAGCAGAATGGCCAAGTGATACAAATGTTAAGACATCTGGATGTCCCATCTTCCCATACAGGAGATTTTAGAGCTTCCACTGCCCCAATGGCCAGGGATAAAGGCCATTTGGAAAGGAATCCTACATTTGCTTCCCTTGGAACCCATAAGCATAATTATCCCTGGAGAAGAGGTGGAGTTATTAAAATCTCATGCTTTGACAATTCTTGAATGATTTAATCTTGGAAAATGAACAGAAATCAACGTTGGTTCTTAAAAAAATTGTTGCTATGTGGAGTCAACACATCTAATCTATCCTTGGCATTATAAATTGGTATGTGTAAAAGGCCTCTAAAATCAACTTTGGTTGAGCACTAGGGGGTGGGAGTCTATCAACTGATGAGAATGATTGATGAGAATCTTGCATAAGCAATAGTCAAAAAGTTTAGTGATTCGAAGTAAGAGTTTAAGATCAGAAAAGAGTCCCTAGAGAGTAATCTAGTTTGTGCTGTTCAGGCAAGAATGAATCCAACATGAATGTTTGTTAGGGCAAGTCATGAATCCAATTCTTCATACATTCTAGAGAGAAATGTCCAGAACAGGCTGGCCATAAGACCTTCTTAGGGAGGAGGACTTAGATAGGGCTGCTGCTGAATGAGGTGGATACTCCTAGGACTTTCCAACCTGATGCTCCAAACTAATTAGAAGCACAGGTAGTCCAGGGTACAGGACTGAGATCCCTGAACCCTCAGTCTGCATTTGGACTCCACATCACTTCACTTACTAAATAGTCCTTGGTTAGGCTGAAAGCCAGATGAACAGCAATGGATCTTGCTTTGCTGTTCTCCCAACTATGAAGTAGCTCATGATTTGCTTAACATAGTCACTCTTCTTAGCCCCTTATTCCTTGATCTCTCAACTATACTTCCTTCCCTTTCTATTTGTAAATCAAGATAAATCTGTTACTAAATTAAAGGTAAAATAAAAAGCAAAACCAGAAGTTTGTAACCTAGTGGATTAAATGGAGAATTAATTAAAACACATTGAAGATCAAAGGAGAGAAGGAACTTGTTATCTCAAATGTCCAAACAGTTAGGGCAAGATTGAAGGTCTCAAAAAAGAGGGGACCATAAGAAAAGAATGAAGGAAGTGGCGGTTCTAGCATCTCTACTGCTGCTTACATCTCATAAACAAAATTTGTAAGACACCCTTGTGATCATCAGAGAACATGATTTTAACCTAGGCTACAACTAGGTTCTTAAAATTCATCAATGGTGACATTCACAAGGTACCAGTAAAACAACTTGTGAAGAATATAAGCCACAAGCTAGACAGAAAAACACAAGAGAGTAGATGAGGCTGAACCAGTGCACCTCATTTCTTTTATGTAGTTATAAATTCTACCTACTGCATTCTGGTTTCAGAGCTTCAAAAAACAGATATATGTATCTGTTAGGGATACCTTTTTCATAATAAAAGATATGAGGAGGCCATGTTTGGGTTTGAAAAATGATGACAATTATCTAAGTCTGAATCTCCTCTCTCTTCCCCAAACCATAAAATCCACAGAGAGAACAAATAAAACCACATGGGACCCATACCTTCAGCATTACTAGGAGACAGAGAATGCTACAACCTTCAAATTACCTGTAAGTAGTGTAAAAATAGAAACAAATTCCAACAGAGCTCCCTTAGTCTGTCTGCAGCCACCACAAGCCTGTAGACTATAGAGAGAATGGGAGAGAGGATGCTTAAAAAGACTCTTTTATAAGAGTAGAGAGGTGAAGAGAGCTTAGAAGAAGCACAGACAAAATCACTCATAAGAAGTGAAAGTGCAACAATAAATGCTAAAATGCTGAATGGGACTTGGTAGGTAGTGGCCCTGGCTATGTGACTTGGCTATGGAAAAAAGCTTGAAAATGAGAGTACCACAAACTCCCAGGCAGCCAAGTCAGAGCCTGGAGATCATTATTAACCATGTCTTCACCCTTGTCTCCATCCAAACTATCAAGTTTCATAGATTTTGCTACCTTAAAGTTCTCTAGTCCATTCACCTGTCTGCAGCCTCTCTGTTACTGCCCTTGTTCAGGCTGCCATCCTCTCTTCCCTGGACCATAACAAAAACCTCTTAACTTATATTCCTACCTTTAATCTAGAAAGCTGTCCTCTCTTCCCTTTGCCTTTCAATCTAACTTCTATATTTCTTATTAAAGTGAGTTTCCAACAGATAAGTTTTACCTGGCATTCCCATACTGGATTAAGCACCTCAACTAAATCTTCCTATAGTTTTCCTTTTTAAAGCATAATGACTAGGATTGATGCTCTGGAATTAGATATTTTATACCCTAGCTCATGTGCTTACTTGTTTCATGACTTAGAGCAAGATTATAAATCACTTCCATTCACAAAATACTATGAAAGCGGAGAAAACTGAAAAATCAACAAGTTTTGTTTGATCTATCATATAATTAAGGTCAGAAAGCAAATTGCCACCCTGAAAAGTGGAGAGACAGGCAAATACAGAGAGTCAGGGCTTTCTAGGAGGAAAAGCCTTCGCAGGAGCCAGTATGAGTAGGAACATTTAAAAAGTGATTAACTAACCATTGGAAACTGAGAGTAGATTATTCTAGCTTGAGAGAGAAATTCCTGGGGGTGCAGCCCTAGGTGGACCCCCATACTTCTGTGATATTTACTTCCAGGAGGCCTACTAAGTCCTTAGGGTGAATATCAGAGAAAAATCCCCTCATGCTTCCTACAAGGGGTGGGGGAAAGTATCATTTTAAAATACTTCTAGGGCATTGGTTCTCACTAACAAAGACCTACCCTCAAGGGAAACTATTTTATCAGAGCCTAACCAGCATGGGTTTTATGAGAGCCAGTTTAGCACGGGGTAAGGGAAATAACCAATTCAACCCCTCTAACCTCCCTGTCTTACCTAAATGTAGCAGGAGGTAGAAAGAGGGGTGAAGAAGCACTTGTAAAGACCACAATCCTGGGGCACAGACCCATTAAAAGACTGAGACCTAATCATATGATGGTAGAATGCCTCCCCTCCCTACCATACACCTTACTACCACATGAATAGTGCTCTCGTGGAAACAAAAAAGATTAGAAATCATACACAATGGAATTAAATTAGAAATTAGTAACAAAGATAGCTAGAATATTCTAAAATAGTTAAAGGATAATCAACATGCTTCTAAACAATACATGGATCAAAGAAGTCTCAAGAGAAATTTTAAAATATTTTAAATAAATGACAAAACATCAAAATTTATGGGATGCAATAAAAAAAGTGCTTAGAGGGAAATTTATAACATTGAACGCATATATTAAAGAAAGACAAAATATCAATAACCAATGCTTCCACCTTAGGAAACTAGAAAAAGAAGAGCAAATTAAACCCAAAGTAAGTGGAAGGAAAAAAGAAATAAAAACTAGAGCAGAAATCAATGAAATTGAAAGTAGAAAAACAATGGAGAAAATCAACTAAACCAAAAGCTGGTTATTTGAAAAGATCAATAAAAGTGATAAACCTCTAGCCAGGCTAACCAAAAGAAAAAAACAAATTACTAAATTTGTTTTAGTAACACAAATTACTAATATTGTAAATGAAAGAGGAGCCATCACCACTGGTCCCATAAACATGAAATAGATAATAAAGGAATGCTATAAACAACTTTATGCCCACAAATATGATAACGTAGATGAAATGGACCAATGCTGTGAAAAAAACAATCTACCAAAATTCACATAAGAACTAAATAATCTGAATAGGCCTATATCTATTAAAGAAGTTGAATCAACAATTAATAACCTAAAATGTAAAGCATCGGGCCCAGATGGCTTCTGTAGTGTATTCTACCAAACATTTAATAGAAAAATGATACCAGCCCTCTACAATCTCTTCCAGAAAATAGAGGCAGAGGGCACACTTCTTAATTAATTTTATGAGGCCAGCATTACCCTAATATCAAAACCACACATAGACATGCAGAAAGGAATATTACCATGAGAGACCAATATCTCTCACGAACGTAAATGCAAACATCTTCAACAAAATATTAGCAAATAGAATCCAATAATATATAAAAAGAATTACACCCGTGACCAAGTGGGATTTATTCCAAGTATTCAAGGCTGGTTCGAAATTTGAAAATCAATCGATCTAATCCATCACATCAATAGGCTAAAGAAAAAAAATTACATGACCAAATCAACAGATGCAGAATTGCATTTGACAAAATCCAACACCCATTCACAAGAAAAACTCTCAGCAAACTTAGAATAAAAGAGAACGTCCTCAACTTGATTAAGGACATTTACAAAAAACCTACAACTAACATTATACTTAATGGTGAGAAACTAGGTGCTTTCCCCCTAAGATAGGGAACATAGCAAGGATGTCCTCCCTCACCAGTCCTATTTAACATCACACTAGAAGTCCTATCTAATGCAATAAGACAAGAAAAAGAAAAGCTATACAGATTGGGAAGAAATAAAATTGCCTTTGTTTGCAGATGGTATGATCATAACATAGAAAATCTCAAAGAACAACAACAAAAAAGCTGTAATAATAATAACTAATAAGAAGTTATAACAAAGTTGCAGGATACAAATTTAATATACAAAAAGGAATGTTCCATCTGCTCATGTTGGCCCTGTAGATCCTTTTCTTCCAAGATTTGACGAATCTTATGCATAGATGGGTGGGAGATGAGAGGGCTTAAACAGAGAGGCCTGCATTTGTGGCAGACTAACACGATGCATACTGTTAGGAGATTGTAACAGAAGTAGATATAGACTCAGGCTGAATAAAGATGAAAAACACTCCTATCTGGGACTTAGGGTACATGCAAGTTGTCAAAAACAAATAGCATTAATTAAGTCCCTAAATTTGTACATCAATATTCTAAGTATTATATTAAATTAACTAGGATGTTGGAAAATATGTTTAATATAATAATTCCAATAAAAAATGATCCACTTTCTTTTTACCTGGTTTATTCTCTTATACTGTTTTCAAGAATTATATCAATTAATATTTATGTAGTGTAATAGAATTTTTAAGCATTCTTACATACACAAATTTAGTCAATTATAATTTCAATGACTCTGAAGAATTCTTTGGTTCATTCATAGACGTAAAAATTAGTAAATTATTTCTCTCAAGAGCATATTCCAAACTATTTTCTTACCATTAAAAGCAATTTGGCTGTTGAGATTATTTGTTTTCTGACTGTGTTTAACTAAATGAAATAAACTATCCAAGTTTTATCTAAAAATATTTATTTTTTATTTGCTGGTATATATTAGTTCTTTTCTATTAAATGGAATAATAATAATATTAATAGGTAATAGTCATCACACACTGTGTAGCAAGAACCATGCTAATTACTCAGATGTTTTATATTATTTAATCCTCACAACAGGAAGACTGTTTTATTATTATATCAGTTTTTGCAAGTGAGGAATGTTAGGCCCAGAAAAGGAAGTTTACTTGCCCAAAGTCACACATCTTGACAGAGCCAAAATTAGAAAGCTTTGTCAGGTTGTAGAGCAGATGTTGGCAAACTACCGAATTTTTACATGTGGGTCGAATATAGTCTGTCACCTAGGTATGTATGTTCCATACTCTAAGAATGGTTTCTACATTTTGGTTTGAAAAAAATCAAAAGAATAATAATATTTTGTGACATGTAAAATTTTATTGTCTATAAAGTTTTATTGAAACAGCCTCTCATTTGTCTACATACTATCTATGGCTGTTTTTCACTCTACACTAGCAAAGTTGAGCAATTGTGACAGAAACTGCATGGCTTACAAAGCCTAAAATGTAAACTATATGACCTTTGTAGAAAACTTTACAGAAAGTTTACAAAAAAAGCTAACCTTTGTTCTAGAGTGCTAGTTCCTGTCTGCCTCACAATTATAGCCACTACAGGGGCAACGAATTGTTACAATGCTAAATGAATTGCTTAAAATTATTTGGCCATGTAAGAGACAGAATCAGAATAAAAATTAGGACTTTTTATAGCTAGCCCCACATTCCCAATATTATACCATTGTTTTTGCTATGAGACAGCTAATTCACACACTTCCATAGGAAAAGAGCCTTGTCATTTACATGGATATTTAATTTAAAAAATTAAAGTATAAACAAAAAGATGATTCTTTAACAGTCTAATTTTTATTATTTGTTTTGAATATTTACCACTATTTATTTGGTCTTAGCCTAGAAATATGTAATTTTATAATATTGCTATACAAAATTTGGGTTTAATAAATATACAGACACATTGCCATATGTGTATAATCTAATATATGCTAAGATATGTACAACTTAAGACAGAACTTCTAATTTATCTGTATTATAACATCCCAATTAAACCAATTCTTTTGCCAAATTTGACAGTCTGTTATTTAATTAAATTCTTAAAATGCTCAAGGAAAAGTTTACTTGAGAAATGCTACATTATGACAGTATTAAATATCTCTTCCAAAATATTTGTCTTCCAAGAGCACTCAATAAATTTAATTTAACATGATCATTGAATGTCTAATGTTCTCAGAAAAAAAAAAACCCTAAAGTAATTAAAACCAGATCCTAAAAAGTCAATACTGAGACTCCAGACAATCTGTACATGTTGTGGTTTCCAGTAAAACATGAAAATGAGGTAATTTTTTATTCTTATTATGTTTGTGACTCTTGCAAAAACTAACAAGGGTAAAAATGTTTACTTTCTCATTATTCACTTTAAATCATTATGTAGAATATAGGTTTTAGATGTCTTGTGCTAAAAAGAGAATCTCCTGTAGTCACCTCTTAGAAGTAACAAGAAAGAATTCCTGATAAATTGTGGATAATCTAAAATCTCAATTTAATTACTTTATTTTACTCCTTTATTCTCTCTTTTGTAAAACCAGAGGAGGAATTGTGGAATTGACGTATGTGTCACTTTCTCCTCCCATTCTTTGTCCCATTTCTTTTGGAACTTAATAATTGGGCTGGAGGAAGCACAGAGGAGAAATTACCACATGTCCAGAAGTGTGAACCTTACAAACTTGGAAGGGGTAAAACTGGATAAAAGGCACAACACACACACACACACACACACACACACACACTAAAAGCAGAAAAAGAGAGATGATGAATTTTTTTTATGTCAACTTGAATAGAACAGCTGATTTTATACAACTAATAATTAAATAATTCTGTATTTCTATGCTCCTGTATTCCTCCCTTTTTATTTTCTCTTTTAGATTACTGAAAATAAATGCACACCAATTTTTAAAAGATTACAATTTTTTAAAGCTATGCCAAACTTAGCCGTATGATCATATAGTTGGCATATAGGTAAATACTTTCATTTAAAATCTCAAAGCACATAAAAATTGTGTAATTTTCAGGCTCCATAGTATGAAAATAAAAATGCCTGGAACCCACTTCAAAGAGAAATGCAGAAAGTGCTGGCTTCCTGATACTCAGCCTTAGACTTTGATCAGCACTCTCTCATCTCAAGGAGCATTTTAAAAATTAAGAGGCTATGTCATCACCATGGTAGGTTTCAATTCTTCTGAATGATTTGTAGTTACTGGTCAAATGTAATTGATCACCATATAAGAAACATAATCCAATATGAGAAATTTTAATATTTAACTATTTTATTTTAATAAACTTTGTTCTATCATCTTGTCAAAGACTTTCTGAAATCCTGACTAGATCATACTTATGGATAAAGTTTTGTGTAAATGCATATTTAACCCTTAAATGAACTGTGATAAGTAAATCATGGTTTAACCTGAGAGGAACATTTTGGCTTTTTCTCCTAGTGGATTGCACACATCTAAATGCTTTGTAACCCTTTTTGTCATTGTAGAGTTACAGTATTGTCTTATATGGAAGTTATTTGTCCTCTCTGTGATCTTTGTTTTGAAGGATAGTGTTTGTTCTTTTTAACTCTTTATACAATTGCATATACTACTAAGCACATTTCTTAGAGACTTCTTAGAACTTTAGTACCCAGGGTTTGAAATTGGGAGAAACTGACATTGCTTGGTAGGCATGGCTCTTAAGGATTTCTTAACAGTGTTACGTTTTCCCCTTAAGTATCATTACATTGTCCAGACACAATGAAATATAGCAAAAGTAATTTGAAAACAATTTTTCCCCACTAAGCCATGTTGTCAATCAATCATTTAAAATAGCAATTCTCCATTTCTATTCTTCATTTTTCATAAAACTATAGTTAGATTAGTTTATTGAGGAGGTACAGGACTGGACCAGTCATTTAAGCCCTCTGGGCCTTACTTTCCTCACCTGTAAAATTAAGGAGATGGTTTAGATGTTTCTAAGATTCCTTTAGCTCTAGAACTCTAGAATTTTATGCTAAAGTCTAGAGCTCCAGAGCACTATTTGACCTGGCACCGCTATAGATCACCAGTTTATATAACATTCTCCTATTAGTCATGATAGAATGTCTTGTAAAGTTCATTTCAAATTCATGGAAGACAACTTCAAGGTTGCCATTCTCTGTTGACGTCGCAACTATCACTTGTGTTATTTTTCCACTTGTAGGATAAATCTTTTTACTTCAGTAAGAGTTTTTTTCCCTTCCTTCCTTCCTTCCTTCCTTCCTTCCTTCCTTCCTTCCTTCCTTCCTTGAGTGAAACTTGCTTGAGAAGCTCTTAGTGCCCAGAATTCCCTCTCTGTCTCTCTCTCTGTCTCTCTGTCTCTCTGTCTCTCTCTCAATCTCTTTCTTTTTTTTTTTTTTCATTTTTTCCTACTTTAGTCCCAGGTTTTCATGAGTGGCAGGGGTTATGAACTCTCAGGACACTTTATGTGGCACTTCCAATGTATTTAACAGTTTCCACATTCCTGGGTTATTGGTTCCCTTTAAAAATGTTACCTTCCATGATTTACTAATAGGTAACCAGATTCTATCCTACTTCAATACATGTATGACACTTGATTCTGTTTTCTCTAAGCAGCACATTGAGATGTTTAATGTCATGTTGTAGCTTGCTCACAATATCTACCTTATGACTTCTTTTACTTCCCTCAATACCAGGTCTAAGAAATTTACCTTTCTCATTAATTCTTGAAGTACCAAATTGAACATGTAATCATTTATCCTATTCAATTACCTATCTCATGCTTTCCATTCTGGGAAGTATGCTGCTAATTGTGTTCGAGTAACTTAAGTTCCTAATTGTTAAGTATCTGGTATATTTTTCAATTTTCATGGTTAGATTATATAACATTTCTATATACAGATACCTTCTTACATGATAAGACTTTACCATATTAAATTTCATCATTATCCAAGTGAAATGTCTACCTATCCCTAATTATCCTATGAGTCTAACACTGAGAAGGGAGAGAGTAGATGGGAAAATGAGAAAACAAATCCTCTCAGTCACTTAGGTGGCAGAGACCTGACTAAAGGCCAGGAGTTGATCTTGTCTCAACCAAGATCACATAAATGTTGTTATATTTCCAATACACATTTTTTTTCTACCGTGACATACAAAGTTTATTCAATTCGTGCTTAATTTTCAATCTAAATTCTTTAACAAAATGACTTAATTATCTTACCTGAATTCCAATATCGGTGATTTTGTAACACTCAGATAGAGAAAGGTCCTTTAATTTTCTATGTCTGGAAAGTATCATCAAACCCTAAAAATATTTAACATAAAGATCATTTTGTGATTCTAATTTAGTTACAATGTATATAGCCAATAAGATAACAACCATTTATAAAAACTAAAAAAAACTTAGCTTCTGTCTTATCTTTCTTTACACTTAACAAATCATAAAATCACTTTGCTTAGGCAACATCATTAAACAAAATTTTCAAGTCGTCTCCATCTAAAGTTTTACAAAACGTGTCACAATCTCAGACTCAGAAAACTCCTTATCTTGCTACTTGATTCCAGGGAAATGTTATCGGAATCAATATAAACAAATCTAGAGGACCCCTAAACATATAATTTTATTTTGAAGACATTTAATGTGGCTAATGAATCTATTTGTCAATAAATTCTTATTTTTGCCTAACCTAAAAATTTTTAAATCTTTAGCTCATTTTATTATGTTTAATTGCTGGAAAAGAGAGGAAACAAATCTTTATATAAAGGCTCATAGACAGGTAAATATTCATCAATAATTCTCCACTTTTTCAGTTTAAAAGCCTTGTTTCTTTTTATTGAAAAAAAATAGATCATCCTTTCAGCCCTTAAAATTTAAAATATTTTTTAAGTGTAGTTGATATATAATATTATATTAGTTTCAGATGTAAAATACAGTGATTCAATATTTATATACTTTACAATGTGATCACTGTACTAAGTCTAGTAATCATCTGTCACCATGTAAACTTATCACAATAATATCAATTATATTCCTCCTCAACTTTTTCACTTATCCCCACCACACCCTTCCCCTCTGGCAACCATGAATTTGATCTCTATTTCTATGAGTCTTCTTTTGTTTTGTTTGTTCATTTTTTTGTTTTGTTTTGGTTTGGTTTTAGATTCTAGATATAAATTAAACCATATGGCATTTGTCTTTGTCTGACTTATTTTACTTAATATTTTCAAAGTCCATCTGTGTTATTGCAAATGGCAAGATTTTGTTCTTTTTTATTGCTGCATAATATTCTATTGTGGTGAGTGTGTACATCTTCTTTATCTATTCATCGGTTGATGGACACCAAGGTTACTTTCATATCTTGACTATTATAAATAATGCTGCAGTGAAAATAAGGATGTATGTATTTTTATGAATTAGCATTTTCGTTTTCTTCAGATAAATACCCAAAAATGGAATTGCTGGGTCATAAAGTAGTTCTATTTTTAGTTTTTCTGAGGAATCTCCACACTCTTTTCCATAGCGGCTGTACTAATTTGCAATCCCACCAATGGTGGATGAGGGTTCCCTTTTCTCCACAAGCTTGCCAACACTTATTGTTTGTTTACTTTTTATAATAGCCATTCTGACAGGTGTGAGGTGATATCTGATTGTGGTTTTGTCTTGCTGTCCCATTTCTCAGTACCTTCCCCCCTAAAATGGTGTAACATTCAGATAACAATCTGACTAATGTGTCTTATAGATGCCATTCTCCTGTTTGCATTTAGGATCATAGAGCTGGCTAGAAGGGAAAAATACCAAAAATAGTATATAAATTTCTCCTTTTAAAACTTTATTTGCAGGACTGGTTTACATTTTATTGATCCTAAACACATTTAGACCATAATTGAAAATGATTATGCAAATATATCTTGTTTTTTTTTTCATATTAGGCCCTTTAATTTAAATCAAGGAAAAGAGTGCATGAAATTCTTCTTAATTGAATCCACTGTTTAAACTACAATTTATAATTTCATTTAATGGTTTTGTACACTACCCCAAAATAAAATCACTCTGTTAGTTATTTTAATTTTATTGCAAATGTGGATTCTTTTGTTATTATGTTTTCTGTCTTCTTGTTTCAAAACAAAGAATGACCAAGCCCTGTGGAGCCATTGCATGTGGTCTGGGTTCCAGATGTGGATGCTATTTTATTCATGTTAGAAGAATTGGATTTAGATATCCGAATTTGTGCCAATTGTTTGAATAAAAATATTAAGTAAGAGATGCAAGGTTTGTATCTTTGCCCTATACTTGATAATGGCTAAGTATGTTTTACTATGCTATGGGGAATTTGTCCCATGAAACTATCTCTGAAGGTTTCATCTTTTTTTACTTTTATGTAGCCAAATTAGAACTTTTTAAGTTCATCTGGAAATGAAGTACATTTGCTAATTATTAAATTTAACAGTCTATATTCTCTTTAACTCTTTACCCCAAAATACTAAAAATTAATATTAACTAATATTAAATAGAATACTATATTTTATCACCATAGTTGTTAATTAAAATGTATGACCTCAAAATTTAATTAATTAACATCATTAACCTTTAGGTAAATGCAAATCAAAACCACAATGAAATACCACTATAAACCTACTAGGATGGCTATAATTAAGAAGACAGATAATAAAAAGTGAAGAAATTAAAACCCTCATCCACTGCTGATGAGAATGTAAAATGGTTCAGTCACTTTGGAAAATAGCCTGGCAGTTCTTCAAAAAGTTAAACATAGATTTACTATATAACTCAACAATTCCACTCCTAGGTATGGACCCAAGAGAAATGAAAATACATATCAACACAAAAGCTTGTACTCAAATGTTCCTAGCAACATTATTCAAAATAGAAAAAACATGAAATAAGCCAAATGTTTCAACTGGTGAAAGGATAAGTGAGATGTGTTATATTCATACAATGAAGTATTATTTGTCGATAAAAAAGTACTGATGCCTACTACTTTGGATGAACATTTAAAACATTATGCTGAGTAAAAGAAGCTAGACATAAAAAGCTACATATTCTATGATTTCATTTATCTGAAAAGTCCAAAATAAACAAATATATAGAAAGAGAAAGCAGATTAGTGGTTGCCTATAGTGGGCTGGAAGGTAGGTCAGGGATAGGGAGTGACTACTTATGGGAAGGGGTTTCTTTTCAGAATGATGAAAATGTTCTAGAATTGGATTGCGGTGATGACTGCACAACTTCATCAATATACTAAAACTATTGAGTTGGTACACTTTGAACTGATGAGTTTTATAGTATGTGAATTATATCTCAATAAAGATGTTTGTAAAAACTGAATTCATATAATAATTGTGTAACTATAAATTCGAAATATTTCTACAACATCCTTCAGTCTAAGATGAATACAGAAATTGCTCAGACCCAGATGGCCAATCTATTATTAGCAAGACAGGGAGCAAGATATGTCATCATCCTTATGTGCTGGACAAGTTATCATAAGGCCTTGCTGCTGTAAGTAAACACAACTTTGTAACTGAGTGGCAACAAATCTAAGCCAGCTGGAGGAGTTGAGGCCTCCACTAAAAACTGCTTCATGCTGCTTACGGGAGGCCAGCCTCTCTGAACAAGTGAAACACACTATTCTAGTCGACGGGATTCATTTTTTTAATAGCTTTCTGACTCAGAAGCTTTTCAGATTAATGACCTAAAGAATTTCAGAGCCAAATAGGTAAATGTTCTACTTGGCACCATGAGGTTCATAAATGCTCCAAATTAGGAGGTGTTCTCTGAAACAAGTAATGGTTCCAACGTTTTACAGACTTTCTTTCATTATACCTTTAGAAAGTCTTAAATCTCAGGTCTGGGCAAAATTAATTCATTTTTAATTCATTATTCATTTGATAAATATTTATTTAGCATGTATTATACAGATCAGGCTCTGGAATAGAAACTGGGAGTATAAAGGTCAATGAGGTACAGTATTTGCTCTCAAGAAGCCCACAGTCTAGCGTGGAACACAGACATGTACGAAAGATAATTATGACCCAGTGAAAGGTAAATATTGTGCACGTGGTGGTACCAAAGAGGGATGATGAGACCAGCTACCGTGGATTGGAAAAGACTACATGGAGGAGAATTGTGAGTGGGGAAGTATAAGTTACCAAGAAAACTATAAAGGGAAGGACATTCTAGGCAGAAGGAACAGAATGTGCAAAAGCATTAAGATATGAAACAGTATGGCATGCATAGATTTATAATGGATTTTAAAAAATTATCTGAAGAGTTGGCCAAAGAATTTCCCTGAACTAGAAAGCTGTGGGGTTTCATTTTCATTTTAATTTGATTAACGCCTTGTTAGATGCTTGAGATAAAAGTCCTGGGGGTTGCCTGGTGCCAAGCTTTTACTTTTGGGAGGGACAGAGAGAGGAGGGTGAGAAGACAAGGCAAAAATAAGGAGGAATGAGGAACCAGCAAGATAAAGTGACTGGGCCTCAGTGGGGCAAAAGGCAGATGGATGCTTGCTTTTCAGGAAAGTTGTAACATTGTGAAAATTTAAAGCCTCCTTCATTTTCTTCAAAAGTCAGCCATACTCATGAATGCTTTACAGGAAAGGTTTTGATTTTAAATTGTCGTAGGGTAACACACAGAGGTCATATGAGGATGTGAGGCCCCAGGAATTCACAAGAATGCTATTGAGCACTTTATTCCTTCATAGGCCATGGAATTGAGGAACCTGAATCTGAGGGGTCCAGGAGTCCCTAGTAAGTGATTTATATTACAGTTCTGGTATCAGGTCCAATGAAGGGAATGTCAAGACATAAGACTCAAAAGGCAGACTTCTATTTCTGAAGAAGCTGGAAACATGGCAGAGTGAGAGACGTCTTAGATCTCTCCCCTTGAAACAACAATAAGCTGAAATCTAAAACTCAACTAAAAACACCAAAACTGCACACCAGCACGTCTGAGCATGGGATCTGCGCATAGGAGCTACCACAGGTCAGAACCCCGGGTGTCGGGAGGTGGACTCGGAGAAATAAAGAAGCTGTCTCTAGCAGCTGCTGGAGTTCCTTGCAGGAGGAGAGGAAGGGATAAAGGTGCGGCAACTTTCCTGATCAGCCTGCCTGGAAGTGCCAGAACTTCTAGCAGCCGGCAGCAGGGTCCAGTCATCAGGGCAGAAAGCAGAGAAGCGGGACGGGACAACAGTAGATTTTTACCAGCCCTGGTTGCAAAACCAAGGCTGAGCCGTAGCCCCCAACTTTCAACTCAGAGGGCCCCTCCCCCCATATTCTCTGAGACCTATCACTGCGGAACCCCAGGGGAATCTGAGCAAACACTACTGAAACTGTTGCTAACACTGACAGGGACTAAAACTGAGAGTATCAAGTGTGATTAAATATCTACAAGAAAATAAAAAAGATATTTAGGCTTTATATAAAGCAGGGATCCAAGTGGCTTAGACAACCTACTGGAAACCAAAAGAAAAGCGCCTTCTCTATAGCAGGCTAAAGAGAGACTTTTATATAATAAATCTTTCTGGAAAAACAACAGAATACATTCTCATTAATGCCCAGGCAGAGAAATAGTCCATTAAACACCATGAACAACCAAGGTGACAAGGCAGCTCAGAAAGAGAAAAATCTCCAGAAACTAAGCTTACACACATAGAAATATGTGACTTAAATAATAGTGAATTCAGCATGCTACTTCTGAAAAAACTCAGTGAGATCCAAAACAACTCAAATGAACAATATCAGGAATTGAAAAAACAACTAGATTAGCAGAGCAAGGAGATTGAAACCCTTAAAAGGAACCAAATAGAACTTCTGGAGATAAAGAACACACTGCAAGAGTTGAAAAATGAAATAGCGAGCTTGAGAAATAGTGTTGACCAAATGGAGGAAAGGATCAGTGATATCGAAGACAGAAATCTAGAAATAAAACAGAAGGAAGAAGAAAGAAACTGAAGAATGAAAATTAATCAAAGAGAAATACAAGAACTAGCTGATACCATCAGAGAGGAAACATAAGAATAATGGGCATTATCAAAGGCGAGGTAAAGGAGCAGCGACTAGAAAGCATTTTCAGACAATTCATTGATGAGAATGTTCCAAATCTAAAGAATGAGCTGGAGATTAGAATTCAAGAAGTCAACAGAACACCCAATTGTCTCAACCCAAAAAGGCCTTTACTGAGACACATTGTATTAAAGTTATCAAAAAATCTATGACAAAGACAGAATTCTCAGGGAAGCCAGAGAAAAGAAGATGGTAACATATAAAGGAAAACCCATTAGATTATCATCAGACTTCTCAGTGCAGACCTTGTACAAGCCAGAAAGGAATGGAATCAAATATTTAAACTATTAAGTGAAAAGAATTGCCAGCCTGAATAATGTAATCCAGCTAAGCTCTCCTTTAGATATGAAAGAGAAACTAAGACCTTTCCAGACATACAAAAATTGAGGGAATTCTCTACTACGAGGCCTGCACTACAGGAAATACTGAAAGGTGTCAGCTCATCTAAAATAAAATAACAAAACCAAAAAAAAAAAAA